>NW_028270159.1:97882694-98188694 GCF_037043375.1 Chiloscyllium plagiosum | reverse complement strand
GTTGTACCATTCACCATAAGGGACCATCAGCCGACTCGTCACCGAGAAGTTCCCGTTCGCCTCACACACGGGAGACGTGAAGAAGCCAGAATCCAAGCGTCGGCCATTTTTCAACCAACTCACGGAGATTGACTTCGGATGGAACTCGATGATTGAACAGACGACGGTTGCAAACTTGCTGCTTGCAATTTCTTCACTGGAGCTCACAGTTAGGAGAAGAGTTGGTGGGAGAATGTCTGGACCTTTAGGAAACACATCGCATACATTATCCGACGAATTTCATAACAAATACAATCAGTTCTCATATATCAAGGTTTCTTGTGGTGAATGTATACAAGAATCATAATTGTGCAGAGTGCTGGAGAAGCTGGGATCCACACAGAAAGATCAGCAGGACAATGTGAAAGGCTAAACTTAGAGGACACAGCAAGGGAGTCAAGGAGGCACAGAAACTATAGGCTGGTAACATCAGAAGGGAGATAGCAACGTTGGATGGTATTCGTTTTAATGACAGAGTCTGATGAACAAGGCAGACGAATTACTGGCATAAATGAAGATATGATGCCGTTGCTATCACGGAGACATATTGAGAGCCGGGCAGGAGTGGCTATTCAATATTCCAGGATTTAGTGCCTTCAGGCGAGACAGGGAAAGATAGAAAATGATGGGGGCAGGGGTGTGCGGTACAGAATGTTGCTTCTGTCGCAATTCTGACAAGAGTATTTTAGGCTGTAAAGAGAAATGAAATCATGGATACCTCCATGAACAAGGGCAAATGGACAGTACTTCAAAACCAAAACACAGCAAACATAACTACTGGGAGAGCACGATAGACCTTACTATTGGTCCAAAAGACCAAGTGCAAATACATGGGCAAATTTCAGAGACATGTAAATTAAATAGGGGAATGAGAAAAGAGGTTTTTACCTTCCTCAGCATAGGCTTGGATATTCATTTTGTCAAAAGTTTAGAGGGAGCACAATTCTGAAAATGCCCCCAGGAGAATATTTGAACAAAGTATGTGTTTAATACAGAGAATTTTAATCCAGACCTTGCAAGAGAGGGGTGAACCTGAACTTAACTTTAGGGAATGAAGTGGACCCAGTGGGTAAAACACCAATGGTGGAGCACTTTGCAGACAGTGATGGTAAATCAGTTGGATTTCAGATTGTACTGCAAAGGAATAGAAATTGGCCCAAAGTTCTGAAAAGGGAAGGACAATTTTAGTAAGATCAGGTAATGACTTGACCAGAGTGGACTGGAAGCTGACACTTATTGGTAAATCTGGGTCAGAGCAGTGTGACACATTTAAGAAAGAGATAGGAAAATCACAGGGAGGACATTTCCCAGGAAGCCACTGCGTGGTACCAAGAATGCAGCGGGCTCTGGACACCAAAGGGCATGGAGGGGGAGATAAAGAGAAACAAGGGAGGCTTCCGGTCTATACTGAAATCTCAAAACAATAGAAACTAATATGGAGTACAGAACGTGCAAGGGGGAGTTTGAAAGACAAAGGAATTAGAAGAGCAAAAGGGACCATGAGAAAATAATAGCAGTCAAAATAAAGGAAAATATTTTTAAAAGTTACAGGCTCATTCATAATAAAAGAATTATTCGGGAAACAATAATGCCCATTAAGTGTTATTATTGGAGTGGAGCCGGAGGATTTGGTTGTGGTCAAAACTAATGTGTTGTGACAGTGTTCACTAGTAAGAGGGACAGTGTGGGGACAGAAATCATGGAGGGGTGTTGTGATGTACTTTCTGAAATTAGGACACATGACGTGATGTTCTGTGTTGTCTTGCTGAATGAAAAGTGGTTATATTTCCAGGGCAGGTGAAAAGTATACCAAGCGGTTGAGCGATGCAAAAGATGAAATAGTTGGGTTGCTGACAATAATTTAGAATTCCTGTCTGGCCACAGCAGTTGTGCCAAGTGAGTGTAGATCAGCCAACGTTGCACTGTTATGCAGGACGAAGGAAGGGATAAATAATGAAAACACAGATCTGTCAAGCTAGTCTCAGTGGTAAGGAAACTATTGAGAAGTGAAATTAGTCTTCATTTGCAAGATAATTCAACAATTTTCAGCACGGTTTTATTGAGAGGAAGTCACGTGTAACAATTTGATAGTAGTTTTCATACAGATAACTCGATGTCCAGATGATAGCAATAATCAGAGCCAATGGGATCCGAGTTAATTTGACAGATTGGATCTAGAACTGGCTGAGTGATGGGAGCAGGGGATAATAGTCATCGGGTGTCTGCGTGACTGGAAATCTATGTCTCCTGGTGTTCTGTAGGGATTGGTGTTGATTTCCGTGCTATTTCTCTTACATACCAATGATTGAGACTCAAGTTTAGGAGGATTAACCAGTGAATTCACAGATGAAATGAAAACCGTCATGTTGGTAAGTCATGAGCATGATGGCTTTAGATTGCAGGACGATATAAAAGGGTTGATTGTATGTGAAGAGAAAAGTTGCAAATGGAAATTATTCTGAATAAATGTAAGGTGATGTAATTCGGCAGAAGAATCTGTGAGGTATGACGTTTTGAATGGTGGAACCCTGGAAAGGCCTGAGGATCTTTGGTGCATGTACCCACCGATCCCCTATAGTACTGTGTCGTCTGGATAAAGAGGCTAAGAAGGTGGGAGGATATTTGCTTTTATTAGCCTAGACATTGACAATGAAGAGTGGTGTGATGATACTGGAACTTAATAAAACACTGGTTAGGCCATACTGAAGCGTTGTGTGCATGTTATGGAAGGAATGTGATTACACTGAAGGCAGTATTGATGAGATTTGCCAGGGTCTTGCCTGGGTTGGAGGGTTTTAGTTATGAAACTAGTTTAGATAGACAGGGGTTTTCCTTGGAGCAGAGGAGAATCAGGGAGAAGATTATCATGATGTCTAGAATTATTTTAGGCATAGACAGGGTAAACTGGATGAAACCTTTCCCCTTGATGGAGAGATCAATGCCTCAGGGGCACAGGGTGAAGGTAAGGCCTGGAGGTTCCAAGTGGATCTCAGGGGAAAACAAAATCAAACAGAGGGTGGTGTTATCCTGGAGCTCAGCACCTATAAGTCATGTAGAGACTGAGCCCCTCATTATAAGTATGAAGTATCCTTGCAAGTCACACAAGGTTGGCACATGAGACTGGAATAGTTAGGTGGCTGTTCTTGACAGGCGTGAATTGGGTGAATCAAAGGGCCTTTTTCCTGTGCTGTATAAGGTGAGTCTGTGAAAACGGTTGTAAATAATGCCTTATTCATGTTAATCACAGATGATCTGTTTATCTCAGTTCCTACAACACGTACCTGGACATGGCATTTCTTTGCTCTTGTGTGTCCCGCTGTGTTGAACCTCACAGGAGATTTTGCTGGGGCAATCTACCTCTGACCCGGGCAGGGTTAACTGGCTGCTCAGGGTGTAGGTTTCCTTCTTATTTCTCACTGCTGGGTAAGTCTTCAATCCAGTCGTGATTAGTTCCCCACCTTTCTTCCAGGTTACCTTGGTGACATCAGGGGAATAGTCCATCGCCAAACAACCAAAGATCACAGAACCGGTGTTGTGCTCCTGACAGGAGGAGACCAGGCCATAAAGCGTGGGGGGAGACGGTGTCTCTACAACAGAATGACCAATTGAGCATGTTAGTTTCTGTTAAATTGACCTTATCAGTTACTCAAATGTATCCTCAGCTGTAAACGTTTGCCAGTATGCTCCCGCTGAAGTCGACAGCATAACTGGGGTTTATTTTTGTTTCCTACCAGTTGCTGATCATGATCATTGGTTCCCTCTTTAGAAACATGCCCTCGGCCTTGTCCATTGCCATATAATTTAGGAAGAAGAACATCCTGATCCCACCCCAGTAACTGTTTGAAGATCTCACCAACTGACACTTTCACTGGATTGCTGTGAAGAGCAGAGACGTTTCACAAAATACAAACCAAGGAAATGCAGATTCATCGAAATTCTACAGTGTGTGCAAACAGGCCATTTGGCCCAACAAGTCCACACCCACCCTCTGAAAAATAACGCATCCAGACCCATTCCCCTACCCTATTATGCTACAGTTAACCCTGACTAATGCACCTAAACTCCCAATCACTGAACACAACATTTGCAATTCCCCCAGCTTGCACATCTTTGGACTGTGGGAGGAAACGCTCACAGACATGGGGAGAAAGTGCCAACTCCACACAGACAGTCACCCGAGGCTGGAATGGAACCTGAGTCCCTCGCACTGTGAGGCAGCAGCACTAACCACGGAACCAGCGTGCTGGCCCACTCGGTGTCGTGCTGCTGGAAATACCCAACAGCTGGCAGTACCCCCGGAGAGAAATCAGAGTGAATCATAGAACATAGACCATTACAGCGCAGTACAGGCCCTTCGGCCCTCGATGTTGCGCTGCCCTGTCATATTAATCTGAAGCCCATCCCACCTACACTATCCCATGTACGTCCATATGTTTGTCCAATGACGACTTAAATGTATTTAAACTTGGCGAATCTACTACCGTGGCAGGCAAAGCATTCCATACCCTTACTACTCAATGAGTAAAGAAACTACCTCTGACATCTGTCTTATACCTATCTCCCCTCACTTTAAAGTTGTGTCCCCCCGTGTTTGCTGTCCCCATACTTGGAAATCAGGTCCAGTGAGCCTTCCTTACTTATCAATGCAAGGTAAAATGTTCTCTCTGGGAGGAAGGTCACTGCAGCAGCAGCACAGGCAGGAGCTGAGCACTGGGACTGGGAGGATGGCTGTCACGGCTGAACTCATGCCAATTGGCTGGAAGTTGAAACATCTCATTTACAATTATCTGAATTCTGGAGGCCTCTGAAAAATGGAGGACCATGAAGGTTCAGAGACTTTGGAGTGTTACAGCTGAGTATTTACGTAAATATGATTTGAGAAATGAACAAGTAATCTTTAACTTTAATAAGTATCAAACTGACACGCAGTTCACCAGCAAACCTCATCTGTCAGACGAACCACTGCACTTACTCTGTCCAGACCTAAATTCCCACTCACATTGACAAACCCTACCCTGCTATACACCCATTCATGCCCGGAACACACAACCCCTATCACACGAAACACATCCAAGACAATCCATATTGACAGTGTAGCTGAGCAGAGAGATCTCGGTGTCCATGTACATAGATCCCTAAAAGTTGCCAGCCAGTTTGACAGAGTTGTTAAGAAGGCATACTTTGTGTTGGCTTTCATCGATAGAGGAAATGAGTTTCAGAACCACGAGGTTAGGCTGCGGCTGTACAAAACTCTGGTGGGGCCGCACTTGGGAGTATTGTGTACTGTTCTGGTCAGCACATTATAGAAAGAATGTGGAAGCTTTGGAATAGTTCAGAGGAGGTTTACCAGGATGTTCATTGGTATGGCGGGAAGGTTTAATGACGAAAGGATGAGGGTCTTGAGGCTGTTTTATTTGAGAGAAGAAGGTTGAGAGGTTACTTAATTGAGACATAAAAGATAAACAGAGGGTGGACAGTGAAAGTCTTTTTCCTTGAATAGTGATGGCTAGCAGGAGAGGACATAGATGACAGATGTCAGAGGTTGTTTCTTTACTCAGAGAGTAGTAGGGCCATGGAACACACTGCCTGCAACAATAGTACACTCGCCAACTTTAAGGGCATTTAAAAGGTCATTGGATAAACATATGAATGTAAATGGAATCGCGTAGGACAGATAGGCTTCAGATTGGTTCCACAGGTCAGCGCAACATTGAGGGATGAAGGGCCTGTACTGCACCGTAATGTTCTATATTCTATATTCCAGATGGACATATGATCTCAATCCCTCTCACTCATTTACACTCCTGCCGCCCTGCACCTGGCCCATGGTGAATCTGGCCCTGACTGGACCTGGCACCATCATTTTCACAACCTCGGACAAAAGCCTACTACCGAAGACGTGACCTCAGTCCTTGATCACTGACCTCTCATCTTACCCAAGTCAACCTGTGCACATTGCATCCTAGCTCCTTTCGCATCTGTCCTTTACAACCCACCATTTTGCCAGACTCCGAGCTTTGCATTTAGACAACACGTCCCCCTGTCACTTCATTACAGTGACCTTCCATCCCCGAAACATCCTGGCACTCTGCCCAGCTCTACACTAACCAGCCTGGCAAAGACAGACCTCCTGCATTTCAGCTCAAACTACCCCTCACCTACCAAGCACAATTCGACCAAATTATCCTGTGACCATTACCATTTACCTTGATGCCACCTTGCCAGACAGAGTGCATGCAAGCTTACCCAGCAGCCAGCCAACACCTCATAGCCTACCAGCCCAAACTCTCCCACATGCCCAATCTAGCCCCTCACTTGCTCACCACCTTCCAACTTTGAGCCTACTCCACCATAAAGTCAGTGAGTCAAAAACTCGTACAGTACAGAAACAGTTCCTTTGGTCCAGCACATCCATGCTGACCAGAGTTCCCAAATGAAACTAATTCCACTTGCCTGCCTTTGGCCCATATCCATCCCGACCTATCCAGTTCCTGGAGCTGTTCAAATGTCTTCTAAATGTTGGACCTATCTCTGCATTTACCACTTCCTCTGGCAGTTCATTCCAATGTTTTGGACAGTTACAACATGAAGCCCCAACTCCTGCACTCAGTGCTCTGACCAATGAAGGTACATGTGCCAAACGCCTTCAACACACTAGCTACTTGAGACAACGCTTTCAAGAATCTATGAGTCTGAACCCTCAGGGTCCTCAGTGTTCAATATCATTACCCAGTGCCTTACCATGAACTCTGTAAGACTCAATGAGTCTGGACCCTCAGGGCCCTGTGTTCAACATCACTATCCAGTGCCCTACCATTAACTCTGTATGTTGTGACCTGATTTGTCTTCTCAAAAAGCAACACGTCGTATTCATTTAAATTACACTCCATCTGCCACTCCTCAGCCCATTGGCCCAGCTAATCAAGATCTCATTGTACGTTTGGATAACTTTCACTGCCAATTATACCACCAATGTTGGTGTTACGTGCAAACTTACAAACCATGCCACATTCAATGTTTTCATGGCTTTCAACCAATATTGTACCCTGTTTGCCTTTCTCCCACATATCCGGAGCATTTTTTTTAAGGATTGAAGGAATCTATCTCCTTCTTGAAATCATTTAATGTTTTGTCCTGAATCAATTTATCTGGTGGAGAATTCCAAAGTTTCACCATTCTTTTGCTGGACAGTAAACAATCAGGTTCAATATTATCGGTGTGTTGGGAAGACTGGTGAGCAGCAAGAATAATGATGATCCCATGAATGGAATAGCATTCTAGAGGGGCCGAGGGGCCTTCTTCAGCTTCCAGTTTGCATGCTGACATGTCCCTTCAGCAGCATGTTCCAAAACTGTGATCCTTGAGGATAAAGGCGCACATGCGTGTAAATGCTTCACCTGAAAGCCCTCCTCCAAATTAGACTTCACTTGACTCTCAACTATTTCTCTGCCGTTTCCTCTTCCTCAATCACAGCCATGGGACTCACTTCCGAACAGCGCTGTGAGTGTGCTAATACCACATAAACTTCAGCAATTCAAAAAGGCTGATGATAACTGGTTTCTCAAGGCGATATAAAAAGTCTGATACTTCCACACCTGTCTAGAGATTCAAACAACCACTGGAAGAATTGAAAATTATTTGAGGCACTTGTGTGTCTACACAAGATGACATGGTTTCCTTTTGTGTGATTTGACTGTGTTTTCACTGAATGAACAGAGCTATTTCTTAATCATGTAATAGGAATGAAGCTTCCCTCATTTTTAGCAAGGCAATCACACATTATATTTCTTTATTCTAGGGAAGCATAGTGTTAAATTAATGAAATATGATGATTGGGATGTTTCAATTGGAAATTGTCAGAGATTGAAAGTTTACTTTCATGAGCAATTAATTCCAGCCTCATTGTGTCACAGTACTCACAGGAATGTCTTTCAGAAATGGTGTCTCCCTTTGTTACGGGCAGTCGAATCAGTAAATCGGGGATAGTTTTTGCTTGTTAATAAAAGGTGTTGAAGAGTTTTAGCCAAAGGGAGACCTGTGGATTTAGCTCACAGATGCTCCATGATCTAAGTAAGTGGTGGAACAGCTCGAGGGGCTGAGTGCCCTCCTCTTGCTCCGACCTTCCTATCATTGTGTCATTCATTAAGCTAGCACTGGCGGCGAACACTTTTTATTAAAATATTTCAACAAATTAATTGTTTCACACATGCTTTAAAAAAAAACCTTCTGTTGATTATTTGGAACGGGATCATTGACATTCTCTATCTGAGTGATCAAAATAACTTCCACCCAATTACAGCAGCCACTGCGCTCTGGAGTGTGTTGTTACTCCATAATAGTTTCTTGTGAAACTACAGCTCGAGATCAGGGCGGTCAAATTCAATGATTCTCTAATATTTAATATCTCTGAACATTCGCAATTTGTTCAAATGCATCTTTTCTCTGAAGAACGTGCTTCATCGAACACAACTTTTTTCAATGAAACAACAAACTTTAAATGCTAGAAAACCAAAATAAAGACAGAAATTTCTGAAGAAACTCAGCAGGTCTAGCAGCTCCTGGGGAGAGAAGGCAAGGTTAACCTTTCGCATCCAGAGACCCCCTCCCCCCCTTCACCAAATTGTTTTCATGTTTTTGGCACAAGAGCTCACACCTGTTGAGATAAACAGTGATTACGTTGGCTTGACTCCTGTTGGAAAAAGAATTCTTAGCAGAGATACTAGATGGCCTGAGATAGCAATTGAAGACCAACTGAAAAGCTTTCACCATCTGCTGCAAGTGTTGGATTCAGCGGAACTCCCACCGTACTGAACAATCAAATTCAGCTCCAGCACTGGTTTAATATAAAGTAAAACAGCCTAAGCATAATCTCATCAAATATGCTTCGAAAATGATTCATTCTGGATTAGTTATAAATGATATTGTCATAACAGCAAGTCAAAAGCTGGGATTTCTTTGAGCACTTACTCCATTAACCCCATCTGGCGATGCCCAAAAGCTTGTGAACAAATATTGATCTGGAAAAAGCTGCTAACCACCAAACTTCTGTTTAATATCTAAGAGACACAAGTCAGGACAGCGATTGAATAGATTTCATTGATCTCTGTGAGTGGAATTCCAACAAACACCCAGACATGTCAATCTGCTTTCTTGCACTGAAGTAACCTGATAAGAGATTGTGTTACATACCTCTCTAACAGGTTGTAAGTGAACACAGGCCACCTGGCACAGAATCAGGGACTCTACTACAACATCACAACAGACCTGAACACAATGAGCTTGACACTATCACGGAGAACACAGCCCACCTGTTTTGACAGTACATAAACCATGTTAGTTATTATCACCTTCCAACAACCAGGGATTGTTCCAGAATGTTTGTACAATGAAAGTAACATTTCAACATTTATCGAAGAATGCTTTGACAGCAGCTCCAAATTATTCAAACTCTATGGGAACTACAGAGGAATAAATCTAGGAATTGCATGTCACTGGATGGATTCCAACCTAGAACTCCCTTCCTCTTTCCCCTGTGAATGTTGCTGCACCAGACGGTCTACTTAGTTTGGAAAAGATTAAAATGTTTTGAAGTGTAATATGACCGTTTCCAGTGACATTAAAAGCTGATAATAGGTTTTCAAATAATAAGATGCAAAAAAATTCTGATTCTACATTGTGCCACGAAACATGTCCTGCATAACTGAGGCACAAAGAAAATATACAGCATATTTCCCTCTGCCTCGCTCAATCAAATATCTCTTGTTGCCAACAACCAATTTCAAAACACTTGCTATCTGCCTTTTGTTCCTGAAACGTTCGTCCTGATTGGAACAACTTAGTCAGGGCTCTCCATTCTGAGGCACCTAATCGAATATTGTATTTCTGGCAGATAAAAGTGGTTTTGAAGCGCGAGATGAAATTGAACTGTCTGAGATTCAGGTATCCGAACTGGACAATTTATAAATGGTCAGGACCATTGACAAGTTAGTCAGAGATAGCACTTAAACAAACTGCACAACAGACTTAATCCTAGAGGATACATTGCTCAACTCCTCATGTCAAATATATTCACTGTAATTGAACATTCATCAGAGGAACTAACCAGTGGATTAATGTGAATGAGAATGTGTTCACAATGAACATAAATAACCACTGAGTTAATAAACTTAATAAGTCATTGTATTTAACAAAATTATTGAGGTGGGAAATATCGCCAATTAAAGCACAGATCCGGAGGAAATGGATGATTCTCTAAATTGTTTTTACATATTCTTAAAACGTTCCTTGAACTGTGGAGATTTTGCATGCACTGCATAAAGTCAGGACTGCATTCCAGTGTGGAAAGCATTTCTCTGGAAGGAATTAGGGCAAGGTCATTTTTTTGTTAACTGCTTTTAATGAACGAAAATGTTTAAAAAGGTATGAATTGAAAATATGCTTCTGTCTGGAGTTGCCCGCTTTAGCGGATGTCTAAGTAAATGTGGGCACTGCTGCCTCACAGATCCAGGTACCCAGGCTCGGTTCCAGCCTCGGGTGACTGCCTATGTGGAGTTTACACAATCTCCCCTGTGTCTGTGTGTGTTTCCTCCCACAATCCAAAGATGTGCATGTCAGGTGAACTGGTCATGCTGTATCGTCCATCGTGTTAGGTGCATTAGTCAGGGGTAAATATAGGGAAGGGGAATGGGTCTGGGTGGGTTACTCTTCAGAGGGTCGGTGTGGACTTGTTGGGCCAAATGGCCCGATACATACTGCAGGAAATCTAATCTAAATGATTGTCACACTTAACTAATGTGAGCAGATTCCTTCCGATCGCGACATTGCAATAAATCGGTCAAGTATATTAATTAAAATAAATATTACTCTATTTTCAGTGTCTGAATAAACCATGTGCTCTGTTCTCCTCTCGTTCATGTCTTCTGCAAATTTGTGAACACTGCATCCGTCTGAACACATCGATGTAAAATGAATTCTCTGCGTTTGCAGCAAGCACTCCCATGGTTTTAAGAGTAGGGTTCCTACAGTATAGAAACAGGCCATTTGGCCCAACAATTCCACACTGACCCTCTGAACAATAAGTAGTCCAGCCAGGCTCATTCCCCCTAATTTATATTTACCCCTGACTAATGCACCCTAACCGACACATCCCTGAACACTATGTGCAATTTCGCACAGCCAATCACCTGACCTGCACATCTTTTGGACTGTGGTAGGAAACCAGAGTGCCCGAAGGAAACCCACGCAGACACAGGGAGAATGTGCAAACTCCACACAGGCAGTCACCCGAGGGTGGGATCGAATTTGGGACCCTGGCACTGTGAGGCAGCAGTGCCAACCACTGAGCCACCTTGCTGCCCTGCGAGGTCATGAATGGATTATTTTAATTAATTCGAAATTTGGCCTTGGTCACATAATTCACTATAGCAGTTGCTCCGAAAGAATGACTCTTCAGTTGATATTTTGTTGTAAAATGTAACTATTTATTTAAAATGCACAGATTGGGAACACCTAAAGCACTGTGCAGATTACATCATTCAGTTAATGTTTTATTTTATCCAGTAAATCCAGTTTAATCAGGGACATAACAATTAATTAACTCAAGTTACGTGTGAAACTGATCAAAGCAGTGAAACTGACCTGTTCTTCATAGAATTGAGCAGAATTTCCAAATGGTCTTTGCCAATGATCTTTTCCAGCCAGAAAAATATGTATGTCGTGTACAGTGGAATTGAAAGGTGTGTGTTGATCAATTATAACACAGTCATGGCATTTTTGCTCAAGAGCAAGAACTATTAGAACATTAGACTTTTGGAATTCTATTTATATTTCTCTATGACTTGTAAACTGTTAAAAAACACACCTTGTGATTGAACTAGATAGTGGGGTTCTGAATTTGGATTGTAAAGCATGGATTAGATTAATCCTTAATTATTACTTTTAAGTAAAAATGGCGCCCGAAGGTATCTGTTTTCCCTTCATTTCTAAAACCTTTGCGATTTGCCTTTCACTTAATAATTGGCTTTATGAAATTTCACCTCGCATGCTGATTGCATTGAATGAGGAACCTGGAGCGGTTCACTGTCACCAACCATGTTAACATTGCAAAAACAATGTAGAAACCAGAAACGGTTTCCCAAATATAACATATTTAATGTTACCGAAGCACAGTCCCTCCTCAACAGATCAATGATCACCAGATCACAACACGGTGTGTTTGCAGCAGAACTAGCTCCGCAAACATTTTCAACAGAACCAAGAACATGATGTAACCTCACAAAAAAAAAAACAAATTGAAGTCTAACAAAGCTGCTCAGAATCCAGCAAACTAATGATTAAATTGAATAGAAATAACAAGTCATAACAGCAGCCTTGTTTGTGAGGGGACTTAACACTTAAAGCTGAAACGTTTCTGGCAACAGTTCAATTTATTTCCAACCTGTACACCCTTCCTAATCGTGACAATCCTGTGCAGCGCACAGTAGAGCGGTTGAAGCCATATATTGATTAATCACTTCATGGTCAAAACAAAATTACTGAATGGACAAATATTACCACATTATAATTTTAAGTTAGTTTCAATTATATAATCTGATCAATTCTGCAGTTTCAGATTTTAGACCCAAATTTTATTTTGAATGAGGCTACTCAAAACAAAATTCAGTTAGTTTACAATTAGAACTGAGTTTTTTTTTAAAGTCAATGCATTAAAAACTCGTTTTTTTTTCATTTCTCACACTTCCGGGTTTCTGCCTTAAGGTGTTTTTCAGACCGTTACAAATGGATGTAATGTTTTCAATCAAGCAGAGAAAAATGTGTCATATAATTTTAACAAATGCAGAAATGATTCATGAAAAACCAAAGAACTTCACAAATATTGGTAATGAAAAGTAATCCAGAGAGTCAATCTCCTCACCAGAAAGAAAACACCGATTACAGAAAGCATGAAAACGCTGATCAATTTCACAAACTGAATAAGATCCAATCAACTCAATTCAACAGAATCAAGGAAAATAAAAAAAGAATCCAATCAACTCAAAACAACAGATTTGAATGAAACATAATCAGAATCCAAACAATTCAATTCAACAGAATCAAATAAACAATTTCAAAAGCCAATCAACACAATTCAACAAAACCAAGTAAAACCAAAGTCAGAATCCAATCAACACAGTTCAAACCGAACCAACTAAAACAAAACCAAAATCCAATCAACTCAATTCAACAGAATCAAGTAAAACAAACTCAGAATCTCATCAACAGAATGCAATATAGCACCGCAAGAAAATTTTATGACAGTTTCTTACCTG
This sequence comes from Chiloscyllium plagiosum, assembly GCF_037043375.1. Taxonomy (NCBI): domain Eukaryota; kingdom Metazoa; phylum Chordata; class Chondrichthyes; order Orectolobiformes; family Hemiscylliidae; genus Chiloscyllium; species Chiloscyllium plagiosum. The sequence continues at coordinate 98,175,348 of NW_028270159.1, read as the reverse complement.
CTTGTCATCAACAAAATTAACAAAATAAATGAGAAAATATAATTAGGGTAAGAACATATATTCACGAAGTGAATAATGATATTTTAGCATATTTTAATCATGTTTAGTAATATCTCGAACATCTTTGAATTCTTAGCGTTTGTTGTTGATAATAAAACTCACAGTCAGGGTGTCACTGACATTAACCATTATTTATAGCTGACTGTTTAAGAGACATTAGGTGTTTCAAGTAACCCAGCCACACAGAATGCCCATCTGATCAAAAAAAGAGATACACAGGGTAACTGACTCCATCATCCCCACTGTAACTATTTGCTGAGCCTTAACTGAAGTCTGTAATCAGTCTGAACAAAAGTCAATCCGAACCAAACCAAACTCAGCACAGAATCTGAGTTTCATTTAATTCAGAAATTAGTCACATGAATAGAAAGTTTTTAAAAAGTCACTAAGAAAGTTCAAGGGTCTTACCTGAAGTCACTGTCACCATGGTCCCTTGGCCCCAGTAGCCAAGATCGTCACAGTGTTACATTCTCTGGACTGGGTCACACAATAACTAGCTCTGCATAAAACAAATCAAAAATATACCATCATTTTAAATTTTCAGAACCACAGGCAAAATAAAGTCACGATAAATCTTCATCACATAATTGCACTAGTGAATTCTGATCATTCTTGATAAATTTTAATACTGTTTTATACTTCACAGAGTAACACATGAGCTGATTCTCAAAATCCCCAACTGGTGTATCAATAATTACCCAAACACTTTTACAAATTAAATAGTGATACTGGCATTAAACCGCACAGAACTAATACTGCTCTGCAAGTTAAGACGGTTTGTAGAAGTAATCACTGACTAGTTTCAAACAATGGAGACTGAATAGGTTTTTGTATTGGTCATAATTGCAGTGTCACCCCACTGTGAGACACGTTGTGTCAAACACTATGACAGACTGTAAACTGTAAAATGCAGAGAATTTCTTCACTTCCGAGAAAGCAGTGATTCAGACTCCTCTAAAAATGATTCAGTGTGTTATTCCAGCTTTTACGATCCATTGTATTTTGAAAGCTTGGAATACTTTTCCAGGTTTGGTCTGCATGTAACTTAACAATCAACACGAAGAAGGTAGAAAAAATATATACATTTGTACAAACTAGCACTACTGGATTGCGTTTAAATTGCATCTCACATTGTTTCTCGTTCCTGCCATGGTAGAAATCACCAATTTGAGATAAGCACTTGTCAGTGGTTTTAGTATGAGGATGTCGCTGTGCACAACACTGTGACCCACTGTAGTATCACAATGATGTAGACCAGTACACTCGTTCTCTGTTCTTTACTCGAGATCTCAATTTTCATTTGAAAGAGCCATTTAGTACTGATCATGTTTAGAATGAATGCCATAGTTGACATAACAATTAGCAGTGATTTCCTGAGCTGTCCGATATATTAAAACGAACATTTTGTCCGAGCATTTAATTGATGGAAGTGTTAGCAGTACATATGACATGCCCAAAACATTGTCCCATTGTTTCAGCAGTTTGCTAGTTTAAATGGTACATTTCCTCTTTGATAGTTTTGTAAGAGGCAGCCTGAGGTCTGCTTCAGATTGCAGTTGGTATAATTGCATTTAAAACTCGTACTGACCGTCAGTTTATGATGGAATTGACAAAATGTTCCCTCGAGCTGTTTTTGAACGGGTCCAGCCCTGGCTCCTCTCGCTGTGGTATCTTGCACAGTAATAGATGGCGGTGTCTTCGATCCTCAGGTTCCCCATGTCCAACGCGAAAATGTTGTTTGAAGTGTCTTTGGACGCAGTAAATCAACCCTTAATCGCTGGTGCATAGTCATTGCTGGATGAATCATAGTAGCTAACCAGCCACTCCAGACCCTGTCCGGGAACCTGTCGGACCCAGTACATGTAGTAGCTGCCAAGATTGAAGCCGCTGGTTTTACAGGTCAGTTTCAGGCTGCCTACGGGACGGCCAGTCTCTGCCTCTGGCTGGGTCAAAACAACCTCCGACTGGACACCTTTAAAAAAGAAAACAAATAAACCATGAGCATTAATGTTGGTGAAATGATGGCTGAGTCTTTTACATTCCTGCCGTAGACTAACATTGAGACAGTCACAAAGAGAGACTTGAACAAAAAACACTCACATGATAAGAAAGTCAGTAACAAACTGAGAAAAAGTGTCGACACAATCATTCTGATAACTTGTGGGAAGCGGTTCTGCTAAGATCTTTCTACAGATCCGACCCAGGAGTGTTGAATTACGGTCCAGTGCCCAGGATTTATATGGCCATCGTAAGGGGCAGGCTTACAGCTTCCGCGTGTTGGTTTCCTGCTGGAGGCTCAGACCGGATCCTGGTATCAGCTTGTACAGCCCGAACACATGGGGTCATGTCTTTACATGAGGTTCTGCTTAGACATGTTCACATACACATCTTGGGATATTTGTTTTGCTGAATAGCTTCTTTGGAAGTAAATTTGAGTAGCTTCAGGTCTGTTTCACATGATAGTTGCATGTATTTTGTTTAAAAAAAACAAATTCAACTGGAAGTTAGTTCCCTTTATTTCTACATTCATTCACAAGCAGATAAAACTAAAATTAAAGTTCAAACATATAACTAGCTAATAAAACAGTTGAGCTTTTCTTCCCTGGATACTGCAAGTCTCTGTCGCACTAAAAAATAACATGTAATTCATACTAAACATTTCAAAATTCAATTTAGGCAACTGAATAAAGAGCGTGTCCAAAGTGATTATATTTAGAATATTCAATTAGAAGTTAACTCCCTTTAATCCTACATTCCACCACAAGCAGATAAAGCTAAAAAGAACTTCAATAATATTATTAGCCAAAAAAATGAATGACTTTATTTTTGCTGTCACTCAAAGTCTCTCTCACATTACAAAATAACATACCATTTCTAATCTGCGTTTCTAAATTCAGTTTCGCCAACCTAATACAGAGCATGTCTAAAGTGATTATGTTCAGAATGTGAGTGTATGTCACTAAACAGTTTGGACCCGGAGATTAGAAGCACCTCCTTACATTGCAGAATGTCTCTCCTTGCATTTTTCTTTTTCAAATTGCTCCGACACTAAAATGCACAGTAAAGGAAAGCTGTGTGCCTGAGAAACAAAATGTGAGTCCGCAGTGATACATAACACCGAGGTACACTTTTAAAAGAGCATCTAATGAACTAGAACAAGACAGTCCATAACTTTTTTTTTAAAACCCTCAACGTCTAAACCATTGCATGTAACAGTCTGGGTACATCAGGAATGTTTGGTTAAATTAGAGAGTATTACAGTAATAATTACCACGAATGTAGGTTATAAACAGTACATTTCTCTGCTCACTGATAGCTCTGACAGGGCAGTTAACTCATAAAAATCAGCAAAAATTCACGGTTACACTACACCAGTATTAACCATGTATAAAGGGCCCACTCAGTTTTAATGAGATACATGAATCAGAGAATGGTGTAACAAGTGATGTGAGTTTGAACCAATTGAATTTTGTTAATTTACTTTGAGATGATAACAAATGTTACTGCAATGTGGGATTTTGGATCCATTAACTTCATTTTCAGGAGCTTTAAAGATACTCAATAAACAGGCTGAACTAACCAGAACGTCACTGCATTCAATGTCCTGTTTTCTGATAGTCATACAGTGAATGCTGTATTCAGTGACTTTCCTTTTAAAGGGAGAAATACCAAGTGAAATGTGCCCATTGTGAGTAAATGGGAAAATATAGTTTGTTTGGTAGGATTTTACTTTAGTTGATTCATTTTCCCTTTAATCGGCCGGATCCAATATTTGGCAGCAATTAAGCTGACTGCAGAAAAGGTCCTTGAGTTCCCAGTTTCATTTACTGGAAGCAGGTGGAGTTTCTGCAGTGGATCAAAGATATTTTGTCTCACGGTTGACCAGTTGGTGGAAGGCCAACTGCAAACTATAACCACCGCCTCCGCAGAAACAAAACGACTCAGCAACAATGCTGGAGAAAAGTTTATTTTCAGTTGTGTAACTTGGAGAACTAGTCCCTCCTCTCATTGAAGGAAATATTCGCAGAGTCTCAGACACAACCTTAACATCAACAGTTCATTCAAGGATCACTACAGCACTGTTTAATATTGAGAAAAATTGATAAATAGTCATAGAGTCATGTAGTGATACAGCATGGAAACAGACCCTTCGGTCCACCCAGTCCATGCCAGTCCTAATCCCAAACTAAATTTATCCCACCTGTGTGTACTTGGCCCATATCCATCCAAACATTTGATATTCATTTACTTATCCAAATGTCTTCTAAAGGTTGTAAGTATCCACCACCAAATCATCCCACACACAAACCATTCTCTGTGTAAAAGGTTGTCTCTGATCTCTTTTAAAAAATTTTCTCCTCTCATTGGAAAAGCATGTTCCCTATTGTTGAAATCCCCCACCATAGGGAAAATACACCAATGTCTTGGTCAAAAATTGAAAACAATCCCAGTTCCAAACATTTACAAAATATCACTGTGGATCTTCCTCGAATCCAAAAAAGATTCTGCCCTTTGATCAATGATTTATAAAATTTACTCGCGTATCTACTGTGATAGACGTTTTCAAACAACTTCTTAAGTGCATATGGTTCACATCAATCGGATTAAAGTAACATTTCGTGCGCTACCCCCACACACAAAAAAACAAGTTTGTTGACACGAATTGCTCTGAGGAAGTCTACGATGGATTCTTTTATCAAACAAAATCATTTCCAATGTTGTGAGAGCTCGTCTATCTTCTGTGCAATGGTCTGAATTTTAAGTTGAGTCTGACTGCAGATGAAACTGGCTGATCTGGGTAAAAGTACAGTTTGTGCCTTTCACATTGTGAATGTATATTGCTGACTTTAGTTGAATGAAGAGATGTTGTTCCAGCATCGTCTGGCACCATTAATTAGACCATTAATTTCCACATCACTAACCGTAGGGTCAGGTGTAGTTTATTGATATGTGATATTTTTGAAACGAAAGCTTCGTACATTTCCAGTATGAATCATGTCAATTAGAGCCATTCACCTTTCCACTCATGGTTTTATAAACTTATATGAGGTCACCCCCCACCCCGAACTCTCGCCCTCCAGTGACAAAAGTTACAGTCTATCTGGATTTCCAACGGTGACTCTGTTCCCTAACATTCTGCTGTGAAAGATCCTCCTGCCACCCCAGATCCACAGACAGTATCCCTTGTTACTAGTTCAAAGAAATGAAAGGAACTTCTCCCACCATATTGTTCAATTTTAGTTGCCTTCAAACACTTTGCACTTTGTGAAATCCGTGTTGTCAATAATCAGTTAAAAGAAAGTTTTTTTAAAAACTTCCTTAATTCATGTTGCTGATCTTGGCTGAATAAAGGTATGTTGCTGTCAGCATTTCTGGGGAACATGTCTGCATTTTTTTCATGTCAGTTTACAATGATATTAAGTCAAGAATAGTCAAAATATCCTGAGGAACAACGTTTAGAAATGGGCCTATTAGCTCCTCAGGGCTGCACCAACTATTTGAATATTGATACAGTTCTGCCCCTACTTTTTCCCCATAAGCCAGGATTTACAGTATTGGAGATCATATCTATGTTGATAATGGATTAGACCCTACACAGTGTTCCCGAATGTTTACAATGCTATCACCTGCACGGTTATGGACAACATGCTATAAAGTGGGTGTTGGCTGGAAGGCTTTGTCTTCACGCGATACAGGTGCGATGGGCGAAGTGATCTCTCTCTGTCGTGAAAACTTCCGACTACACGAAATTCATCTTTCCTACTTTGTCTCCAGGATGTTGCCTGGACTGGAGAATAGGTCATACGAGGATAGGTTGAGAGTGCTTGGCCTTTTCTCATTGGAAAGGCGAAGGAAGAGGGGTGACTTGATAGAGGTTTATAAGATGATCAGGGGAATAGATAGAGTAGACAGTCAGAGAGTTTTTCCCCGAGTACAACAGAGTGTTACAAGGGGACATAAATTTAAGGTGAAGGGTGGAAGGTATAGGGGGGATGTCAGGGGTATGTTCTTTACCCAGAGAGTGGTGGGGGCATGGAATGTGCTGCCTGTGGGAGTGGCAGAGTCAGAATCATTGGTGACCTTTAAGTGGCAATTGGATAGGTACATGGATAGGTGCTTAAGCTAGGACAAATGTTCGGCACAACATCGTGGGCCAAAGGGCCTGTTCTGTGCTGTATTGTTCTATGTTCTATGTCTCGTTCAGAGGCTCCACTTCACATGATTCATACCGGAAATATTCCAAGCATTCGTTTCAATGAGATCAATAAACCCCACCTGATAGTCTGGCTAGTGATGTGGAAATTAATGGTCTAATTAATGGTGCCAGATGATGCCTGGGACAACATCACTTTATTCAACTAAAGTCAGCAATATAAATTAACAATGTGAAAGGCACAAACTGTACTTTTACCCAGATCAGCCAGTTTCATCTGCAGTCAGACACAAAATTCAGACCATTGCACAGAAGATAGACGGGCCCTCACAACATTGGAAATGATTTTGTTTGATAAAACAGTCCATCATAGACTTGCTGAGAGCAACTCGTGAATATTGCTTAATTTCTTTTTGTGTGGGGTAACACATGAAATGTTACTGTATTCCGACTGATGTGAACCATTTGCACTTCAAGTTATTTGAAAACTTCCTTCACAACAGATATGTGAGTAAATTTTAGAAATCATTAATCAAAGGGACAATTTTTTTTGGATTCCAGGAAGATCCATAGTGATATTTTGTAAATGTTTGAACCTGTGATTGCTTTAAATTTTGAACTAAGACATTGGCATACAGTGCACAACTTCACAATTTGCTGTAACATGAAACTCGCAACCACTGTGAACCTGGAAGGCGATGGTTCAGAATTTAACAAGGACCTCGAAAGGTTCGTGGAATGGACCAACAAATGATTCATGAAATTTAACAAAGGCATTTCTGAAATGATTAATTTAGCTAGGAAGAATGTCGAGACACAAATTCACATCTCTGTTTGCATTTCAATATACTATAAATTACTTTTCTATTAAGACCTAAAATACTTGTGTCTTTGTTCATATTTAATACACTCTATCTTGTTCCGGAGCGAACACAGTTTCTTTATTTATTTCACTCAAGACTGTATGCTGTATTTTTGCCTCAGTATTGACCAAACTCGGTTTGGTGCCAGCTTATACGACTTGAGCTGCTTTTTCAGGAAGTGATTATCTCCACCTGTTTTGTCAAAATAATCTGTTCATGCTTAGATCAAAATAAATCCTGTTAATATCATCCCAAATTCAGGCTCGATTATTTTGTATTTATTCATTGGAAATGAACAGAATATGACCGGCCTGTTCTTAGTGGAGTGGGAGAGGGAGTTAAAGTGGTCAGCCACGGGGCCGTGGGGTTGGTTGGCACGGGTGTCCCAGAGATGTTCTCTGAAATGATCCGCAAGTTAGTGTCCTGTCTCACTGATGTAGAGGAGACCACAGCAGGTGGAACAGACACAGTGGATGACATTTGTGGAAGTATAGATAAATTGCTCCGGGATGTGGTAGGATCATTCGGGGCCTTGTCGGAGGTGAGGGGGGAGGTGTGGGCTGGTGAAGGGGCATGGACCTGACGAGGGAGTCGCGGAGGGAATGGTGTCTCCGGAATGCAGATAGGGGTAGGGAGGGAAATATACCCCGAGTGATGGGGTCTGTTTACAGGTGGTGGAAGCAGCGGAGGATGATATGACGTATGCAAGGTTGGTGCGTTGGATGATGAGGGCCAGGAGGGCTCCCTGTTGCGATTGGAGGGTTGGGGTTCAAGGGCATCGTCAACCACATGGGAGGGGAAATTGCAGTCTTTGAAAAAGGAGGTTATCCGGGATGTTTTATGGTGGAACTGGTCCTCCTGGGAGCAGGTGCGGTGAAGGCAGAGGTAATGACAATAAGGGATGGCATTTTTACAGGAGGTTGGGTGGGAGGAGTGTAGCCCAGGTAGCTGTGGGAGTCAGTGGGCTTGCAGTAAATGTTTAGTCGGTCACTGGAGATAGAGGTGGAGAGGTCTAGGAAAGGGAGGGAGGTGTCCGAGATGGTCCCTGTGAAGTTTAGGTCAGGGTGGAAGGCTTTAGTAAAGTTGATGAACTGTTCAATCTCCTTGTGCTAGCAATAGGTGGCGTTGATACAGTCATCAATGTAGCAGTGGTAAAGATGGGCAATGATACCGGTGTAGCTGTGGAGGATTGACTGTTCCACATATCTGACGAAGAGGCAGGCATAGCTGGGGTCCATACAGGTGTCCATGGCTACCCCTTTGGTTTGGAGGAAGTGGGAGGATTTAAAGGAAATGTAGTTGAGGTTGAGCATGTTCTGCTTGGTTTGGCGTGACAGGAAGAAACGGAAGGCTTCGAGGCCTACATCATGTCGCTTGGATGTGTACGGGGCCTGGACATTCTTTTCTCTCTGGGGCTGAGCAATAGTTTGTAGTTATTATGGAACTGCAAGTGCAATGGCTGGGAACTCGGAGAAACCAATGTTTCAGTCTTCTGCTTGAAGCACATTTTGACCAGAACATTTAAACACCACAAAGTTCACTGTAGGAAATGCCAGGGCTGCAACTTCTAATAATATTTGAAACTTTGTTAAAAATAGGGATTTTTAGTCATAGTTTCTGGAATAATCAAGAAAAGAATTAACCGTTAGAACAAGCTCTTTCAAAGAGAGAGGATTTGCAAAGATTGAAACCATACAGTGCTGTGCTTTATTTGAATTCAATGCCGGTCAGAGTTCGATACAGCCAAGGTGATCTCTCCATATACTGGTTCTGTTAATCTGACACACCGACATACCTGTCTGTACAAAACTGTATTATTTGTTTAGATGATCAAAATTTAGGAAACAGATCAAACAGAATGTATTCGGCTGGGAAGGTGATGGATACAGAAGACAGAATCAAAAACTGGGAACATTAAATCTGAAAAGAGAGTAACAAGTAGTACAAGATCAAAGACATGACAAGGTGCATGTCGATATGTCCCAGACGTTAGTGAATCGAATGAGCTTGTTAGATGGTCGAGAGACTCGTCCAATATTGTCCTGGAATCAGACCGCGAAACAGAGATCAAAAGGTCAATTTGCAAATGTCACTTCAATGTGATCGCTTCATACTCTGTGTCCTGATATAGGCCCCATTGGCAGATGTTTCCGCCAGACTGCATCCCCTGGGTTTATTTTCTGATCAGAAGTGAGATGTGTGGCTTGCTGCTGGCACATAGAAACAGGAAGTTGTGTGCCAGCTGAGAATGATACATCAGGCGTTACTTTCCGTATTATCAGCACAAAGTCTTCCTGCCTCTGAGGGGGAACACACACTGACAGTGTCAAGAACAAACGGACAGATTGCTGTTGGTTTCAACACTGTATTCAATTCCATTCCCATTTCCCAGAATGAAACAGAAGAGATACAAGATTATTTCAGCTGGAGTAAATTATCTGTCAGAAAGATAAGAAGAGTTGTATACAGTAGCCAGTAGCCCCCCATGGTAGGCTACTGGCTACTGCAGAAAATACGGAGATATGGCATTGAGGGTGAGTTGGAGGTTTGGATTAGGAATTGGCTGGATGGAAGAAGACAGAGGGTAGTAGTTGATGGCAAAGTTTCTTCATGGAGTGCCGTCACTAGCGGTGTTCTGCAAGGATCTGTTTTGGGACCATTGCTGTTTGTCATTTTTATAAATGACCTGGAAGAGGGGTTAGAAGGTTGGGTGAGCAAGTTTGCGGATGATACGAAAGTCGGAGGAGTTGTTGACAGTGAGGAAGGATGTGGCAGGTTACAGCAGGATATAGAGAAGCTGCAGAGCTGGGCAGAAAGGTGGCAAATGGAATTCAATGTAGCTAAGTGTGAGGTGATTCACTTTGGGAAGAATAACAAAAAGATGGGGTACTGGGCTAATGGTCGGATACTTGGTAGTGTGGATGAGCAGAGGGATCTTGGTGTCCATGTACACAGATCTCTGAAAGTTGCCACCCAGGTAAATAGTGCGGTGAGGAAGGCATATGGCGTACTGGCTTTTATTGGTAGAGGAATTGAGTTCCGGAGTCCTGAGGTCATGATGCAGTTGTATCAGACTCTGGTGCGGCCGCATCTGGAATATTGTGTGCAGTTTTGGTCGCCATACTATAGGAAGGATGTGGAGGCACTGGAACGGGTGCAGAGGAGGTTTACCAGGATGTTGCCTGGTATGGAAGGAAGATCGTATGAGGAAAGACTGAGACACTTGGGGCTGTTTTCATTAGAGAAAAGAAGGTTTAGGGGTGACTTGATTGAGGTGTACAAGATGATTAGGGGGTTAGATAGGGTTGACAGTGTGAACCTTTTCCCGCGCATGGAGTCGGGTATTACAAGGGGGCATAGCTTTAAATTAAGGGGGGGTAGATATAGGACTGAAGTTAGGGGTAGGTTCTTCACTCAGCGAGTCGTAAGTTCATGGAATGCCCTGCCAGTAGCAGTGGTGGACTCTCCCTCTTTATGGGCATTTAAGCGGGCATTGGATAGGTATATGGAGGATAGTGGGTTAGTATAGGTTAGGTGGGCTTGGATCGGCGCAACATCGAGGGCCAAAGGGCCTGTACTGCGCTGTATTCTTCTATGTTCTATAGTTGTCATCGGGTGAAAGGAGCTAAGTGACAATGTGTAGTTTCACTCATAAACCTATGTTTAAAAGTAGAAAGCTTGGGGGAAGTAAATAAGTAAATCTAAGAGACAGCATTCATTAAAAGTTGGAATTGTAAGGTTTAAGCAATAAAATTCAGCATGGCTTTGGTGGAAGTGATATCATATCGGAAGTGGTTGATTCTGTATTCCGGAGAGGCAATGAGATGTAACATCGGGTGTAAAAAGTGGATGCAATGCTTCTTGACTTCAATCAGGTTTTTGACCAGATCTTGCATCTTTAATATGGTAAGGGTTCATGGGATCTGGTGCAGTTTGGCAAATGATTCGAAGGTTTATTTGTTGGCAGAAGGTAATGGTCGAAGGTAGTCATTGAGAAGACATCTTGTGTCCAGTGGCCTACTGCATGACTGGTTGCTGGATCCTTTGATGTTTGCAGCGTATATGAACGGTCTAGTCAAGAATGTAGCAATTTTCATCAGTACGTTCAAAGATGAGGTGAAAAACGTTTGGTTTTGCAATTAGTGAGGAGGAAAGCCAGTGTGACATCGATGGCCTTGTCTGTCGGAGAGACGAATTGAAAACAGAACATTATATCCTAAAGTCTGTGAAGTAAAGTATTTTCGAGACTAACAATTTAAGCGAATATACGATGCATTGTTGGAATCTACACAATACAAAGGATATGCAATCTTCTGTTGTGAATATCCACATTATGGAGTGGGGGTTGGAATTATAGTCTGGAGATATTGTGGCTAGACCATTCTTTCAGGAAACAGGGGTCTGAGCCCACAGTGCTGCCACATCAAGTCGTGAATTAAAGTTGATAATTAAACAACTCATTGAAGGAATAAGCTCCACAGATATTTCCTTGCTCTGCTTTGGAGAGCACAACACATCAGCACAAAAGTTAAGGCTGAAGCATTCACAGCAATCTTCAGCCAGAAGTGCCAATTGTGTGATCCATCTCGGCATCTTCCATAGATCACCAATATCACAGATACCTGTCAGCAGGAATTCGCCTCTCTCCATGTGAAATCAAGGCACTGTTGGCCGTTGGGGGGAGGGGGAGGGGGGCAGGGGTTACTGCAAATGCTATGGAGCCTGACAAAATTCTGGCAATAATACTGATGACTTGTGCTAGCCAAGCAATCCCGGTACAGCTAAAACACGAGCATGGACAATGTGGAAAATAGGCCAGGCACGTCCTGTGCACAGAAAATAGGTCAAACCACCCTGGCGAATTACTGCCCCATCAGTCCATGCTCAATCATGAGTTAGATGTAGGGAGGTGCTATCAAGCAGCACTAGCTCAGCAATAACCTGTGTAAATGTGGGTTACGCAAGGCCTCCTCAGCTCATGTCTGAATTACAGACTTGATTTAAACATGGACAAAGAACTGAATTCCAGAAATGAGGGGAGAGTGACAGCCCTTCACATTAAGGTCACATTCGACAGAGGGTGATATTATGGAGCCTAGCAAAACTGGGTTCAATGGGTATCAGGTGACAACCTCCCTGCTGCCTGCAGTCATACGTCACACATTGAAAGATAGCTCTGCTTGTTAGAGGGCAGTCGTCTCAGCCAAAGCAAATCCCTGTTGGAGTTCCTGAAAAAAGTGTCCTTGGCACGATCCTGTTCAGCTGCTTCAGCAATGACCTTTCCTCCATCAGAAGGTCAGAAGTGAAATCTGCATTAATCTCGCACTTTTTTGTGACTCCTCAGTCCACATTCAAACACAACAAAATTTGGACAATTTCCAGACTTGAGCTGACAAGTGGCACATAGCATTCACACCACAAAGCTGCGAGACAATGACCATTGACAATAAGAGACAACCTAACCAAAACCCCTTGACATTCAATAGTGTTACCATCACTGAATCCCTCACCATCGATACCCTGGGTTTTATTGTTCATTAGAAATTGAGCTGGACACTCCATATAAATACAATGGTTGTACGAGCAGGCCGGAGGCTAGGAATACTGCAGCGAGTAACTCACCCTCCTGACTCGCAAAGCCAATTGACTGTCTAAGAGACAGAGGTCAGGAGGCTAATAGCACAGCTCACCCCTTGACTGGATAGGAACAGCTTCAACTGCACTCAAGAAGCTTGGCATTGTCCAGGACAAAGCATCCCACTTGATCAGTAGCACATCCACAAGCGTCCATTGCCTCCAAATCTGATTCTTAGTACCTGCCATATGCACTATCTAAAATACTACACTGCAGAAACTTAGCCACTTCCTGAGACAGTACCTTCCCACTACCACTTGCATCTCGAAGGACAGGAGCAGCAGATACAAGGGAACAGCACCACTGTAAGCTCCTCTCTAAAACACTCGGCATCCTGACATGGAAATATGTCACCGATCCTTTACTGTAATTGGGTCAAAATCTGGAGTTCCCTTCCTCAGGCCATTTTGGAACATGTTATTTCAGAAAGGCAGCTTACTGCCATCAGCTGAAGGACAACTATGGACAAGTAAAAGCAACCACCATGTTCCAAGAGTCAATAAAAAACTCATTGAAGCTAACATGACAGTTTGATAAAGTGGTTGAGGAGGCATTATGAGTATGTAATAAGCAATTAAAAGGTTTGGAGTAAAGTTCCAGAATCAGTCCCTACCATGGTAGCTTTAATTAATAAAAGAGTATGAAATGAAAATGCTGGAATAATGAACGATAATCACAGACCTACCAAAGGTTTGAAGCATGTTACATGGTTCAATATTGTCCTTCAGAGGAGGTCGTCTGACCTTCCTACCTGGCCTGCACTACCCTTTCAACAATAAGGTGATGGTCCTTTCCTGTGCCGAACCTGACTAAGAAACCCATCAGGAGAAAGTGATGACTGCAGGTGCTGGAGATCAAGTTGAGAGTATGGTGCTGGAAAAGCACAGCAGATGAGGCAGCATCCGAGGAGCAGGAAAATCAACGTTCCAGGCATAACTCCTTCATCAGGTATCCGAATGAAGGCCTCATGCCCGAAACGTCGATTCTCCTGCTCCTCGGACGCTGCCTAACCTGCTGTACTTTTCCAGCACTACAGTCTCGACTGAGAAGCAATTTGGTTGGAATAAAGCTTCTTAAGAAAGATCAACCATAATTAGCCGAGCAAGATGGCAGGCCTTCAAAAAGGTAGCTGATGACCACCTTCTTGGGATATGTGACTAACTTTTTCATAAGTCAGTGAAGAATTCAAAAAATGCAAATTATGGTGAGTCAGGCTTTTCAGACAGAGTCCTGTACACAGTTTAGATTGATGATTGGATGCAAAGTCTCCTGTGACGTTGCTGTGAACAGCAGGAGAGTTCTTGCCAGTATTGCACTCCAATATTTGTTCATGAGGTAAAGTGTCAGATTTATTGCATTTCTGTTTGTGACCGCTTTCTGTGCATTCCCAATATTAGGATCACAGCGGTGACACCATGACACCAATATTCCCAAACTCCAGTTTGATGCTGAATGGACGGCGTTTGGAATACCATCGTTTGCCCAGGGTGAAATTTGAATTCAAAGGAAGCCTGGAATCGGAAAGAAAGCCAATGGTGACCATGTAACCCGAGTCAATGGGAAAATACAAAAACAGCTGGTTCACGAATGACAAGGCATCTGTCACCTTTCCATGATCTGGCCGACATGAGATTCCAGACCCACTGTGTTCTGAAGTGGCTTTAGCAAGCTATTGAATGGGCAGTTGGGGATAGGGACTCATTGCTGACCCTTACCAGAAAGTAATACGTGTAACAAAACCTCACAACAACTATATCAATTAAATGTAATTGTTGCGCACTTCCTGATGTCATTTCAAGTATTTCATGTGAATATTCTAAAATGCACTTTGAGTGATGTTGCACCGTCTAAACGGACTACAATATAAATTAGTGGGACATTCAGAGTAGGAGAAAGTGAGGACTGCAGATGCTGGAGATCAGAGCTGAAAATGTGTTGCTGGAAAAGCGCAGCAGGTCAGGCAGCATCCAAGGAGCAGGAGAATCGACATTTCAGGCATATGCAACACATTTTCAGCAGCGACATTCAGAGTAGATCCCGTTCAACATTGAAGTTTAATTGCAGAATTTTCAGCACTGAATATTTAACCTAAATAAAAGTTTTAAATTGTGTTTATCATTCAGAAATAAATAAAATCTGTTGCAATTCTTCTTCATAAATTGGTATTCACTTCTAAAAATGGTCACCATTCTTAAAATAAACTTGTTTCGATTTGAATCTTACCAACAAATCTCTTCTTTCATCTGGCTTTGCTGTCCCCATCACTTCATTGAAACCAATTAAGCATTTATGTAAATAAACACAGAAATAGAATTCTCAGAATAAATTACAGAACAACAAAACCGCAATTTATATTTCCCCACAAGCACAGCACACGAATTGTGGAAAAAATGCAAATAACTCAATGGATTCCAATACTAATTGATGTTAGGACTTTTTAATACATAATTTGTATAATTGTTGAATGACAGAGGTATCAATTGTCATGTTTAGTAAACAAAAAACTATAATTAAGTGATACATTGGCACAGCTAATATTTCTGTCTCTCTTTTTCTCTCTTCCCCTCCTGCCTCCCCCCATTTTCCTTTATATCTGATGCCTTGTTTTGCCTCTCCACAATCGGGCAACGTTTTCCTTAATAACATGAAGCCAACACCTCACCAACATATGCTCTCAGCCAAATTCATCCATTTCTTTCGAGAGATTTGAGTCAGTACAACCAGATTTTCTCAAAAATCTGTCTGAGTATTGAGTGATCTGGAAATGCTTGATCGGAAAGACTTTACTGTGATAGTGTTTTCATTGTAACTCAGCAGTATTATTCTTGGCTGAGGAATGTTTAATGGTTCAGTGCAATGCATATTTAGTCTATAATTAACTTTTACTGCACATCTCATGGAATGTTTAATATTGTAGAGGGTGATTTATTCTGTGTCGACTCTGTGTTGTACCTGCTCTGGGAGGGTTTTTTTAGGGAATCCTGGATGCGGATCTATACTGTGTCTAAACCAAAATGTATTTGACATGTTTGCATTGTACAGCACAATATAGAGGGAGATTTACCCAGCACATTACATGAGCTGTACCATCACAGAAAACATTTGATGTAGCCGTGTAAAGGGGCTTGAACTTCTACCCACTGTCATTCTGATTTTGAAATGCTTGATACCAGGATAAAAAGGGAACAACACGATGCATCGAAACTTTGTTATACAAGTAGATTATCATCTACAGGCACAGACATACATACACACATAAGCAAATCATCTATGAACAACCCTTGCAGTGTTTAATGGATAAGTGCAGAGAGACCTTTAATATGCAATGTGTCTATTCCATGCAATGCATACCGACAATGCGTTTGATATGGTAGTTTAAATGTAGTTTTGATCTGTCTTTAACCTTTTCTGTGATAGCTGTGGTTGTGTTTGACAAATATTCAACAGAACTGGAGGACTATAAATGCAGTCACTGCATTAGAGGCAGAATGCAATGCCATCAAACAGGGAGAAAGGCGATCCCTGTCTTTTTTCATGATGAGGAGGCATTGAAGCAGCCGGGCTTCAAACATGAAATGAAGGTTAATTTAAATGAGGCTGAGATAATTCTGAAAAGACTAACTTAGAGCAAAGATGAATGATAGGGAACCACAAGCAGCCTGTTCAGCCAATGGGGTTTGGTCTTCCAAACAATGACATCATGGCTGAGCTGATCATCCTCACCTCCACTTTCCAGTGTTTTAACTGTCAACATTGATTCAATTACCAATCAAAATCTGTCCATTTCCACCTTCAAAATACTGAATGACCAAACCTCGACAGTTTTCTGTGGTAAAGAATTCCACAAATTCTCTACATTCTGGGAGACAAAATTCTCTTCTGCCCGAAATTTGTGACCTCTAATTCAGAGATTCTACTCCCTGGTCCGAAACTCTCCCACAAGGGGAAACAACATTTCTGCATTTACACCATCAAGTTTCCTGAAAATAATAGATGTTTCAGAATGTCAGTACTGAATCTTCTATGTTCTAATGAGTATAGGCCCAAACGACTCAATCTCTACTCTCAAGACAGTCCCTCCATCTTTAGGATCAGTCGACTGAACCTCGTGTGGATTGTCTCTCTGTCCAATGTACCTTTTCTTTACGATATGAGTCCCAAGAACAGGTCACAGTATTCCTGCTGTGGTAAGAATACAGCTTCTTTTCAGTTTTAACAAACATTATAGTCATACAGATATCCAGCACAGAAACAGACCCTTCGGTCCAACTGCACTGACCAGATATCCCAATCTGACTGAGTACCATTTGCCAAACATTTGGCCAATCTTCCTCTAAATGTGACCTGTTCATACACCCATCCAGGTACCTTTTAAATGCAGTAATTGAACCCACCTCCACCACTACCGCTGGCAGCTTTTCCCACACATACACGTGAAAAGGTTACCCCTCAGGTTCTTTTCAAACGTATCTCCTCTCACGTTAAACCGCTGTCCTCTCGTTTTGGACTCTCCCGCTCGAGGAAAAAGGCCTTGGCAGTTCACCATATCAATGCCCCGCATGATTTTATAAGTCTTGTTCAGACCACTCCTTAGCCTCCATTTCTCTCACTGCAGGGAAAAGAGAAGCCCCAGCCTATTCAGCCTCAGCTTATACCTTAAACACTCCAGTTCCAGCATCATTCTTGGAAATCTTTTCTACACCCTCTTAAGTTTCACAAAATCCTTCATAGAAACGGTCAGCCAGATTTGTCTATAATAATTCTAAATGTGGCCTCACAAATGTTCTGTACAGCTGAGACATGACATCTCGACTCCTACACTGAACATTATGACCAATGAATGAAAGCGTGCCAAACACATTTTTCCCCACCCTGTCTCCCTGCAACTCCACTTTCAAGGAATGATGCATCTGCACCCTTTGGTTTCTTTGCTCAGCAACAACCCCCTCCCCCCCCCCCCAAGGCCCAGCCATTAATTGTAATAGTCCTGTCCTGGTTTGCCTTACAAAAATGCAACACCTACATTTATTTAATGAATCATGGGTTCATGAAAGGCAGGTCATCTTTAACTGAATTATTGGAATTCTTTGAGGTTATAATGAGCGTGGTAGACAATGGGCAACTGGTGAACGTGGTGTATGTAGATTTCCAAAAGGCATTCAGCAAGGTGCTGCACAAAAGGCTGCTGCATAAGATAAAGATGCACAGTATTACGGGCAATGCATTAGCATGGAAAGAAGAATGGTTAACTAACAGAACCCAAAAACTGGGGATAAATGGGTGTTTTTCTGGTTGACAATCAGTGGCTAGTGATGTGTCTCAGGGATCAGTGTTGAGAATGCAACTGTTTACAATTGTTGGGACTGCAATTGTTTACAATTCAGAGAGATTGCTTCGAGTTAGAGACCAAGTGTAGTGTGTTGTAGTTCGCAGAAGCCACTTAAATGAGTGATGGAGCAAAGTGTGCAGAAGGTTATAGACAGGTAAAGGGAGTGGGCAAGGGTCTGGCAGATGGAGTACAATGTTAGTAAACATGAGGTCATCCATTTTGGTAGGAATAATAACAAAGTGGTCTACTTTAAAATGGTGAAAAATTACAGAATGCTGCTGTGCAGGGGGACCTGGGTGTTCCTGTGCATGAAACACAAAAGTCTGGTTTGCAAGTCCAGTAGCTAATTAGGAAGGCAAATGGAATAATGTCCTTCATTGGCAGTGGATATAGTTTAAAATTAGGACTTTCTGCTGGAGCTGTATTGGGCGCTGGTGTGGCCACGCCTGGAGTACTCTGTACACTTTTCATCGCTTTACATGAGATGGCACTGGGGTGGGATTTGCAGAGGAGTTTGACTACGTTGATTCTGGAAATGAGGGGGTTGGCTTATGAACAGACTGGGATTATACTCATTGGAATTCAGAAGAATGGGGGAGGGGATTGTAAAATTATAAATGCGATAGATAAGGCAGAAGCAGGGAGGCTCAAAGTTTGTGAGAAGATTTGTACCTCGGGTGCTCGTTGTTGTGGTTCTGTTCGCCGAGCTGGGAATTTGTGTTGCAGACGTTTCGTCCCCTGTCTAGGTGACATCCTCAGGGCTTGGGAGCCTCCTGTGAAGCGCTTCTGTGATGTTTCCTCTGGCATTTATAGTGGTTTGTATCTGCCGCTTCCGGTTGTCAGTTCCAGCTGTCCGCTGCAGTGGCCGGTCTATTGGGTCCAGGTCGATGTGCTTATTGATTGAATCTGTGGATGAATGCCATGCCTCTAGGAATTCCCTGGCTGTTCTCTGTTTGGCTTGTCCCAATAGTAGTGTTGTCGCGGTCGAACTCATGTTGCTTGTCATCTGCGTGTGTGGCTACGAAGGATAGCTGGTCAAGCCAACGTCTTCACTCAAAGGGTTGTGAATCTCTGGAATCCCCTGCCTAGTGAAGCAGCTGAGGCTAACCTGTTGAATGATTCAAAGGTGAAGATAGATTTGTGAAGAGTAAAGGAATGAAGGGTTATCGTGAGCAGTGGGTAAGTGGAGTCTCAGTCCATTGAAAGATGATCCATGATGTTATTGAAAGGCAGAGCTGACTCATGGCGTCAGATGGCCTACTCCTGATTATATTTCTTATGTTAGGATGTTGTTATGTTTTAACAGGCCTCCAATTCAAAAAGTAATGTTCTCTAACTACTAAATAAAAACGGAAAGAACTGTGGATGCTGTGTATCAGAAACAAAAGCAGAAACTGCTGGAAATGCTCAGAAGGTCTGGCAGCATCTCTGGTGTGAAAGGCTCCCTTGCTTTTCCATACAACTTTCTTCAATAATGCTGCCACATTAGTCACTCTCCAGTCTTCTGGCATCTCATCTATGATTATCAACGATATAAATATCTCAGCAAGGGGACCATGAATCTCTTCCCTAGCTTCCCACAAAGTTCTGGGAAATACCTAATCAGGTCTCCAGGATGTATTTCCATTTTTCTACTTTAAGACCTCCGACACCTCCTTTTCTGTAAAATAAACTCATTTTAAGATCATATTATTTATTTCCCAAGTTTCTTAGCTTCCATGCTCCTGTCTACTGTAAATGTTGATGCAAAATATTTCCTTAGTGTCTCTGCCATCTCCTGTGGTGACATGCAGGAAAGCCATGTTGATCTTTAAGGCCTGTATTCTCTCCTTAGTTATTCTTTTAACCTTAAAATAATTTTAGAATCTTTTCGGATTCTCCTTAATTCTATTTGCCAAAGCAATTTTATGTCCCTTTTTTTCCCTCATGATTTCCTGTTTAAGTATACTCCTACTGCCCTTATCCCCTTCTCACTCAATCCCAGCTGTCTATATCTGATGACTGCTCCCTTCTTTTTCTGGACAGGAGTTGCAATTTCCCTCATCATTGAGCTTTTCCCACGCCTTGCCCTTCACACAAACAGAAACATACCATCACTGAACTCTCATTGTCTCATTCTTAAAGGCCTCCCACTTGTCAGCCATCCCTTTACCTGTGAATAACCTCCCCCAACCAACTTCTCAAAGTCTAATACCATCAAAACTGGCCACACTATAATTTGAAACTTTCATTTTTAAATCAATGTTATCCTTTCTCATCATTATTATTAAACCAATAGAATTATGATCACTTTCCCTGAAGCCTGCCCCTATGGACACCTCAGTCACTTGCCCTGCCTTGGTTCCCAACAGAAGGTCAAGTATTGCGAACTGTCTCGTAGGTGCATCCACATATTGAATAACAACGTTTTCTTGTACACACTTAACCATTTTCTCCACATTCCAAGATCTTAACACTACCTCAAACTCTGTTTGGAAAGTTAAAATTCCCTACCATTATTCTTTGTTCTTACAAATAGCATAATCGCTTCGAAATTTCCCACTGACTATTCGGAGGCCCATTTTACAATCCCAGCAAGGTCATCACCTCTTTCTTATTTTTAAGTTTCATCCATATAACTTCACTGGGCAATCTCCAAGAAATATCCTCTCTACATCCAGCTGTAATGTTCTTTCTAACCAAAAACACCACTTCGTCTCCTGTCTTGCTCCTCTGTCTATATATTTTATAGCATCGATCTCCTGGAACATTAAGCTGCCAGTCCTGCTCACCCCTGAGCCACATTTCTGTAATGGTAATGATATCCTTGTCCCACATTCCCATCTATGCCCCATGTTCATCTGTCTCACATGTCATGCCTCTTGCATCGAAGTAAATGCAGTTTCGCAGTCTTACCTCGCTCTTGCCAAACTGTTGTCTGCCTTGACCCCTAGAATTGCTCACCGCATCTCACTTCAAACATTTCTCTTTTCTCACTAGCTTGTTGGTTTCTACTACAAACCGACCGACTCCCACAGCTACCTGGACTACACCTCCTCCCATCCTGCCCCCTGTAAAAACGCCATCCCATTCTCCCAATTCCTTCGACTCCACCGCATCTGCTCCCAGGAGGACCAGTTCCAAAAACGCACAACCCAGATGGCCTCCTTCTTCAAGGACCGCAATTTCCCCCCCCCCCGACGTGGTCGACGATGCCCTCCACCGCATCTCTTCCACTTCCCGCTCCTCCGCCCTTGAGACCCGCCCCTCCAACCGCCACCAGGACAGAACCCCACTGGTCCTCACTTACCACCCCACCAACCTCCATGTACAGCGCATCATCCGCTGTCATTTCCGCAACCTCCAAACGGACCCCACCACCAAGGATATATTTCCCTCCCCTCCCCTATCAGCATTCCGTAAAGACCACTCCCTCCGTGACTCCCTCGTCAGATCGACACCCCCCACCAACCCAACCTCCACTCCCGGCACCTTCCCCTGCAACCACAGGAGGTGCAAGACTTGTGCCCACACCTACCCCCTCACCTCCCTCCAAGGCCCCAAAGGAAACTTCCATATCCGCCACAGATTCACCTGCACCTCCACACACATCATCTATTGCATCCTCTGCACCCGATGTGGCCTCCTCTATATTGGGGAGACAGGCCAGCTACTTACGGAGCGTTTCAGAGAACACCTCTGGGACACCCGAACCAACCAACCCAACCACCCTGTAGCTCAACATTTCAATTCCCCCTCCCACTCCACCAAGGATATGCAGGTCTTTGGACTCCTCCATCGTCAGACCACAACAAAACGACGGTTGGAGGAAGAACGCCTCATCTTCCGCCTAGGAACCCTCCAACCACAAGGGATGAACTCGGATTTCACCAGTTTCCTCATTTCCCCTCCCCCCACCCTGTCTCAGTCAAATCCATCGAATCTTCTTCCCGACCTCTCTGCCCCCACCCCAGTCTGACCTATCACCCTCACCTTGACCTCTTTCCACCTATCACATTTCCGATGCCCCTCCCCCAAGTCCCTCCTCCCTACCTTTTATCTTAGCCTGCTGGACAAACGTTCCACATTCCTGAAGAAGGGCTTATGTCTGAAACGTCGATTCTCCTGTTCCCTGGATGCTGCCTGACCTGCTGCGCTTTTCCATCAACACATTTCCGGTTCCCACCATCCCCCTTACTAGTTTAAAACCTTCAGCACACTGCTAGCAAATTTCCCCACAAGAATATCGGTCCCCTTCCAATTCAGCTCCCTCTTATACAGGTCATTTCTATCGCTGAAGAGATCCCAGTTATTGAAAAATGGGAATCCTAACCCCTGCAGCAGCTCCTCAGCCACACATTAGCTCCTCTATCTGACTGTTCCTAATCTCAATATTCCATTAGTTTTTAAACAAACCCCAACATGACATTTGCCATCTTTATTGACAGTTGAAATTAAAAGCTAACTTTTTGTGGTTCGGAGATGCTGATTCCCTGTAGATTTCTGAATTCAATCTCTATCTTGCCCATTAAAATGCATAACTTCACTGTTTCTGTCTGTTCTCATTTATTTCATCCACATTACATTATTATGCAAAGCTCCGTGTTCACTCTCTTGTCCTATCTGTATCCCTCCGCAAACTTCTTTTTGTGTCATACTCACCACTTGTCTCTGCTCCAATTTTTGAGTCATTCGCAAACTTGCGATT
This sequence comes from Chiloscyllium plagiosum, assembly GCF_037043375.1. Lineage (NCBI taxonomy): Eukaryota > Metazoa > Chordata > Chondrichthyes > Orectolobiformes > Hemiscylliidae > Chiloscyllium > Chiloscyllium plagiosum. The sequence continues at coordinate 98,152,620 of NW_028270159.1, read as the reverse complement.
CTTTGAAAAGGTGACGAAGGAGGTTGATGAGGGGAAAGCGGTAGATGTGGTATATATGGATTTTAGTAAGGCGTTCGATAAGGTTCCCCATGGTAGGCTACTGCAGAAAATACGGAGATATGGCATTGAGGGTGAGTTGGAGGTTTGGATTAGGAATTGGCTGGATGGAAGAAGACAGAGGGTAGTAGTTGATGGCAAAGTTTCTTCATGGAGTGCCGTCACTAGCGGTGTTCCGCAAGGATCTGTTTTGGGACCATTGCTGTTTGTCATTTTTATAAATGACCTGGAAGAGGGGTTAGAAGGTTGGGTGAGCAAGTTTGCGGATGACACGAAAGTCGGAGGAGTTGTTGACAGTGAGGAAGCATGTGGCAGGTTACAGCAGGATATAGAGAAGCTGCAGAGCTGGGCAGAAAGGTGGCAGATGGAATTCAATGTAGCTAAGTGCGAGGTGATTCACTTTGGGAAGAATAACAAAAAGATGGGGTACTGGGCTAATGGTCGGATACTTGGTAGTGTGGATGAGCAGAGGGATCTTGGTGTCCATGTACACAGATCTCTGAAAGTTGCCACCCAGGTAAATAGTGCGGTGAGGAAGGCATATGGCGTACTGGCTTTTATTGGTAGAGGAATTGAGTTCCGGAGTCCTGAGGTCATGATGCAGTTGTATAAGACTCTGGTACGGCCGCATCTGGAATATTGTGTGCAGTTTTGGTCGCCATACTATAGGAAGGATGTGGAGGCATTGGAACGGGTGCAGAGGAGGTTTACCAGGATGTTGCCTGGTATGAAAGGAAAATCGTATGAGGAAAGACTGAGGCACTTGGGGCTGTTTTCACTAGAGAAAAGAAGGTTTAGGGGTGACTTGATTGAGGTGTACAAGATGATTAGGGGGTTAGATAGGGTCGACAGTATGAACCTTTTCCCGCGTATTGAGTCGGGTATTACAAGGGGGCATAGCTTTAAATTAAGGGGGGGTAGATATAGGACTGATGTTAGGGGTAGGTTCTTCACTCAGCGAGTCGTTAGTTCATGGAATGCCCTGCCAGTAACAGTGGTGGACTCTCCCTCTTTATGGGCATTTAAGAGGGCATTGGATAGGTATATGGAGGATAGTGGGTTAGTGTAGTTTAGGTGGGCTTGGATCGGCGCAACATCGAGGGCCCAAGGGCCTGTACTGCGCTGTATTCTTCTATGTTCTATGTTCTATGTTGCCTACAATATACTCACTTTCCTCATCTAAGTCATCAAAATACTTTGTAAATTTTGTTTGTCCCCAGAACAGATTTATGTGGTACTCCACAGATTGACATTCTGTACAATAAAACTCTTAATCAAACTTTTCTGATTGGGATTTCAAAGATCCTCTCTCCATGTTAATCCAGTACCTCCAAAGCCAAGGCTCCTATCTTATTCAGTAATCTTATGCATGGGTGCTATCAAACACCTTCAGAAAATCAAAACACATTACAATCACGGTTTCCTCCATTTTCTCCAAGAATTCCGATACTTTTATCAGGCAAGATTTCCATTTTATAAAGCCATTCTCAGTTTTCTGCTGTAACATCCTTTTTTAAACACTCAACCATTTTTTTCAATAAATGGTGTTAAACTAAGTAGCCTCAGTCAATCTTTTGTGTGCCTTAACGTTTTATGAGTGAAGGTGTTGGGTGAAGGATCTACTATCAGCCCTCACTTCCAACTGCTGGAGAAGCACTGTCATCTACTGTGAAAAACTCAACAAAATGTATCTATGTTCATTTACGGAGAAAACAATTCCACAAATGTTCTAGCTCACCACTTTTTGCTGGCGGTCCCAGATTTTACGAAGCAATTCACTGAAAGTTGACAAGGCTAATTAGCATCAAACCAAGATCAATATTTGAGCAGAAATATCTCAATTCCTGGTCACGTATTTTTGCTCATCTCTTTTTAGGACATTAGCTTCGACAATGTGGAGTCTGTGTGGGTGGAGCTGTGAAATACCAAGGGACAAAAACATTAGTGGGTGTCATACAGAGACGCCCAGACTGCAGTGGTCATGTTGGAATAGTATTAAACAGGAAATTCGACGATGCCCTCTACCGCATCTCCTCCACTTCCCGCTCCTCCGCCCTTGAGCCCCGCCCCTCCAATCGCCACCAGGACAGAGCCCCACTGGCCCTCACCTACCACCCCACCAACCTCCATATACATCGTATCATCCGTCGTCATTTCTGCCACCTCCAAACGGACCCCACCCCACCACCAGGGATATATTTCCCTCCCCTCCCCTACCAGCGTTCCAAAAAGACCACTCCCTCCGAGACTCCCTCGTCAGGTCCACACCCCCCACCAACCCAACCTCCACTCCTGGCACCTTCCCCTGCAACCGCAAGAAATGCAAAACTTGAGCCCACACCTCCCCCCTCACATCCCTCCAAGGCCCCAAGGGATCCTTCCACAAATTCACCTGCACCTCCACACACATCATTTACTGCATCCGCTGCACCCGATGTGGCCTCCTCTATATTGGGGCGACAGGCCGCCTACTTGCGGAACGTTTCAGAAAATACCTTTGGGACACCCGGACCAACCAACCCAACCACCCTGTGGCTCAACACTTCAACTCCCCCTCCCACTCCACCAAGGACATGCAGGTCCTTGGACACCTCCATCACCAGACTATAGCAACACGACGGCTGGAGGAAGAACGCCTCATCTTCCGCCTAGGAACCCTCAAACCACAAGCGATGAACTCAGATTTCTCCAGTTTCCGCATTTCCCCTCCCCCCACCTTTTCTCAGTCCCAACCCTCAAAATCAGCACCGCCTTCCTAACCTGCAATCTTCTTCCTCACCTCTCCGCTCCCACCCCCACTTCGGCCTATCACCCTCACCTTGACCTCCTTCCACCTATCGCATTTCCAACGACCCTCCCCAAGTCCCTCCTCCCTACCTTTTATCTTAGCCTGCTGGACACACTTTCCGCATTCCTGAAGAAGGGCTCACGCCCGAAACATCGATTCTCCTGCTCCTTGGATGCTGCCTGACCTGCTGCGCTTTTCCAGCAACAGATTTTCAACTCTGATCTCCAGCATCTGCTGTCCTCACTTTCTCCTTAAACAGGAAATTAGCCAAGCTAATGATATGGAGACATGTGTGATCATGGGTGATTTAATCTGCATCCAGATTGGACAAATCAGATTAGCCACAATGTCTACTTGGGGGAATTCCTGGCCTACCTATGGGATGGTTTTCTTAACCAACATGTGGATGAACCAACTAGAGAGCAGGCCATCTTAGACTGGGTACTGTGTAATGAGAAGGGAATCATTGCCAATCTAGCGGCGTGTGACTCCTTGGGGAAGAGCGACCATGACATGATACAGCTTTTTTATCAGGATGGAGAGTGAGCCAGCTGATTTGGAGACTAGGGTGCTGAATTTTAATAAAGGAAACTATGAAGGTATATAAGGCATGAGTTGGCGTTGATAGATTAGTGGAAGTTGCTTAAAGGTGCGACAGTAGATAGGCATTGGCAAATATTCAACGAAATCATGAGGGAACTGCAACAACTATTTATTCCTGTCTGGTACAAAAGCAAAATGGGTAACAGGGCCAATCCATGGCTTATAAAGGAAATTAGATAGTATCCAATTGAAAGAAGAAGCATAGAGATTGGCCAAGAAGAATAATAGGTCTGATGTTTGAAAGCAGTTTCGAATTCAGCAAAGAAGGACCAAGGGATTGATTAAGATGGGGAAAACACAGTAAAAAGGAAGTAAGCTTGCAGGGAACATGAAGACTGACACTACAAGGTTCTACAGAACGTGAAGAGAAATAGATTGGTGAAGACAAATGTAGGTCCCTACAGATAGAAATGGGGAAATATATAACAAAGGACAAAGGAACAGCTGAGCAACTGAATCCATACTTTAGTTCTGTCTTCACAAAAAAGGACAGTTGTACAGGAGGTTGGTCAGGCTGCAGTTGGTGCATGTGTTCAGTATTGGGCACCTTGCTCGAGGAAGGATGTTATTAAACTGGAAAGAGTGCAGAAGAAATTTATAAGGATGTTGCTCGCACTCAGTGGTCTGAGTTGTAAGGAGAGACTGAACAAGCTAGAACTTCTTTTCTTGGCAGTCTAGGAGACTGAGAGGGGACCTTACAGAACTGTACAAAATTATGAGAGGCATACACTCAGTCTTTTTTGCCAGGGTTGGGGAATCGAGGACTAGATGGCATTAGTTTAACGACGAGTGACGTTAAAACTCGGAACGGACACTCCATCATATATGATGAGTGCAATAAATTAGCAGGGAAAAGTACAAAAGGGAACCTGAGGGGCAATTTGTTTACACAGAGGCTGGCACGTGTATGCAATGAGCTGCCAGCGGAAGTGGTTGACGTGGGTACGTTAACAACATTTAACGGCATTTTGACAAATACATGGATAGGAAAGAGTTAGATGGATGTGGACCAAATGCAGGGAAATGGGGTTAGCATGGGTGGACAATTTGGTCAGTATGGACCACTTTGGGCCAAACGACATGTCTCTGTGCTTTAGGACTCTCTGACTCGATGATACAAATCAAGTACCAGAAATCCTGGTGAATGCAAGATTTAGTGAGAGGGAAGAACTGAGGGAGGTCAATATTAGTAGAGAAATGGTGCTGGGAAATTGAGGGGATTTAATCTGATAAATCCTCAGGGCCTGATAAATCTGCATCCCAGATCACTTAAGGAAGTGGTTCTAGAAATAGTGGATGCTTTGGTTGCCAGGATTCTTCAGATTTTGGTACAGTCCCTGTAGATTGGAGGGCAGCTACTGCCACTCCAACACTCAGAAAGAGAGATACCGAGAAAGGGAATTCGAGACCAGTAAGCTTCAGATCAGTAGTGGGGAAAATTCTCAAATCCTTTACCCTTTATGACAGAGCATTGAGAAAGCCGTGGCAAAATCAAACAGAGTCAGCATGGAGTTATGGAGGGGAAATCATGCTTGACAAATCTATTGGAATTCTGTGAAGATGTAACTATCAGAGTTGACAAAGGGGAACTGGTCAATATGGTATATTTGTACTTGCAGAAAGCGTTTGACAATGCCCCATTTAAGAGGTCATTGTACAGGATTAAAGCATATGGGGTTGGGGTAAGTGTACTGAGATAAATAGAAAACTGATTGGCAGGGAAGGAACAGAGGAGGGCTGAAGGGGCACGTGTCAAATAGGCAGACAGTAACTAGTGGGGTGCCACAGGGACTCCAGCTATTAACAATATATATTAATGATTTGGATGAAGGAATAAAATGTAACATCTCAAGGTTTGCAGATGATACCAAGTTGGGTGGGAGTGTGAACTGTGACGAGGATGCAGAGACCCTACGGCATGATCTGGACAGATTGGGTGAGCGGGCCAATCAATGGCAGATGCAGTTTATTTTCGATAAATGTCAGGTTATTCACTTTGGAAACAAAAGGAAGGTGGTGGATTACTACCTGACTGGCTGCAAATTGGGAGAGGGGAGTGTGCTGCAGGGGCCACATGTCCTTGTGCACCAGTCGCTGAAGGTACGCATGCAGGTGCAGCAGGCAGTAAAGAAGGCAAATGCTATATTGACTTCATTGAGAGATGTTTCGAGTACAGGAGCAGGGATGCGTTGTTACAGTTAAACAGGGCCTTGGTGAGGCCACACCTCAAACACTGTGTGCAGTTTTGGTCTCCTTTTCTGAGGAAGGATGCTCTTGCTCTGGAGGGAGTACAGCGAAGGTTTACCTGACTGGAGGATGCTCCTGATAGTGGGTGTGTCCAGAATCAGGGGACACAGACTGAGGATTTCGGGGTGGATCATGTAGGATGGAGATGAGGAAACATTTCTTCACCTAAAGAGTGATGAGCCTGTGGAATTCATTACCACAGGAACTTGTTTCTGCCAAAGCATTGAATATATTGAAGACGCAGCTACATGTAGTACTTAGAGCAAATAGGACCAAAGGTCATGGGGAGTAAACAGGAGCTGGATGATGAGCCATGATCATGATGAATGGCAGAGCAGGCTCAAAGGGCTGAGTGGCCTTCTCCTGCTCCTATCTTCAATGTTTAAGAGGATATTGCCCTGAGAAAACCGTGGACATTATTAGTGCTTTCCCATTTACCTCAAAATATCACTCATCACCCCACCCGAAAAATAATGAGGAGACGTAACCTCTCAAATTTCAATGACACAGCTCCTCCCAAGAGTCAAGGTGTGATGGTTGAGGAGCAGCTTTGTTCATTCTTAACACAAGATGTCATTTTGTTCTGTGAGTGCTTGTGTGTGTCTGTATTTGTGTGTGTGTGTGTATGTCTGTGCATATCCATGGCTATGTGTCTGTCTCTGTGTAGGTGTGTGTGTGTGTGAGTGTGAATGTGAGTATGAGTGTGTGTCACGCTCGCGCGGATGTACATTTCTGTGTCCGTGGCATTTTGAAGCACATCATATTTCCTTGAAACTGCTTTCTTTGTAAGAGGCCACCAGCATGCTCCAGTTGCTGGAAGGTGCTCTGATGTATTTCAGATTGCGTGCCTCTCTGCAATGTAACTTTGCTGCTTGACGAAGATACCAATTCATTACAGACAGCTTTTATCACCAATTTCTCACTAACACTCATATAGTGTCTATTTATGCCTTTAGTGTTAGCGTCTAAGGTGATGTCCGGTCACTCTGATAGCTCATGTCAAACCAATGGAAATCTTCCCATTCATTTCTCTCAGCCAATAGGGTCTCTCTCCATGTCTAGTCGATGTTCAGGGCTGTCATACCATTCTTCAGCATTCCTGAAGCGGACCCTTTGGTCCATCACTAGCTGCCTGGCTGTAGGAATCTCACCATGCAGGAAGTAAATTCACACGTCACATGCTTCCATTCTGTTGACATGTCCAAGACACACTTGTTGGATGAGTTAGGAACTCTCCATTTGAGAGGACACAGAATTCAAGAATTTGTCATGTCACTTCCAAATCTCAGCATTTCAACTGGGATACCCTCGCCCACATCTCAATTAAACCCAACAATCCCTGCAAGTCTCCATACAACAGCCTTTTCACTCCTCCCTCTGCATGTTCCAGGACCACAAAACTCCTTGCAAGTGCATCTGTACCTCTCAGCTTACTTCAGACCAGACCAGACATCCGAGGGAAAAGGAGAAGGTGAGGACTGCAGATCAGAGTCAAAAAGTGTGGTGCTGGAAAAGCACAGCAGGTCAGGCAGTATATCCAAGGAGTAGGACAGTCAACGTTTCGGGCATAAGCCTTTCATGGAGTTTTGTGCCCAAAACACCGACTTCTCGGTCAGGAGTGAAGACTATTGTTGGGACAAGGTCGGCTGTTGGAATTGGGCAGTGAAAATCAATAACTCAGTCATCATTCTAATAGAGCATAATAATTCAATATTCTTGTGGATGGATTATCTCATGTTCTAAATAAAATACAATGAACATCATTGCTATGTGAATCATGAAAGAATTGGAAAACATTAACGGAGAGATAACAAGGTCATAAAGTCACCAGTTGAAACAGGAGAAGAAATCAAAGAATACAGAAAAGCAAGTTGAAACAGAATTATCAGAGCCCACATTTGATTGAATGGCTCAGACAAAACAAGAACAGATGGAGAACAAATTGATTTTTTTTTCAGAGAAATTACATCAGTTACAACAGAAAGATGAAAAACTGAAGCAATTGCATTGAAAAGCAAACACAGAAGAAGAATCTGAGTGCATTCCCAAATGTGACTAACTTAAACATGATGTCTTGATGAGACATTCAGGCAGATGGGAACGTGGGAGAAATTCATTACCAGGGACTTATACAAAGGAGGTGTGGCAGGTAGCACATCAGTCACCTGTGGGTCATTGTGGGAGTGAGAAAATGAAATAATCTTTGTCTCTTATTAATGTTGCAGTAAACTTACAACACGGGTACGTAACCAACAATGCTGAAACTTGTCCAGGGATGTCCTGTACACACAAAGAAAACAGGACAAATTCCACCCAGCCAATTAACGCCCCATCAGTCTATTCTCGATCATAAGTAAAGTGATGGCAAGTATCATGAACAGTGCTATAAAGCAGCACTTGCTCAGCAATAAGCTGCTCAATGATGCCCAGTTTGGGTTCTGGCAAGGCCAGTCAGCTCCTGACCTCATTACAGCCTTGACTCAAATATCGACAAGCTGGGTGCTTCAGGGAAGGTGAGAGTGACAGTCCTTGACATCAAGGCTGCTCTCGATTGAATGTGGCTTCAAGGAGCCATCGGAAATCGGGAATCAATGGGTGCAAACTCTCTGATGGTTGGAGACATATCTGACACATAGGAAGATGGTGGTGGTTGTTGGAGGTCATTCACCTCAGGGCCAGGACGTCTCTGCAGGGGACCCTCAGGGGAGTGTCCTCGGCCTGACCATCTTCAGCTGCTTCATCAATGACCTTCACCTCCATCACAAGGTCAGAAGTGGGAATGTTCGCCAATGATTGCACTATGTTCACCATTCACGACTCCTCAGATTCGGGTATCCATGTTCAAATGCTACAAGATCTGGACAATATCAAGGCGTGGGCTGACAAGTGGCAAGTAACATTTCCATCAAAAATAAAAGACAATCCAACCACTGCCCCGTGGCTTTCAATGGTGTTACCATCACTGAATCCCATAATGTCAACATCCTGCGGGTTATCATTGACCAGAAACTCAACTGCACTTACCACAAACACAGTAGCTACAGTAGCAGGTCAGAAGCAAGGAATACTGCAGCCTGTCTACCATCTACAATGTACAAGTTGGAAGTGTGATGGAATACTCCCAACTTGCCTGGATGGGTGCAACCCCAGCAACACTCAAGAAGTTTGACACCATCCAGGAAAAGCAGCCCAATTCCACAAGTGTATACTCCCTCCACCACACATGCTCAGTACACACTGCTGCTACTATCTACATGATGCACTGCATAAATTCATCGAGGATCCTCAGACAGCACCTTCCAAACCCACAACCACTTCCATCTAGAAGAACAAGGGCAGCAGATGTGTGGGAACTGCACTACCTTCAAGTTCCCCCCCCCCCCCCCAAGTCATGCACCATCCTGACTTGAAAATATAATGCCGTTCCATCACTGTCACGTTCAAAGTCCTGGAATGCCCTCCCTAATGGCATTTGGGTTAACCCACAGCAGGTGGACCACAGTAGTTCAGGGCGGCAGCTCACCCCCACTTTCTCAAGGGCAACTAGGGAGACACATAAAATGCTGGCCAGCCAGCAACACCCACAACCCATAAAATGAATAAAAGATAATAGTTCATTCTGTGTGAGAGAGACAGAGATAGAGAGATCGAGAGAACGAGAGAGAGAGAGAGAGAGAGATCGAGAGAGAGAGAGAGACAGAGAGAGAGAAAGACCATCTCTCTCTCTCTCTCTCTGTGCGTGCGTGTGTGGGTGTGTGTTAGAGAGAGAAAAATACTATGCCTGAGAGTTTGTGTGTGTGTGAGTGAGTGAGAAAGAGAGAGAGAAAAAGACCATGCCTCTGTGTATGTGTGAGAGAGGGTGACAGACAGAGAAAGACCATATGTGTGTGTGTATAAGAGAGAAACACTATGCCTGAGAGTGTGTGTGTGACTGAGTGAGTGATAGAGAATCACCATGCCTGTGTGTGTGTGTGTGCAAGAGAGAGAAAGACCGTGTGTATGTGTGTGTTTGCGTGTACATGAAAGGGAGAGAAATCATGCTGGCGTGTGTGTGAGAGAAAGAGAGACAGACAAACAAAGACCATGTCTGTGCATGACAGAGGGAAAGACCATGCGTGTGTGTGTGAGTGCGTGTGTGAGGGAGAGAGAGAGAGAGAGAGAGAGAGAGAAAGAGAAAGAAAGAGACTGTGTGTGTGTAAGAGAGAGAGAAACACTATGCCTGAGAGTGTGTATGTGAGTTAGTGAGAAAGAGAGAGAGAAAAAGACCATGCCTCTGTGTGTGTGAGAGAGAGACAGACAGACAAAGACCGTATGTGTGTGTGTATAAGAGAGAAACACTATGCCTGAGAGTGAGTGAGTGAGTGAGTGAGAAAGAGAGAGAAACACATGCCTGTGTGTGCGCAAGTGCGTGTGTGTGTGTATGTGTGTGTGTGAGAGAGAAAAAGCATGCCTGTGTGAGAGAGAGACAGACAAAGACCATGTCTGTGCATGACAGAGGGAAAGACCATGTGTGTGTGTGTGTGTGTGAGAGAGAGAGAGAGACTGTGTGTGTGTGAGACAGAGACTCTGTGTGTGTGTGTGTGTGTGTGTGTTTGTGAGTGTGTGTCAGGGGGGCAGGGGGACTGGGGTGTGTGGTGGTGTGAGGATGCTGTCACTTTAAAAAGGTTATTTTGGCCTGTATTTTTTTGAAGAGGGATTGTAAAGGCAGAGGTGCCAAAGAGTCTAGAGTGCCTGTAGGTTTTTCTTAAAAACAGCTTAACAATGGAAAAGGAGTGGCCAGTTCAGGTTCTTCTAGTTTTGGTCTCGCTGCAGCAATTCCAAGATGTTTTGAGTGTCAGAAGGTTGCAAGCTTCAGTAAATGATTCCTAACTGAGCACTCGGGCATTTCTCTGGATGTTGTTCCCTCCGCCTGTAAGAATACGAGTTTGAATTTACCTTTTTGCCAAGGGGTGTGTTCATTAGATGTTACAACATTGGATCAGGAAATGAGTAAGTTACTATAGCAAGTACTTGGTTATGTTTTCCAATCGTTTAATTATTCTTAATGCCACATGCTTTTGTTTGTGTTTCAACCGTAGTGTTTAAATAAATTTGGCTTAATGCAGAGTGGTTTATCCAACAATCACACCTGGAACATCAATGTTACATTTCCTTTAAACAAAGAAAACCTTATTTGCCCTAACTATGCCCCTCATGATTTTCCAAACCTCTATAAGGTCACCCCTCAGACACCGACGCTCCAGGAAAAACAGCTGCAGCTTCTTCAGCCTTTCCTTGCCGCTCAAACCCTCCAACCCTGGCAACATCTTTGTATATCTTTTCCGAACCCTTTCAAGTTTCACAGCGCCCTTCCTTTAGGAGGGAAACCAGAATTGCACGCAATATTCGAACAGTGGCCTAACCATTGCCCTGTATAGCTGCAACATGACCTCCCAACTCCTATACTCAATGCTCTGACCAACAAAGCGAAGCATACTCAATGCCTTCTTCACTATGCTGTCTTCCTGGGACTACACTTTCACGGAACTATGAACTCCAAGGTTTCTTTGATCAACAACACTCCCCAGGACATGACCATGAAGTGTGTAAGCCCAGCCCTGATTTGCCTTTCCAAAATGCAGCACCTTGCATTTATCTAAATTAAACTCCATCTACCAACCTTTGGCCCATTGGCCCATCTGATCAAGATCCCATTATACTCTGAGGTCACCTTCTTCGCTGTCCATTACACGTACAATTTTGGTGTCATCTGCAAACTTACTACATATACCTTCTATGCTCACATCCAAATCTTATAGCAGTGGATCCAGCACTGATCCTTGTGGCACTTCACTGGTCACAGGCCTCCATCCGATAATCAAACATCCACCACCACCCTCTGTCTTCTAACTTCAAGCCAGTTCTGTATCCAAGTGGCTTGTTCTTCCTTTATTCCATGAGATCTAACCTTGCTAACCAGTCTCCCATGAGGAACTTTGTCGAATGCCTTACTTTGGTTCAAATAAATCACGTCCATCGCTCTGCCTCACTAATTCTCTTTGTTACTTATTCAAGAAACTCAATCAAGTTTGTGAGACATGATTTCACAAGCACAAAGCCATGCTGACTATCCTTGCCTTTCCAAATACATGTACATCCTGTCCTTCAGGATTCCTTCCAACAACTTGCCCACCGCTGAGGTCAGGCTCACTGGGCTGTAGTTCCCTGGCTTGTCCTTAACACCCTTCTTAAACAGTGGCACCACGTTTGGCAACCTCCAGTCGTCCAGCACCACACCTGTGACTATCGATGATACAAATATCTCAGCAAGAGGATTTACCCACCTTTATGTATTTTAAGACATCCAGCACCTCCTGCTCTGTAATCTGGACATTTTTCAAGATGTCACTATCTATTTCCCCACATTCTATCTCTTCCATGTCCTTCTCCACAGTAAACATTGATGCAAATACTTCGTTTGTATCTCCCCCATCTCTTGCGGTTCTACACACAGGCTGCCTTGCTGATCCTTGAAGGGCCCTATTGTCTCCCTAGTTACCCCTTTATCATTAATGTATTTGTAGAATCATTTTGGATTCTCCTTAACCCCATTTGCCAAAGGTATCTCATGCCCCCTTTTTGCCCTCATGATTTCCCTTTTAAGTATACTCCTACTGCCTTTCTACTCTAAGGATTCACTCGATCTATTCTGTCTATACCTAACATATGCTTCTTTCTTTTTATTGAACAAACCCTCAATTTTTATAGTCATCCAGCATTCCCCACACCTACCAGCCTTGCCTTTCACCCCAACAGGAACACTCTGTCTCATTATCACATTTTTGAAAACTTAATCATTTTCCAGCCATTCCTTTACCTGCAAAACTCCGCACCCAATCACCTTTTCAAAGTTCTTACCTAATACTGCCAAAATTATCCTTTATCCAATTTAGAATTTTAACAGTTAGATCCTGTCTATCCTTTTCCATCACTATTTTCAAACTAATAGAATTCTGGTTGCTGGCCACAAAGTGCTCTCCCACTGACACCTCACTCACCTGCCCTGCCTTATTTCCCAAGAGTCGGTCAAGTTTTGCACCTTCTCTTGTAGGTTCATCCACATACTGAATCAGAAAAACTTCTTATATACACTTATCAAATTCCTCTCTATCTAAACCCTTAACACTACGGCAGTCCCAGTCTACAGTTAGAAAGTTAAAATCCCCGACCATAACCACCCTATTATTCTTACAGATAACCGAGATCTCCTGACAAATTTGTTTCTCAATTTCCCGCTGACTTTGTGGAGCTCTATAGTACAGTCTCGAAAAGGTAATAATCTCTTTCTTATTTCTTACTTCCACCCAAATTAATTCCTGGATGTATTCCCAGAAATATCTTCCTCAGTACAGCTGTAATGCTATCCCTTCTGAAAAACGCCACTCCCCCCTCCTGTCTTGCCTCTTTATCTATCCTTCCTGTAGCATTTGTATCCTCGAACATTAAGCTGCCAGTTCTATCCATCCCTGAGCCATGTTTCTGTAAATGCTCTCATATTCCAGTCCCATGTTCCTAACCATGTCCTGAGTTCATCTGCCTTCCCTGTTAGGCCCCTTGCATTAATGTAAATGCAGTTTGATTTATTGGTCCTACCTTGTTCTCTGCTTTGTCCCTGCCTGCCCTGACTGTTTGACTTGCTTTTCTTCCCAACTGTACCAGTCTCAGATTGATCTCTTTCCTCACTATCTCCCTAGGTCCCACACCCCCACTTTATTACTTTAAATCCTCCCAAGCAACTGCAGCAATCTCCCTCTAATTCCCTTCCAATTCAGGTGCAATCCATCCTTCTTGTATAGGTCACTCCTACCCGAGAAGGGCTTCTAGTGATTTAAAATGTGATCCCTTCTCCCATACACCAGCTCCACAGCTATACATTCATTTGGACACTGCCGTCCCTCCCCTACCTGGGACTCTCCATCTCCATCAACAGTGACCGACTCAACACAGACATCTTCTACAAACCCACCGGCTCCCACAGCTAAACAAGGACAGAATCCCTCTGATCTTCACCTTCCATCTCACCAACCTCCGGATACATTTCATCACCCTCTGCCATTTCTGCCACCTACAAATGGACCCCAACACCAGAGATATATTTCCCTCCACACCCTTATTTGCTTTCTGTAAAAACCATTCCCTCCGCAACTCCCTTGTCAGGTCCACACTCCATACCCCACCAACCCACCCTCCCCTCCTGGCAACTTCCTCTGTTACCACAGGAATTGCAAAACCTGTGCCCCGAATTCCCTCTCACTTCCCAAATGCCCCAAAGGAGCCTTCCACATCCATCAGAGCTTTTGCTGCACTTCCACACGTCATTTACTGTATCCGTTGATCCAGATGCAGTCTCCTTTACATCGGGGATACAGGTCGCCTACTTGCTGAGCTCTTCAGGGAAAATCTCTGGGACACACGCACCAATCAACCCCACCCACCCTGTGGCTGAAAACCTCTCAACTCCCCCTCCCACTCTGCCGAGGACATGCAGGTCCTGGGCCTCTATCACTAAACCCTAACCACCCGACACCTGGAGAAAGAATGCCTCACATTCTGCCTTGGGACATTGCAACCACACACTATCAATGTGGATTGGACCAGGTTCCTCATTTCTCCTCCCCCTCAACATCCCCCCTCCAATCCCAGCCCCAACCTTCCAATTGGCACCACCCTCATGACCTGTCCTACCTGTCAATTTTCCTTCCCACCTATCCACTCCACCCTCCCCTCCAACCTTTCACCTTTCCCCTCAACTCCATCCAGCTAATGAACATTCAGCTATCTTACCCCAGGCCCACCCCCCCTTCCATTTATCTCTCCACCTCCTTGGCTCACAGCCTCATTCCTGATGAAGGACGTTTTCCTAAAATGTCGATTCTCCTGCTGCTCAAATGCTGCCTGACCTGTTGTGTTTTTCCAGCACCACGTTCTCGACTCTGATCTCCAACATCTGCAGTCTTCACTTTTTCCTAGACGTTCATCTGCTCGATCCTCCTATTCCTAGCCTCACTAGCTCACAGCATCGGGAGTAATCCAGATATTACTACCCTCGAGGACCTCCTTTTAAAATTCCTGCCTAACTTTCTATCTCCTCTCTTCAGCATCTCATACTTTTTCCTTCCTGTGTCATTCGTTCCAGTGTGCACAGTGACCTGTTGCTGGTCCCACTGCCCTTTGAGAATATTCTGCCTTGATCCTGGAAACAGGGAGACAACACACCATTCTGATTTCTCGCTGTCGGCCGCAGAAACATCTGTCTGTGCCTCTGACTAGAGAGTCCCCTCTCACAATCGATCGCTTGGTACCTGACATACCCCTCGTTACATTACAGCCTGTCTCGGTCCCAGAAACCTGGCCGTTCATGCTGCTTTCTCCTGAAAGGCAATCACCCCCTACATTTTCCAAAACAACATACTTGTTTGAGATGGGGTTAGTCACAGGAGACACCTGCACTACCTGCCTCCCTCTCCTACTTTTCCTGGTTTTTCTCCCTTCCTTAAAACTACCATCCGTCAGATGCCCCTAGCTCCTGTAAATTCCTCATTGCCTCAAACTGCCGCTCCAACTGATCGATGTGATCTGATACGATTCAGAACCAAACACACTTACTGCTGACATAATCATCAGTATTAAGGAAGCTCTCCCGAATCCCCAACAGCTGACAGGAAGAGCACAACACTCCACTCAAGGCCATCTTTGTACCTTACCAACCTCCAGAAAATAGCATAGTCTTATGCACTAAAAAAAAAACACTAATCCAGTCTCACTTAATATCTATGTTTCATATTTTTTAATTTTAATCAAAGTACAGATCTATAAAAAAACAAAAAATAAACAACTCCATTCACTATTAAAAATGACAGCAATATTACACTTAAAAACCATGCACTTATCTGCTCCTGTGCTGTGTGCTCTCCAACATAGTTTCTTCGGATGTCAGCTGTGAATTTTGCTGTTTGTCAATTTTTCTTCAACGCACCCCAATGTCCGGAAACACTTGAACTCAAACAGCAAAGGCAGTAAATGTGCAGATTCACTGCTGTGTCAGTCAGCAGTGTAGGTTTCTTTCTCTCTGTCTCTGTCTCTGTCTCTCTCCCTCTCTGTCTCTCTCCCTGACCATGTGGTCACTACCTTTGTTCACTTCCTCCTTTTTAAAGTGTCATTGTTTTGATCTTTTCTCCCAAACTTCCAAAACAATGCAGCAGCTTAAAATCAGTAATCGTTGCTTGTGGAATTCGATAAATTCACTTCCAACATCTCATATACCCTAAAAGCGAGCAGTTCTTACAGCCAAAGCGTTTCCCATCCTCCATCGTGGATTACCCAAATCCTGATAGCTTTTGCTCCATCTCCATGGCAATCCCTATCACTCATCAATTGGTTCTCCCTGTTTCAGTTTGCTTACTTGTCTTCTAATCCTGACCAGTGTAGGGCAGAAATGTTTAATTTTGTTTTTTCTTTTAGCAACATTTCGGTTTTGTTCAGTTCTATAACAATAATTCACTATTTTTTTTATAAGACCTTTCCACTTCTCTAATGGCTACATTTAATGCCTTCAGTTGTGAGGAATATTTGTCCGTATTCTCGAAGAAACTGAGCGCATCTTGTACCAACCTGGTTGAATGTCAGACAGATCACGGAGTCAGGTATCATTCACCCTAGATGTACACTGTCAAGGAAAGCCCAGACTTCAGTCAGATTTTCTCTTGTTTCTCACCAGCTATTCCTTTAGATACTGAAACTTGACTGTCCTCCAGTCCATTTCTGGAGTTCTGAATCCATGAACCTTCAACCTTCAGTAGGGCCAATGGTGAAATGCCACAGTGGGGGTGATCCCTTCAAAAAGGAACTAACTTGCATCAGAGATGCTAAAATGGCTCAATATATCTAATGCAAAACTAATTTATTTGACTTTTATCCAAAATATTAAACCTGTCTCACACAGGTTAATTAACCTGAGCAGAAACAGACTCAGTGAACATGGCTTGGGCCTGGATGTGGTTAAAAGCACAATCTCATTGCTGGAGTTCGTTATGAACACGTCGATGTCTCAGCAGGTGGAATGAGTGAGCAAATCCTTCTTACACACGGAGCAGGTGAATAGTCTCTCCCTGGTGTGACCTCACTGATGTTTGATGTCAGATGATTGACTGAACCTGGTCCTGCAGTGAGAGCCCCCGAAAGGTTTCTCATCATTGTGAACATGTTGGTGAACATCAGTTTCCTGGAACCTTTAAAGCACTTCCCACAGTCTGGACATTTAAAAGGCCTGGTCTCAGTGTGAACTCACTGGCCTCCCAATAGGGCAGAAGAGTGAGTAAATCCCTCCCTAAACACAGCGCAACGAAATGGTTTCACCCTTGTGTGAACTCACCGGTTCTTGCACATAGGATATACTACAGAATGCCTTCTGATTCGGCTCAGGGGAACAGTCTGGGTTTGGCGATATATCTGCAGCTGGATGACTGAATGAATGCCTTGCCGCAGTCAGAGCAGGTTCTCAGCCTCTACCCATTGTGATCTCGCTGGTGTGTAGTGAGTTGAAATGATTGCCTGAACTTAATGCCACAGTGAGAACTCCTGAATGGTCTCTCCTCTGTTCGAATACATCAATGGCACATCATTTGCCCAGAATTTCTATGGCATTTTCCACAGTCTTGTGATTTTAAAGGTTCTTTGATCTGGGTGAACTCTATGGTCTGCCTGCAGTTGAGAAGACTGAGTGAATCCCTTCCCACACTTGGAGCAGATGAATGGCCTTTCTTCAGTGTGAGTGCATTGATGATTTTCCAGTTGAGGTGGGGATTTGAATCCTCCTTCACTTTCCTCATATTCCCATCCTTTCTCCCAGCGTGACTGTGATTATATCTTGACAGTTCAGATGATTTCATCCACACACAGGACAGGTGCATAGTTTCTCCTCACTTGATCTTTTCTCCTTACAAGTTCAGAGTTGAACAATATTCCAATCATAAAATAAAAGTCAATCTTTCGAATTCTAATATGATACCTGGTTCTGTTTCGTGACCACAGACTGTCCCCTTCACATATTCTGTGAAGCTAATTAAAGAGAAGGAGAGTGAGTGAGAGAAGCCCACAGTCTGACTGAATGGTCCTCCCTGAGACCTGGCTGCAGGATGAAGGTCTAGGACATTCCTGAAGAGGGCGCGTGATGTCTACTCCAAAGGACACAAGTGCGCAGGCGCCGATTGAGCAGATTGGAGCATGCGCACATTGACTGAAGGCCCCTTTTTCAGTCTCCAGATCATGGCGGGGAGGGGGTGGTTCCGGAGGAATAACAGAGCCAGCGGTGGGAGAGGTGGTGCAATCCGTCTTGGTAATATCCAGTAAAGGCCCCGCGAACCGAATAAGTATTAGCGGGTCCC
Organism: Chiloscyllium plagiosum; assembly: GCF_037043375.1. Classification (NCBI taxonomy): domain Eukaryota; kingdom Metazoa; phylum Chordata; class Chondrichthyes; order Orectolobiformes; family Hemiscylliidae; genus Chiloscyllium; species Chiloscyllium plagiosum. Next base: position 98,134,503 of record NW_028270159.1, on the reverse strand, counting down.
ACGGTTTCAGCCCTGAGTTTAATTCCCGGGACCTGGGCCGTGGCCGCCATTTTGTTAGGGACGAGGCGCATGCGCGGTCATACTGGTGACGCACAACGAGTGGGGGGCCCTACGGCCCCAGTGACGGAGACAATGGAGACTATGGAGATGGGGCGGGGCCTGTGGGACTGACCCGGGGGGTGGGGGAGACAGGCATTCACAGCTCTGGGGGAGGGAGACAGGCATTCACAGCTCTGGGGGTGGGGGAGACAGGCATTCACAGCTCTGGGGGTGGGGGAGACAGGCATTCACAGCTCTGGGGGAGGGAGACAGGCATTCACAGCTCTGGGGGTGGGGGAGACAGGCATTCACAGTTCTGGGGGTGGGGGAGACAGGCATTCACAGCTCTGGGGGTGGGGGAGACAGGCATTCACAGGTCTGGGGGGACAGGCATTCGCAACTCTGGTGGTGGGGGGACAGGCATTCACAGCTCTGGGGGGGCAGGCATTCACAGCTCTGGGGGTGGGGCGGACAGGCATTCACAGCTCTGGGGTAGGGGGGCCGGCATTCACAGCTCGGTGGTGGGGGGAGACAGGCATTCACAGCTCTGGGGGGGTGGCATTCACAGCTCTGGGGGTGGGGGGACAGGCATTCACAGCTCTGGGGGAGGACGGGACAGACATTCACAGCTCTGGGGGGGGGACAGACATTCACAGCTCTGGGGGAGGGGGTGACAGGCATTCACAGGTCTGGGGGGACAGGCATTCGCAACTCTGGGGGTGGGGGGACAGGCATTCACAGCTCTGGGTGGGGCAGGCTTCACAGCTCTGGGGGTGGGGCGGACAGGCATTCACAGCTCTGGGGGTGGGGGGACAGGCATTCACAGCTCTGGGGGAGGACGGGACAGACATTCACAACTCTGCGGGGGGGGACAGACATTCACAGCTCTGGGGAAGGGGGTGACAGGCATTCACAGGTCTGGGGGGACAGGCATTCGCAACTCTGGGGGTGGGGGGACAGGCATTCACAGCTCTGGGGGGGCAGGCATTCACAGCTCTGGGGGTGGGGTGACAGGCATTCACAACAGTGGGGGAGGGGGGAACAGGCATTCACAGCTCTGGGGGGAGGGGCACAGGCATTCACAGCTCTGGGGAGGGACAGGCATTCACAGCTCTGGGCGTTGGGCACAGGCATTCACAGCTCTGGGGGGAGGAGCACAGGCATTCACAGCTCTGGGGGGTACAGGAATTCACAGCTCTGGGGGAGGGACAGGCATTCACAGCTCTGGGGGAGGGGGGACAGGCATTCACAGCTCTGGTGGGGGAACAGGCATTCACAGCTCTGGGGGAGGGGGGACAGGCATTCACAACTCTGGGGGTGGGGGGACAGGTATTCACAGCTCTGGGGGTGGGGGGCACAGGCATTCACAGCTCTGGGGGGGCAGGCATTAACAGCTCTCGTGGTGAGGTGGGATATTCATTCACAGCTCTAGGGGTGGGAGGGGACAGGCATTCACAGCTCCGGCGGTGGGGGGACAGGCATTCACAGCTCTGGGGGAGGTGGGGGACAGATTTCACAGCTCTGGGCGGGTGGGGGGGAGGCATTCACAGCTCGAGGGTGGGGACTGGCATTCACAGCTCTGGGGTTGGGGGGTATAGGTATTCACAGCTCTGGGGGGTGGGGGGGACAGGCATTCACAGCTCGGGGTGGGGGGACAGGTAATCACAGCTCTGGGGGTGGGGGGAGACAGGCATTCACAGCTCGGGGGGTGGGGACAGTCATTCACAGCTCGGGGTGGGGTTGGGGGGAACATGACAGGGACAAATAATTCACCAATACTGGAAATGGTCTGAACTTCTCTCCTGTCCTGACAGTGATCACTTTTATAAACTTCTTTTACAGGGGATCAGGAGAGGGCCAGAGAATGGAAACTCAAACCAAACCAAAAACAGTCAAAATGTGATCCAACACAATGAATCAGGAACTGAATGCTATCGGTCTTTGAACTTGGAAGCAGAATGTTACAACCAGATGCACAGCCTCGGAAAAGCTTTGCACCATCCACAGCAGACAGGACCTGGACAGCATGGAGTTACAGAGATCGACAGCACAGAAAAAAGATCCGTGAGCCCTTCTGCAATTTAAACCAAACGCAGAAAAACTCACCTTGCCTCGTAATCTGGTAAAGGGACAGAGGACTCCCAAATACCACTATTTTTAAAAAATATATCAATTTTATTCTTTAATCCTAAAAGTGAACATTAAACATTTTAAAAAGTGAATATTTTAACTGGGGAAAATGAAATTATGACGCGATCAGACAGGAGTTGGGACGTACAGACTGGGAGCAATTGTGCCATAGAAAGGGCACAGCAGCCATGTGGGGCAGTTGTTGCGAGTGATGCACAAATATGTTCCTCTGAGACGGGTAAGAAGGGGTAACGAGAACAGAGGAGCTTCTCCTCAAAAGGAAGAAGGCAGCTTACGTAAGGTGGAGGAGGCAAGGATCTAGCACAGCATTAGAGGATTACAGGTTTGCTAGAAAGGAGCTCAGTAATGGATTGAGGAGAGCCAGGAGAGGGCATGAAAAAGGCTTGGCAAGAAGGATTAGGGGGAATCCAAAGGCATTTTACACATACGTGAGGAATAGAGAATGATCAGGAGGGAGAAGGTTAGGCCAATCAGGGATAGCATAGGGAACTTGTGCGTGGAGTCTGTGCAGATAGGGGAAGCCCTAAATGAGGTTTTTTGCTTTGGTTTTCACTAAGGAGGGGGGGGGGGGGGAACCTTGTTGTGACTGAGAACTTTGAGGAGCTGCGATACAGGCTTGAACTGATCAGGATTGATGAAGTTGATGAGCTGGAAATTTTGGCAAACATTAAGATTGATAAGTCCCCATGATCAGACCTGATTTATCCCAGGCTATTCCAGGAAGCAAGAAAGGAGGTTGCTAAGCCGCTGGTGAAGATCTTTGCATCCTCACTCTCCACGGGAGTCGGACAGGAGGATTGTTAGGAGGCGAATGTTGTTCCTCTTTTCACGAAGGGTAATAGGGAAATCCCTGGCAATTACAGACCAGCCAGTCTTCCGTCTGTGGTCAGCAAGGCTTTGGAAAGAATACTGAGTGATAGAAGTTATGACTATTTGGAAAAGCATAGTATGATTAAAGGCAGTCAGCATGGCTTTGTGAGGGGCAGGTCATCCCTAATAAATCTTATTGAGTTCTTTGAGGAAGTGACAGGACAGATTGATGAAGATCGAGCTAGTGGATGTGATGTATAAGGACTTCAGCAAGGCATTCGATAAGGTTCCCCATGGTAGGCTCATCCATAAAGTCAGGAGGTATGAGTTTTGGTAGATTTGGCTATTTGGATTCACAATTGGCTAGCTGACAGAAGGCAGAGTGTGGTTGTAGATGGCAAGTTCTGCCTGGAGGTCAGTCTTGAGTGGGGTCTCTGCTCTTTGTAGTTTTTATAAATGACTTGGATGAGGAGATTGAGGGGTGGATTAGTAAATTTGCAGATGGCACATAGGTTGGAGGTGCTGTTGATAGTATCGAGGGCTATTGCAGGCTGAAGCACAACATTAACAGGATGCAGAGCTGCGCTGAAAAATGGCAGATGGAATTAAACCTGGATAAATGCGAAATGATGCAATTTGAAAGCTTGAACTAGAATGCTGAATACAGGATTAAAGACCGGATTCTTGGCAGTGTGGAGGAACAGAGTTCAAGTACATAGTTCCCGCAAGTATGCCACCCAAGTGGATAGGATTATTAGGAAAGCAGTTGGTGTTTTGGCTTTCATTAACAGGGGAATCAAGTTTAAGAGACGAGAGGTTTTGCTACAGCTCTACAAGCCCCTCGTGAGACCACACTTAGAATATTGTGTCTGGTTCTGGTTGGCCGACTATAGGAAAGATACAGAGGCTTTGGAGAGGGTGCAAAGAATGTTTACCAGGGCAGCCTGGAATGGAGGGCTCGCCTTATGAAGAGAGATTGACGAAGCTCAGACTTTTCTCTCTGGAGAGAAGGAGGAAGAGAGGAGACCTGATCGAGGTATACAAGGTAATGAGAGTAATACATAGAGTCAATAGCCAGAGACTTTTCCATAGGGCAGGATTGACTGGCACGAGGAGACATAGTTTTAAGTTATTAGGAGAAAGGTTAAATGGGTCGTCAGAGGTAGTTTCTAAGGATAGCTGGTCGTGTCGTTTCGTGGAACACCAACTCGCCACGAAATGACACGACCAGCTATCCTTAGTAGCCACACACACAGATGACAAGCAACATGAATTCGACTTGGACAACACTACCATTATAGGCAAGCCAAACAGAGAACAGCCAGGGAATTCCTAAAGGGATGGCACTCATCCATAGACTCTATCAACAAACATATCGACCTGGACCCAATATACCGGCCACTGCAGCGGACAGCTGGAACAAACAACGGGAAGCGGCAGATACAAACCACTATAAATACCGGAGGAAACAGCACAGAAGCGCTTCACAAGAGGCTCCCAAGCACGGAGGATGTCACCTAGACAGGGGACGAAACGTTTGCAAGACAAATTCCCCGCTCGGCAAACAGAACCACAACAACGAGCACCCGAGCTACAAATCTTCGCACAAACTTTGAACAAGTCTACATGTAACTGCAGAGGTTGGAATATTCCATTACTCCTGTTGCTCGTGACATCCAGCATTGAATCAAGTACATTCTTACAGTTAGGATTTGTTTCTGCTGAAGTTACTTCCTTATCACGAGAGTAGAGTTGAAGATTCTTGTCATTGTAGCTGACAGCTTTCTTCAGGGTATCGCGACCCTTTAAAACCAGCTCTCTGTGATCATTCTGTCAAATTCAGAAAAAATTCACAGGCAATTAGTGTGCAACTAATATTGAATTTCTGCTTCAAATGGAACTTGCTCCCTGGGCAAAGAACTGAAATTTGATGTCTGAAAAATTCCCCAACATTAAAATCTCCGATAAGAAAGTGTTGATGAATCCTTGCTGACAATTCTAACTGACTTGAACATTGCAGACATGGCCCTAATTTCCTACCAGGAAGAATGGGAATCAAAGTTTATGTCAGACCCGAGGAGATTGGTGTCAGTGACTGTGGGGCTGGTTTATATCATACAGGGGGAGATTGGCGTCAGTGACTGTGGGGCTGGTTTATATCAGACAAGGGGAGATTGGTGTCAGTATCTGTGGGTCTGGATTATATCAGACAGGGGGAGATTGGTGTCAGTGACTGTGAGGCTGGATTATATCAGACAGGGGGAGATGGGTGTCAGTGACTGGGGGTTGGTTTATATCAGACAGGGTGAGATTCGTGTCAGTGTCTGAGGGTCTGGTTTATATCAGACAAGGGGAGATTGGTGTCAGTATCTGTGGGGCTGGTTTATATCAGACAGGGGGAGACTGGCGTTAGTGACTGTGGGGCTGGTTTATATGAGACGGGGAGATTGGTGTCAGTGCCTGTGGGTTGGTTAAAATCAGACTGGGGGAGATTGGTGTCAGTGACTGTGGGGCTGGTTTATATCAGACAAGGGGAGATTGGTGTCAGTGACTGTGGGTTGGTTTATATCAGACAAGGGGAGATTGGTATCAGTGACTGTGGGTTGGTTTATATCAGACAGGGGGAGATTGGTGTCAGTGACTGTGGGGCTGCATTATATCCGACAGGGGGAGATTGGTGTCAGTGACTGTGGGGCTAGTTTATATCAGACAAGGGGAGATTGGTGTCAGTGACTGTAGGGCTGGTTCATATCAGACAGGGGGAGATTGATATCAGTGACTGTGGGGCTGGTTTATATCAGACAGGGGGAGATTGGTGTCAGTGACTGTTGGGCTGGATTATATCAGACAGGGGGAAATTGGTGTCAATGTCTGTGAGATTGGTTTATGCCAGACAAGAGGAGACGGGCGAAAGATTTTGTGGGAATGGTTAAAATTGGACTTGGGGAGTTTGATATCAATCTCTGGGGGACTGGTTTCTATCAGGAGAGATTGGTGTCAGTGAATGAGGCGATTTTTTATATCAGACAGGGGCAGATTGGTGTCGGTGACTGTGGGTTGGTTTATATCAGACGGGGGAGATTGGCGTCAGTGACTGTGGGTTGGTATATATCAGATAGGGGGAGATTGGCGTCAGTATCTGTGGGGCCGGATTATATCAGACAGGGAGAGATTGGTGTCAGTGACTGTGGGGCTGGTTTATATCAGACATGGGAAGATTGGCGTCAGTGACTGTGGGGCTGGTTTATATCAGACAGGGGGAGATTGGTGTCAGTGACTGTGAGGCTGGTTAATATCAGACAAGGCGAGATTGGTGTCAGTGACTGTGGTTTGGTTTATATCAGATAGGAGGAAATTGGTGTCAGTGTCTGTGGGTCTGGATTATATCAGACAGGGGGAGATTGGTGTCAGTGTCTGAGCGTCTGGTTTATATCAGACAAGGGGAGATTGGTGTCAGTATCTGTGGGGCTGGTTTACATCAGACAGGGGGAGACTGGCGTCAGTGACTGTGGGCTGGTTTATATCAGACAAGGGGAGATTGGTATCATGACTGTGGGGCTGGTTTATATCAAACGGGGGAGATTGGTGTCAGTCCCTGTGGGTTGGTTAAAATCAGATAGGGGGAGATTGGTGTCAGTGACTGTGGGGCTGGTTTATATCAGACAGGCTGAGATTGGTGTCAGTTACTGGGGCTGGATTGTATCAGATAAAAGTAGATTGGTGAAAGATTTTGTGGGAATGGTTTAAATTGGACTTGGGGAGTTTGGTATCACTCTCTGGGGGACTGGTTGAAATCCGGAGAGATTGGTGTCAGTGAATGAGGGGCTCGTGTATATCAGACAGGGGGAGATTGGTGTCAGTGACTGGTGCTGGATTATAAAGACAGGGGGAGAATGGCGTCAGTGACTGTGATGCTGGTTTATGTCAGACAGGGGGAGATTGGTGTCAGTAACTGTGGGCCTGGTTTATATCAGACAGGGGGAGATTGGCGCCAGTGACTTTGGGTCTGGTTTATATCAGACAGGGGGAGATTGGCGTCAGTGACTGTGGGTTGGTTTATGTCAGATAAGGGGAGATTGGTGTCAGTGACTGTGGTGCTGGTTTATATCAGACAGGGGGATATTGGTGTCAGTGATTGTGGGGCTGGTTTAATTCAGACAGGGGGAGATTGGCGTCAGTGACTGTGGATCTGGTTTATATCAGACAAGGGGAGATTGTTGTCAGTGACTGCGGGGCTGGTTTATATCAGACAGGGGGAGATTGGCGTCAGTGACTGTGGAGCTGGTTGATATCAGACAAGGGGAGATTGGTGTCAGTGACTGCGGGGCTGGTTTATATCAGACAGGAAGAGATTGGTGTCAGTGACTGTGGAGTTGGTTTATATCAACGCGACCTGTGCTTTTCAATTACCACTCTCATAACCATTTCGTCAACACTCCACAATTGAATTGAATTGAATTTATTGTCACGTGTACTGAGGCACAGTGAAAAGCTTTATCTTGCGATCAATACAAGCAGATCGCAGTGTTAAGTAGCAAAGATGTATCAATAATATGTAAACATATAATAGGTTGGCCTTTGTGATTATCTGGGCCGAGTTCATCACTCGCTGTAACGGTCTCCGATCTTGAATGGTACAGATGCCATACCAGGTAGTGATACATCCAGACATAAAGCTCTTAATTACGCACCTATAAAAGTTGGCTAATGAATTCACAGTGGTGACTAAGTGATCATCGATTTTTAAAAAATTTCGACCACCTCTAGCGAGATGCCATCATGAGACTTAGATCCCTCTCCCGTCCCTGTCCACCATCCACAGCGACCATTCAATAGACAATAGACAATTGACTATAGGTGCAGGAGTAGGCCATTCAGCCCTTCGAGCCTGCATTGCCATTCAATATAATCATGGCTGATCATTCCTAATCACTATCCTGTGCCTGCATTATCTCCATCACCCTTGATTCCACTATCTTTGAGAGCTCTATCCAACGATTTCTTAAATGAATCCAGAGACTGGGCCACCACTGCCCTCTGGGGCAGAGCATTCCACATAGCCACCACTCTCTGATTGAAGAAGTTTCTCCTCATCTCTGTCCTAAATGGTCTACCTCGTATTATAAAGCTGTGTCCTCTGTTTCGGCATTCCCCCATCAGCGGAAATATGTTTCCTGCTGCCAGAGTGTCCAATCCTTTCATAATCGTATACGTCTCAATCAGATCCCCTCTCAGTCTTCTAATCTCAAGCGTATACAAGCCCAGTCGCTTCAGTCTTTCAGTGTAAGGTAATCCTGCCATTCCAGGAATTGACCTTGTGAACCTATGCTGCACTCCCTCAATAGCCAGAATGTCTTTCCTCAAATTTGGAGATCAGAACTGCACACAGTACTCCAGGTGTGGTCTCACCAGGGCCCTGTACAGCTGCAGAAGCACCTCTTTGCTTCTATACTCAATTCCTCTTTTTATGAAGGCCAGCATGTTATTAGCCTTCTGTTTCCCTACAGGAAACTCTGTTGCACTGTGCCATCACTCCCAACACCTCCCCCAACACGCCCCATGGAGTCTTCCCCCTGCATAGCTGCTTTTGTGACACATAAATGCATAGAACCTAAAAGCCCGAGCAGGAGTAGGCTGTCCGGCCTTTCAAGCCTGCTCTGCCATTGAATGACATCATTGCTGATCTTTCTAAAGACTCAAATCCGCTTACACACTCTTCCACTGTATCCCTTTTTTCTTTATTGTTCAAAAGAAGTATCACTCTTATCTTAAAAAAATGGTGATCTAGCGTCAACTTCTTCGCTGGGCACGGTATTCCATATATGAACATCCGTCTGGGTGAAGAAGGTCCTTCTGAACTCAGTCCTGAATCTGCTGTCTCTAATCCTGTGGCTATTCCCTCTTGTCCGAGTTTCACCCACAAGTGGAAGCATCTTTTATAATTCTCTCTAATCTATTCCGATCAATGTTTCATGTTTCAGTGAGATTCCCCCCTCATTTTTCTAAATTCCAAAGAAAATAATCCTAATCCACGTAGTCTCTATTTATAAGCCAACCCCCTCAACTCCGCAATCAACCCAGTGAACCTCCTCTGCACCCCTCCCCCCACCAGTGCCAGTACATCCGTTCTCAAGTAAGGGGACCAAAAGTAAACCAAGGATAGCCTCACCAGCACCTTGTACAGCTGCAACATAACATCTCTGCTTGAACCTTCATGAACCTACGTTACATCTGTCTAATTTCTATCGAGATGTCCTGCTATTTCTTCCTTGATAATGCACACAAGCATCATCCTCACTGCAGTAATTAAGCTAACTGATCAATAACTCTCAATCTTTTATCCACCTCCCTTTTTAAACAGTGGTGTCACACTAGCTGTTTTCCAATCTGCTGGGACTGCCAGGCAGTCTAGTGAATTTGAAAATTGCCACTAGTGCACTTGCTGTTTCTCCCGCCATCTCCTTCAATTCCCTGAGATGCATTCCCACACGGCCAGGAGACTTGTCCATCCTCACCTCCATTAGCTTGCCTAACACTACCTCTTCCATCATCATGTTTGTTTCCAGGACCTCACCTACATTTGTCTTTTGCCACTTACTGGCATGTTATTCGCATCCTCCACTGTGAAGACTGACACAAAATACTTGTTCAATGCCTCGACCATTTCATCACATCGCATAACTAAATGTACTTTCTCATCCTCGAAAGAGCCAACCTTTACTTTAGCCACTCTTTTTTCGTTTTATATTTTTATAGAAACTTTTGCTATCCGTCTTTGTAATCTTTGCTAGTTATTTTTCCTCATGTTTATCTTTAATGTTTTCCCAACCTTTCAGTTTCATGCTGTTCTTGGCCACTTTGTATGCCTTCTTTTTCGCTTTGATCGCCTCCCTTATTTCCTAAGACACGCAGGGCAGATTACCCCTTTTCTGACAGTCCCTCCTTTTCACCGGAATATACCTTTACTGAGCACTTGTACAAAAAATTCTTTTTTGGAAGTCCTCCACTGTTCGATATCTTTCCCACCATATAACCTTTGTTTCCAGTCGACTTTAGCCAGGTGCTCTCTCGTTCCATTGTTGTGCCCCCCTGAACATGCACAGGATCCTGGTATTGGATTTTATCTTCACACTCCCCGTCTGAATTCTAAGTTCTGCCATACTGTGATCCCGAACTATGAGGTAATTAATTATTTCTGTTCCTTTACACAGGACCAGATCGAGGATTGCTTTCTCTCTCGTCGGTTCCATTGCATACTGTTTAAGAAAACTATCACGGGTACACTCAAAGAACTCCTCCTCAAATATACTGTGACTGAGCTGCTTCGACCAAGCTACATGTAGATTAAAATCCCTAATGATAACAGCCGACCCATTTTTACAGGCATTGCTCATTTCTTTGTTTATTGCATTCCCCAATGTGATGTTATTATTTGCTGGCCTGTAGACTATACCTATCAGTGACGTTTTCTTCACAGAATTTCTAGATACCACGCAAATTAATTCAAACTCATTCTCCATCGAACTTATCGTGTCTCTTCACACTGCCCTGATGTCGGCCTTGTATAACAGAGAGACGCCACCTATTTTTACACTGCAGTCTGATCTTCCAAGTAATCTCAAACTCCTGGATATTTAACTCGCAGTCGTGGCCATCCTTTTGCCGTGTCTCTCTAATGTCTACTAAATCATTTTCATTCGTGTTGATTTATGCCATTAGCTCTTCAATCATGTTACAAATGTGATGAGCATTCAGGTGAAGTGCTTTTTGTTAGGTTTCTTGTCCTCATGATTTCTCTAATAATATCTCCTTTTGCTTCTTGTCTCTCGTCACCTATCCATTGACGTCTTCTCTCCTCTATTTCCAATGGCCCAACACATCTTCCAGGTGAAGCGATACATGAACTGCACTTCACGCAATACACTCTATGACAATCACTGCTCGCAATGTGGTTTTCACTATTTTGTGAGACGAAGTTTGGACTGTGTGACCACACTGCAGAACATCCAAGTTCTGTCTTCAAGAGTTACAGCGAACCTCAGCGCATGCTGGAAGCACACCACCTCAGTTTCTATTTGGGGATTCTGGCCTTCCAGGCCCCACATCAATTTAATTTTTTGGGGGGAGCCTGAACTCTCCCATGTCCTATCCCCCTATCCCACACGCCAGGCCTTGTTGTCACGTAGTCTGCCATAACACATTACATATGGATCGCCACTAACAGTCTCCATCAACAGCAATTCACCCTGCCAGCCACATCATCATCCATTCATTTGTCCAACTGTTCTTCTCTTAATTTGAACTCTATCCCTACCTATCGTTTACTCCTTTCCCTCCCCCCAATCCCACTATATCTTCTGCAGATAGATTAACATTTTTCAAGCTATCGTCAGTTCTGCGGAATGGTCACTGGAATCGAAATGTTAACTCTGATTTCTTTTTTTAGATGCTGCTAAACCTGCTGAGTTTTTCCAGCACCATCTGGTTTTGGTCTGGTTAGAGTCGGATACTGTGAATGTTCGAGGAAGAATGACTGTGCATGGCCTGTAGAAGAGTGATACTGTGCTTGTGCAATGATCCCCTGCACAGAAGACAGAACTGTGTTCCTGTTGAAAAGTTCTCTTGTGGGTAGTTCCCATTACAAGGTGACCCATCGGCATCAACTTCTTAGGTCAATGAAGACAGAAATCATTTCTGCCGCAGTTCTCTCCTTGATGTGATGAACAGCAGAGAGAAAAACATTCCTCATTTCAGATGTGAACGGATTGGAGTCCACGCAGGAGATAAAATCAAGTGACTGTTTTTTTTTTTACAGATCGAGAACGCTTGAACGCTTTCTCACTGTAACAATGTGCCATTGGGTATCAGAGATAAAGGGTTTATAGGCGCAAAGGCTGAAAACAGAGTCTTCCAGTTAAAATACGTGCATGTGTTCCCTCCAGTGTGACAGTGCAGTTGAGTATAGTTGTAAACAGGATAACTGGATGAATCACTTTACACATTCAGCTCGCGAACAGTCCTCTTGTGGGAAGACATCTGTATAGAATGCAGGACGATACACTGAGAGGTTCTTGATCAGTTTCATCTAGGGACTGAGACAATACTGGAGGTTTTGAGAATCTTAAACGTGGACAAATCCCCAGCTCAGAGTGAAGTTGTACCTCACGTTGCTCTGTGAGAAAAAGGAGCAATTTAAGGGGTTCGGACCAAAGTTTCACATTCCTCTTTGGCCAAAGGGGAGTTCCGTCGAGGACTGCGGGACTACTAATGGGGTTCCACTTTTTATCAAGACTGATAGAAGCAAAGCAGGGAATCACAGCCAAGTGAGTCTCACAGGAGTGGTCGGGAAACTTTTGTAGAAACCTCTGAAGGAGAGAATTAATTGCTACTTGTCCAGGCAAGGTTTGATGAAGGAATCAGCATGGTTTTGTCCGAGGAGGTGATGCCTAACAGATCTGATTAAATGTTTTGAGGAAGTGATCAGATTTGTTCATGAGGGGAGTGAAAATAATGTACTGTATATGGGTTTCAGCGACATTCCACACGGGAGACTGATAACAGGGTAAATACATAAGCCATTCACGATCACGTGGTGTCAGAGAAATTCATTCCAATGGATCAGAGACCAGATACGAAGCTGGCAAATTGACAAAGTGGAAAAGAAATTGACCAGGCTGACACAGAATTGATTCTCCGCACAGATTGCCAGAATGTTCTCCCATAAGTAATGGGTGCAGACAGATTTCATAGGGGTACATCACAAAGGTGATAATTGTAAAGCAGTAACAGTACAGTGGTGAAAATTGTATAGCGATTAAAACAAGAATAAACTGAATGGAATTTAAACAAACGTCTGGCAGTAATAATTCATTTGTAATTGACATTGGATATTTCAGCCATCTGCTTGAATAGGTGAGAATGTCTTCTTGAGTATTGCCTGTCTGCACGAGTATGTGTACATGTTCGTTTTCCTGGTTTTCAGTTCTATCCATTATGTTCCTCCTGGGAGCAAAGTCTTCCGGGGTCTCTCAGTCTGCCTCTTTGTTTATGTGCCATCAGTTTATATGGGAAACGAGCTTGCGCTTCGGGTATTCGGACTGAAGTGATGATCGAGGCTAGGAGCTTACTGTGAAGACTGTTTGAGAAGTGTATTATCCGGTCTGGGAGTAGATTATAATGTCTGGATTCTATATTCGCCTCTTTGGTCAAGACTGAGGCATTGTTGGTGTGTTCAATGTGTGTTGGCAGGCATGATTTCTATGTTTTGCCGACATGCTTCTGTGTTTTTTATGTGGTTATGCTATGGGTGGACAGTGTAGCAGATTTTCTCCCAAAGTTCGCCCTTCTTTTGTTAAGAGCATTTTGAAAAAGTGCAAAGTAGCCCGGATCGGGGAGGCTATCAGTTGGTCGGGATTTGATGTCAGAGAGGTAGTAGTCAGTGTCTGAATCTGACCGAGGGTAATTTTTGTCAGGGGAGGCGATCTCACTCCAGTGAATTTGTACAAGCTGGGTTGTGAGGAGGGCAGGTATAACAGTGCTGTACAAAACCGGCAGGAGCTCATACGGAGGCCCATGACCAGGATAATGGTTTCCACAACCGCAATACGGGATATCAGTTCCTCCAGCAGTTCAGTGCCCCGTGAGCCAAGCCAGGAGGTTGCCCAGGTCCACAAGTCTCAGTGGCACTCCGGTTCATTTGGGACAGCAGCAGCCCGTGGAAAGCGGTGTGTCATGTCCGTTATATTTTCGCTGGGGTCAGGGATGTAGGTACAGCAGTCTCTGCCAATGAAGACGCTAGTGCCCCTTTTGTGACCAGCTAGTATTCCAGGGCCATTCTGTCTTGTAGGGCGACAGTACAAATGGCGACAACCTCTGCATTCAGCTGGGCAAGCACTTCAGCCGTGGCATGTTATCTCCTCTGGCGTGGTGGCCAGCTGATGTGCCTCTATGTCGAGGCGCAGAGTTTCATAAGTGGACACAAAAACCCTGGGGGGAGGGGGCGGTATCTCGTCTAGGGCAGTGAGGGTGCGTTTTCTGTGGAAATAAGCTTCTGGAAGGGAGACGGCTTGGAGTGGTAATGGAGTGGTACCACATACCACGTGCCAGCCCATGACAACGCCAGCCGGGGTATGCCTTGTGGCAGCAGATAAAATAAGTGCCATTGTATGTTCTTAGGTTTGGGTTTCTGTCCAAATATTGTTGAAAATTGAATTGTGGGCAGAAATGTTGTGGCCAAGTAAATCCAGGATGCTGCACTCTGCTACAGACCAGAGTGCTGCAGGGCTCAAGAGCAGTGAGTTAATGCACCAGCTCCATCCAGCCACCCATGCAGATGGCTGGCATCTCGTTCGGCACATGGTTTCTCTGCATGACACCCGTGCGGTGGTGTCAGTGATGGTCAAGGTTGGGTGTTCATGTGTGAGGTTCTGGGCTGCGCGTTACCATCCTGTGAATTTGTCGAGGTGGTATCCTGTGGATTTCCAGCAGGGCACATGAATGGCCGGTCAGGTTAGCAGACTGAGCGTTGTGTCCCCTGGGACATGTCCAGTTTCAGCCACAACTCTGCCATCCCTGCGATGTTAAAAGGGACTGCGCCGTGGGGAATGCCCCCGTGAGAATGTTCAAGAATACGGGCACAGACCCAACAGCTGGTCTGGTTTTCCTTTGGGCACAAATGTGGGTCATGTCAAGGAAAATGCTCACCCATGGCTCACGGTGGATTAAGTGCCCTGTGTGTGCCCTGTTACCGATCAGTGGTGGTGTGCAGGTCAGACCAAGAGTGATGATCCCGATGATTGCAGCAAGCAGCTGGATCCCTCTGTGGTGTCTGGAGCTGCATCCTGTTCTGCTTGGTTGTCCTTCTGTGGAGGTGGAGCCCTCTTTCACTGGGTCACATTCTGGTCTCCCTTGGAGCGTTACAGCTGTCGTGATCGTGAGACAGACCAAGAGTGGTCCTTTCTATCTTGGGGAGAAAGAATCTTTCGGCAGGGACTGTCTCATTACATAATGCCCAGTTTAAAGGGGTGAAGTGGTTCGTGCCGTGGTGTGGACATGACAGCTTTATTTTTGTTTGCTTTTTTTTGTACCCCCACACTATTATCTAACAGCTGTAGTGCTTATTGTTTCCTCAGCACCCATGTTGTGTGTATGCAGGTTTGAGACACAGTGAAAGACACAAGGTGCACGAATCTTTATTCAGTTTCCACCAGCAGGACGATAAGTAGCACTCAAGTTCATCGCAGCTTTTAGCAAATCTTGGTTTACAGTGATCCTTCTACTAATGGCTTGAACGTAATCCAAGAGAGTTTCCTGTGTTAAGAGTAGCGCTGTGTCATTGGCTAGTTTTGGGGGTCCGATGGCTGTGGGCATGGGTCGTTCCATTAGCACTTCAAATTGTGTAATTTCCGTCGTTCGGTTTCCCTGTCCACTTACTGTGTGAAGCATCAGTGGCCAGCCGTCAGGCCAAACCACTCCTGTGTCCAGAGTGATTTTGGGGGGTGGTTTTGAGGGTGCTGTTCATTCTGTCCACCATTCCTGATGACTTGGGCGGGGGGGGGGGTACAGAATGTGGTATGTCCAGGGTATCCCAAGGGTGTCACACTCAGCAGTAATGAGCTTCGCGGAGAATTGGGCACCATCCCCCGTATGTTTCTTTGTGCCCTGGGATATTAAACTCATGTAATAACGTCCTGCAGGATACACTTTACCACTGCTCTGGCGTCTTTTTTTTTTGATGGGGAATGACTCTACCCATTTTGAAAACATGTCGACAATAACTAGGACAATTTTTTATTCTTCCTTCTGAGGCATGAGGCCAAGGTCAATTAGAAGGTGGTTGAATGGACCCTCAGGAACTGGCATGTCGTCACCTTTGGCCATCGGCTTCCCTGCATTTTTCGGTAGACAGATGAGGCACTGTGACAGCAGAGCTTGGGCAGCTGCAGCGACTCCCACTGCATACCAAGAATGGCTGGCAGCATCTTGCCTGTGTGTCCGATTCCGTGTACCAACAGGGCCAGTAAGTGCAGGTGGGCTTTCAGTTAAAAGATGCAGGGGTGGGTAAGAACCTGTAAGAACAGTGATTGTACGGCACCAATGCGGGCCCATGCGGCCCTCTCTTCTGGGGTGGTGGCTTGCTGATCTGTTGGTACTGCATCGAGAGAGTCGGGGGACTCTGGCAGTTTCACCACCCTGGGGGCTTGCAGGGCAAAAGTGGCCAGGGGTAGCGCAGATTCCCGGGTGGCTGCATCAGCTGATGCATTTGCTTGGGTGACGGGATCGGTGGCAGAGTTATTGGCGTCACATGTTATAATTGCGACAGTGGCAGGTAGCAGGACTGCTTGTTGGATGTTGGCAATGAGTGCAGCATGTTGGAGTGGTCTCCCTGCTAAGCTGATGAACACCCTCTGTTTCCATATTGTGCCAAAGCCCTGAACGACTCCAAAGACACATCTGGAGTCTGTGTAGATATTGGCTGTGCTACCCTGTGCCAGGAGGCAGGCTCTGGTGAGAGCAAAGAGCTCTGCCGCCTGTGTGGACACCCCATCTGGTAATGCAGCTGATTGGAGAGTGGTGAAGGGGGCGCAGATGGCATGTCCTTCCAATGTGTATTGGTCTGATGGCCAGAAGGAAGAGCTACTGGTGAAAAGAATCTGGTCAGGGTTTTCTCAGGCCGGTCAGGACACCTGCTCAACCAGGCAAAAGTGAGGACTGCAGATGCTGGAGATTAGAGTCAAGATGAGAGTGGTGCTGGAAAAACATAGCAGGTTAGACAGCATCCGAGAAGCAGGAAAATCAACATTTCTGGCAGGAATGCTAAACCAGGTCCAAGATGTTGTGATTGCCTGCAGAATCATGTGAGGTGTGCGGAATTAGTGTGGCGGGGTTCAAAGCTAGGGCGCGGTGTAGGGAAAGGTATGCTGAGATCATAAAGTGGTCCCATGACCAGTTCTCTGAGTTGGATTGCTGCTGAATTAAGCAGCAGGGAGATTGACAGTGAAACCAAAACAGGACCCGGGTGATCTAGCACAATGGAGGTGGCCTTATCCACTGTTACTGTGGCTGCTTCCACCGCGCACAGACATGCAGCATTCTCGTAACTAAGCATTATAAAACGCAACAGGGCGACGGAGATCCCCATGAAGCTGTGTTAAAATGCCACACGCGAACCCTTCTGACTTGATTACAAAAAGATAGAAGGCCTGTGAGTAATCTGGGGCTCCCAGAGCAGGAGTGAAGATTAGTTGTTGCTTCAGGTCAATGTATGCCCGTTGCATTTCAGTTGTCCACTTCACTTTGACTGGCTGTTTAGGGGAAACTGCCTCCCACAGAGGTCCATCAATAGCAAAATGGACAGGATTCCAGGGCCTGCAGTAGTGTCTAGCCCCAGAAACACTTGCAGCTGCCTGTTTGTGGCAGGTAGGGGAATCTGGGCAATGACAGCCAGTTGTTCCGTGGACAGTGCTCTAAGGCCATAGGAAAGATTGCACCCCAGATATTAGACATTTTGCTGACACAACTACATTTTCTTGATAGACACCCTATGCCCATCATGTGCCAGACTGCAGAGCAAGGCCACCGGAAACTGCTTGCATGCAGTAGCGGAGGTGGAAGCCAATAGCAGGCCATTCGCAAATTGGAGGAAGGTGCTGTGGCCTGGTAGGTGAAGGGTGGGCAGGGTGAGGAATACTGCAGCAGCATAAGCTGTGGCGGTCTCCGAATACCCTTAGGGAAAACCGGTCTATGTATTTTGGCAGCCGCGATCTGTAAAAACATAAAGTTTCAGGGGCCAACTTAATGGAGAATGAGGCTGAGCAAAGGTCGATTACAAGAATATCAACTGGAGGAGGCGGGGATACTGGTCAGGATAGCATTTGTGTCCGGGACTACTGGGAACAACAATGGCATTGACAGCCCTAAGATCTTGCACAAAACACCATTTTTGTGGTTTTCCAAGCTTCGGGATAGGTAAGAAGGAAGTGTTACATGGGCTGGTTGTGTGCACGAGGATTCTTTGCTGAAAAGGTGATTCAATAACTGGTTTGATTCCCAATACTGCTGCGGGTGATACGGGTGTTGTGTTGATGGCAGGATTTCTCCCTGTCTGAGAGTAACTGAAAGTGTTTGGGAGGACAATAGCTGGCCTGTGTGGTTCTATTGCTGTGCCCACAGTGATTATGGGAGATCAGCTAATAACAGTTGGCTCTCGGAGGAGAGGCAGCGTCTGTGCCTTGTTTTGTAAAAGTAGCTTGTAGTAATGCGGGGGAACAGCGCACACAAAACTCGCCTTGTCCAATTAGTGTAAGCTCTACTAAGGGGTTTGTGTCTTGCCCAAAGTGTGTGAAATGTATTGTTGGTTGTGCGACATGCGACACGCCCTATCATGGTTGTGAGATCTTTGAGGTGCCACGTATTCTTAATTATAAAGGGTCTTTGCAGGCCAGTGCGGCCTCCTCTGCGCTGAGTTGCACGTCTGTTGCAACACCCTGTGGTCTAACTACGTATCTGACAGTCATGGTTAGTGGGGAATTGAGCTCTAGATGTGAGTCCATGAGTGGAGGAAATGTTGATGCTGGTTCCGAGGGGTGGAAGATGGACAGTGAAATTGACAGACAAAACGGCCTGGCAACAGCACCCACCAGAGAATGGGTGGAGGATGAAGGGGTAGTTGCTATCAAGGAGCGAGGGTCAAGAAAGGCGAGGGTAGGTTCTGACTGGCACAACCACGCGCGTGAGCCATGTACTAATCTCACAACTAAAAGCAGGGGAATTCCAGTCTGCTCTTGCAAACATCCTGGAGCCTTAGTGCACCGCCACTTCCCAGAAAGTGCTGAAAAGAGAGAAAGAAAGAACACAAAAAGAATGGGCCATAAAAAGTGAACTTCACCAATCACATTCTCGATTCGATTAGCTTTCCCTTCCGCCGCCTCCAGGACAGAAATGAACGAAATGGGAGAAATTTAAGAACATATGACATCGAAATTCATTGGAATTATTTTCTCATTCGCCAAAACAGAAAATAATGGTGAATCGAGTCACCGTAGAACTTTGTTTCACTAGAGCGATGAAATAACAGTCTCTCTTCGGTTCCAGTGAAAACTCAACTTGTCTGGAACAAAACAGCAGCAGTAGAGATGCTTGAGCCTACAAGTGAATCATAAATAAGGAGTTTCACCAGAGCTGCAACTGCCTCACTTTGTTATCCCGCTTCCCCCTCCCCTCCCCCTCCCCGTTTACATTTTCCTGCTCATCTATGATTTAAAGAAAACCAAATGGATGCAATGGCATTCGGTAGCCTGGCTGTTATTTCCGAATTCCCGCTTCCAACATGGCTTAGATCTCGGGGCGCACCTTAATACTAGCGACGCGATGAAAGCACAAATCCAGAGGTTACTCTGAGAGTGTAAATTCATTCATTGCTGTTGCTGATGGAATGAGCTGCTAACGGGCAAAAATATGATTCAGGATTTCTGGTGCTAATTCTCGCACGTTGAATAACGGCAGACAGCTTCCAAATGAGGCCTTTCAGAGAGTACTTGGGGGTACATTTGACGGAGGAGCTACATTAGGAATCGATGGTGCACCGTGACACCAGCACATCAGCTTTCTCCTTGGCTTTGAAATGGGCCATCTGCGCAAGGAATGCAAATGTGTTACTGTTTTTTTTGTGGAAGGATTAGAACGCGGGAACTACACTCTTAAACGGAATGGTGTCTGTTCAGAAGCAGGTTGGAGAAACACTTAACAACGTTTCGCCAGGCCTGTTTCTGCCCAGTTTCAAACTGGTGACCTTTTCGTGAGTGAGGCGCATGGGACAACCACTACACTATAGAAACAAGCTGCACTGGAAGCAAAATGCTGGGAAATGGCACTTGTTGAATTTTGGCGATGTGGTCAGCATGGACGAGACGCACCGAAGTCTCTGTTCCCATGCTGTGCACATCAATAACATTGTGTTGCTTACACCCCCTTTAAAGGATTACTATTAGCGGGGATAGCCATCGCTCGCTGTGGCGCAATAGTTTAGTCTATTCGACTGTCCAACGGAACGGTAGCATTGTGAAAAACTGCAGAATTGGAAGACTTTCTTACTTTTGTCCCGACTGACCATACTTCGTGAAATATTCCCGGATCCTCAACTGAGGATTTTTGCTGCAGGAAATTATCTCACAAATTGTGTTATCTCGAAATGTATTGAGCGAATCGCAAAACAGTCACGATTTAACACGGAACACAAACAAAACTGGCAAACCAAATGCATTTTCAGACACAGCGAAGCATGAATGCAGAATTTGAGACAGCCCGTGGGCATGAGCCATAAACTAATCTCACAACTAACAGCAGGGCAATTCCAAATTATTCTTTCAAGCATACTGGAGCCTTAGTGCACCATCACTTCCCAGAAAGTGCTGAAAAGAGAGAAAGAAAGAACATAATAAGAATGGGCCATAGAAAGTCAATTTCATCAATCGCATTCTCGATTAGATTAGCTTTCCCTTCCGCCGTCTCCAGGACAGAAAAGAAGGAAATAGGAGAAATTTAAGAACATATGACATCGCAATTCATTGGAATAATTTTCCTTTGCGCCAGAAAACCAAATAACGACGAGTAGAGTCACCGCAGGACTTTGTTTCACAACAGCAATGCAACAACAGTCTCTCTTCCGTTCCAGTCAAAACTCAACTTGCCTGGAACGAAACAGCAGCAAGAGAGCTGCTTGAGCCGGCGATTTACCGTGTGGAAGACGAACACGTCATGACAGCACGGACACGGACCCCTTGCAGAAAATCTGCACTCTCCCACACTGCAGTTTACTCTCCAAGAGACAGATCCTCAGTTGTCCTTTGACAACGGCACTTTAAGACACTGCAGCTGATGCGACGGAAATTATAGCAGTGGAATTCCAACCTCCACCACCTGCCAAATTGGAACCTGAATCCTGCGGCTGAGGCTACATGACAGTAAAGGTTTATTAAACTGATCAGACAGATCAAGAACAAGGCTCATAAACTCAGGAAGAAGAAATGTGCTGTGACCTGGGTTCAACAAATGACACTGGGCACAGCACAGGTGGCTGTGTACAGAAGCTGGGATTGCTGACGAACGCTGGTGGACCTTATACAGTTGGCAAGTCAGTGATCACGCTGGATGATGGATCGTTGTACGATTCACACACAGCAGAAATTTGTGCAAGAATGAAGGGTTCGTTTCATTGGAGAAATTTTCTACAGTTCCAATTCCGAGTGACTGTTTGAATTACTGATCAGATCATTGTGTGGAGTGTTAGGTTAAGATACTCATGAACAACCCCACTGGATAAACTTGTGGTCCCGATCTCTTGTTATTTGTTTCTCTTTCTTTTGATGCAAGTTCATAGAAAGACAAGATGAAATGTAGGGCGGAAAGAAAAATGCGTTCCTTCTCATTACACCAATTTCATCTACAATTGAACAGAATGACTGCTCTCACTCTTCATTTCGACTTTAATGTGGTGAATTATTTGTGAATCTCCCGTGCAGTGAAGGGCAAGAACAAGATTCTCTATCCAGTGTATTCCAGAGTGTGAGGTGCCAATAAAAACTGCTGGAGCGGTTTGTGAAGTTAGCAAACAATGTGTATTTCGAACTCGTGAATGTGGAGCACAGCAATATAATAACCCAACACCATAATCGCTCAGTCTTCGCAGCACATTTTGTAGAGGAGTGACATGTCACCTCATCAGGTTGCATGTGGTGAAAGTAAAGGGTGGTTAGCACTGCTGCCTCGCAGCGCCAGAGACCCGGGTTCAGTTCCCACCTCAGGCGACTGACTGTGTGGCGTTTGCACGTTCTCCCCATGTCTGCGTGGGTTTCCTTCGGGTGCTCCGGTTTCCTCCCAAAGTCCAAAAATGTGCAGGTGAATTGGCCATGCTAATTTGCCCGTAGTGTTAGGTAACGGGCAAATGTATTGGTGGGTTGCACTTCGGCGGGTCGGTGTGGACTTGTTGGGCCGGAGGCCCTGTTTCCATGCCATTGTGTTTCTGCTTGCACCAGAATTATCAGAACAGCAAATTCCAATAAATAGCCATGCTTGACAGAATGAATAGCTGTCAGTGATACATTCTGAGTCAGAACTATGTCAGAATGAAACAGGGAACAAGAATTTTCCGTCATATTCACACCTACATTTTTTTCTCATACTTTCTTCAGTCACTTTCTCTCTCACGTGAAGAAGCAGCCATGGAGAGGGAAATAAAGGCAATGTTGTGGCTCAATGGCCTTTCTGATATGGCTGAACCTGAATTGGATTAAATTGCAAGAAACGCTGTTTTGTTCGTTTCATTTTAATTTTGCTGCAAACTCACAATGTTCATTGTAATAATCAGAAGTGAATTAGATAAATCTCATTGTAACGATTAATGTTGTATTCAGATTTGCTCCGACTTTATTTCAGCTCAAGGAAAATATTGCTTAGAAAATCAGAGTGTTAAAATTCAAAAGAAAACCCACCAATTTTGTTGCTCGTTGCTTTGGCCGATTTCACCTACTCTAAAATGGACCAAACATCATGGTGTTTGTCCTCACATCTTTAACGCATATGATTAAAGCCGGAAGTCGATCACCAAGCAACTGGTCACTTCTTATTCATTATGTAATATCATCCCTTCACAATGAGAAAAATCCACTCAGTTCCATTTACAATGCTTCAGGTAGAATATTATGCCAAATCTTTCAAAATCAAGAGTTTTTGAAACCGAATCTTATTCAGCTGCATGCGTTCACGAAATGTCTTTACATTTAAAGTCAACCCACTTAGACATTGTTTCCCCAAAACTTCCGACCGACTACACCCCACCCCTAGACCTTTACCTAGCCACACGCTGTCTCTCGCCTTGTGAAATTTATTCCTTGTATGTCACCAAATGTGCCTTTCCAAATATTTTGAAAAATAGATTCTCGGAGTGACAGCGATTCTGCTCTCATCATTTTTTGTCCTTCAAAGGTTTTATCAAAGGTATTGTATGCCTGACATCTAGATGTTTACTTACTTGAAAGAGGGAATTTTCCACCTATTTACTCTGTCCAAACATTTCATAACCTGAAAAAACTCCAATTAAGTCTTTCTTGGTTCAGGGATAACTGTTCTAAATTTTCGAAGACAACAAGTGAATAAAATCTCATCCTCAGTATACCTTGTCAGCATCGCTTCTAATGGTTTTACACCCCAGTAAACACCGTCATTATCCTCTCCGATAGATTCACAGAATCCTATAGTGCAGAAAGAGCCTTTCAGTCAATCGAGGCGGTGTCGACACTCTGACGAGCATCTCACCAAGACCTATCTCTCCTCCCCATTCCCTTATACTTCACCAGAAGAAGGGGCAACCCTCCCCATTTTGATGTCAAACAAAGCTGTTGGGCTATAACCTGGCGTCCTGTGACTTCTGACATTGTCCCCGCGTTACCCATGGCTAATTCATTAAACTTACTTAATTCACTCCCTGCACACAAGAGGGCAATTTCACTTGGCCAATCAACATAACCCTCAGACCGAACAGCAATGCGAATTACAGAGCCAATGTTTCATCATAGTGAGCAAAATCTGAATCATATTTAATGGCTTTATACCCTGGTAACTCAGCTACATCAAAGCAAATCAACCCAAATTCAATGTATCGAAACGCTACTCTGTGCTTTACAATCTGATTCGTGCTGCGGGAAATATTTCTGCACTCATATTTGAATGATTTTACGCTGTTTATTCCTCAACTTCCTGTTTCCAATAAACACTTCAATTCGGAACAAGTCTGCCGAATGTTTTTCATTCCAACACTGCAACAAGGTGCAGTTTGCAAAGGTCACGTGTTTACGCTTTCACTGACACTCTGCCTCCCTGAGAGCTGCTGTTATTCCCCACTTGATTCAGGCAGCACTGTCCTTCCTGTGACATACCCCATCGAGAATGGAAGGATAAGTATCAATACCCGCACTTGGGAATGGAGCGACAGTTTTAAATAATATTTACACTGCCCCCAGTGGAGAATTGAGACCTATGACAGGCGGGGACACTGACCACTATACTTCCCAGAACAAGAGTGTCAAAGGAGGCCCTTCAACTAATTGTGGCGACACTTGTCAAAAACAACTGCCTAATGAACTGAATCCCATTTCACAATGTTTATCCCACAGCCTTATATGTATTGGCATCACAAGTTCAAATCTGAATGTTTGTTCAGGTTCTTAGTGTTTCTGCCACTCTGAACAATGAAGACAGTGTATTCCAAATTGCAACCACCTACTGGCTGATAAAGCAATTTCGCACATCTTCTGAAACCATTCTGCCTTTCTCGTTAAATCTCTGGCCCCTGCTAATCGATCCCTCCATCAATGGGTAACTCGTTCAGTCAACTCTGTCCATACCTATCTCAATCATGTCTCCTTTACATCTCCTTTACACTTGGACAAACACTACACTCTGTCTTGTCTTTCTTCACAACTGAAACTCTTCATCCCACACAATATCTCGGTAAATATCTCCTGCAATTTCCTCAGTGTGATCAAATCCCTGCGATAATGTGACTTGCAAAACTGCACACAACACTCTTGCTTGAGCCTGATGAACATTTGTTTAAAATTTCTATATTAGTATGAGGGCGATTCTGGCTAAGCAGAATTTATTTCACATTCTGAATTGCCCAGAGGTCAATTGAGACTCAACAATATTGTTATGAGTCTGAAGTCACATGGAGGCCAGACCAAGTAAGGACAGCAGATTCCTTCCTGAAATGACATCAGTGAACGAGATGTTTTTTGTTCAACAATTGTCAATGGATACACAGTCATCATTAGATTCTTCATTGCAGATATTTGCTGAATCCAAATTTTACAATATAGCATGGTGGGGCTCAAGCCCGAGTACCCAGATTATTATCTCGGTCTCTGGATTATCAGTCCTATGAAATTACCACAAGAGCAACAGAGAAAGCCACAAAAGCTGATCATTTCCAGTAAAATCTCTTTTCCCCAAAACTGGCCTGGGTCTTTTCCATGAGCCTGACGCTCCAATTGTTTCTGTCCTATGTCAGTAAAAGCAGCTACATGGGGATTGATTTCACAACCGCGGTATTCAAATGGATCGACCTGTTTGGAGGTCCCGAAAGTGGGATTGGGGCACGTTTACCCAGCAAAAGTGACCGCAGCACAGACAGAACAGTATGAATGTGAAAGAGAGTGATAGATTGTGCATTGCCTCAGAGAAATAGGAGGAGGGACGGAAAGAAGTTTTAATGATCGTGGGAAGAAGAGGAATCTCCAACAACGGGTGTGTTTGAATCCTGATATATGAAACGCAGAGATGTGAGAGAGCGGAATTTGAAGGTAAAACAATTAATTTCTTAGCATGTGTCACAAAAAAGACAACGGAGAGAACGCTTAGTGCCGTTTATGATTTCGAACCGAGGTTGCTGTGGTCACAGTGCAAAATACCGACAATCACGATCACAGCAACCACAGAACAGGATGTTTGCAAGCAGCAATAAGAATACGACCAGCGGAAATGTTCGGAAGAACAGCAAATGTACAATATCAGTACTCAGCGAACAGTGGGAACTGAGAATGAGTTGAATCTTTAAGTTCGGTGTCTTCAGAAGCTGTGGAGATCCTTGAATGAGAATGTTAAAAACTGAGATTGATAGATTTCGCCAAAATATCAAAGACTCGGTGGACAGTACAGAATATTGTTGAAATGTATGCTTCAGTAGCATTATAGCTTAACATCGGTGACTTCACCAGCTTCCTCAAGGCAGTAACCAGTGTTGCAGATAATCCCAGTTCACAGACTCGGAATCAGAGAAACTGCGGCACAGCCTCCCAGATCCAACAGGAAATGGGGATGGGATGAGTACACGATGTTACTCTCTGGTTCCAGTGATGCAAGAGGTGACAGTGCGGTTCTTCTATGGATGGTATAGAGGCGCAAGAAATTCCTAGGTTGAGTATGCTCCTGATCAAGGAAATAGTTGTCCCCGTTTATACTATCAGAGCGATTTACAGTGCATCTTGCTAAGACAGCTGAGTGGCACAATTGGAGCGTGTTGAGCCGTTCACTTTGCAGTGGTGGGTTTAACAGATGATTTTGCCATTTGGATCTATGTTTCCGGCACTGGTGGTGGAAGCTGCTTTTGCATGCACCAGCTCAGAATCAGTTTCTTCCACACAGTCAAGACTTCAACCTGGAGAAGGTGGTGTTGGCGGTGATATTTTGAACTGGTTGCCTTTGGAGGCTGGGACACGGAAACGGTGATATTTAAGTTCGACGAATAAAACCTGGAATGCAAGCCTGATCTCAGAAACAGAGATAATAACTTTAATTTCCTACAATCCCATTCATTCATGTCCCTTATGCAGAACCTTCCCCAGTCCTGCCTACGAGAGACTCCAGGGCCAGAAAAACGTGAGCAGGGTAGTCGGCCCTTCCAGTCCAGACGGTCCATCCGAAGCGCATCCCACCAGACCCCACGGCATTCCCTATCCCATAAACCTGCATGTCCCATTGTTGATCCCTAGAACTCTGACATCTTTGGTCAGAGGGAGAAATAAAAACGCAAACACACAGAGAATGTGCAGACTGCCCATTCTGTGTAGACAAAGACCCGAGGCTGGGATCGCACCCGGGTGTGTGGCGTAGCCAGGCAGCAACGAACAAGGGGCGAAGAATAAATGTTGTCCTGTCCAGTGATACTCAACCACTGTGGGTGAATGAGAAAGAATGAGAACATATTAACAAAGGGAAAACAGGATTTGTATATGTGTGGACACAATTTGAAAGGATCGTTCACCCTGGGTTGAAAAATGGACGCCGATACCACAGAGAAAGCAGGGCAATGTGGGAACTGCTGAAAGAGATTCATTTAACCACAGAAATGGAAACTCATTTAATCAGTAACACTGGAGAGAAACCGTTCACCAGTCCCGTGTGTGGGAAGGGATCACTGAGCAAAATAACCTCCGAGACTCCAGTAGGATTACATATCCCAACAGGTGTTCGGTTATGCTGTCAATGTTGCTGTTAATCCCACCAGCTATTTGTTCCATAGCGTCAATCATAGAGTCATACAGCATGAAAACAGGCCTGTCAGTCCAACCAATCCATGCTGAGCATACTGCCAAACTAATCTACTCCCATCTGCCTCCTGCTGGACCGGCTGAGTGGTAAAAATGCCCTTGTAGTTTTACTTCTGTGTTGTTGATCCAAAAACCCAAGTAATATTTTGGGGACAAAGGGTTCAGGTCCTGCCATGACAGATAGTGGAGTTTGAATTCAAATAGCACCTGGAATTTGAAGAGTCTCGTGATGACCCGAATAAGTTGTGTGGAAACTTCCATCTGATTCACTCATGCCAGTTCGGGAAGCAAACTGTCATATTCATCTGCTCTGTCCCACAGGAGACTCCAGATGGATAATATTGTGGTTGACTCTTAACTGTCCTCTGGGAAATAACTGATGTACTAGGCATGAATAAATTTATTTTAAAAATCCCACTTTCCCATTCATGTTTGGATCGAATTGTTCTTTAAATGTTGCAAATGTACCCTCATCCATCACTTCGTCAGCAAGTTAATTGCACACGTAAAACACATTCTCTAAAAAAAAAAGCCTCACATGTCTTTTTTTATTAACTCTCTCTCTTCATCTTAAACATATGCCCTCTCGTTTTGAAATCCCCCTCCTGGGAAAAGCCAGCTATCGTTCATTCTAACTTGCCTCTCAAGAATTCATAAATTTCTGACACATCGCCGCTCAAACCCCGAACCTCGAGTGAAACCAGTCTCAACTAGGAGAAAGTGAGAACTGTAGATGAGGGATCAGAGTCAATCGTGTTGTGCTGGGAAAGCACAGCAGGTCAGGCAACATCTGAGGAGCAGGAGAATCGACGTTTCAGGGAAGAGCCTGATGAACGACACTTGCGCGAAAAAATGATTCCCCTGCTCCTCACATTCTGCCTCACCTGTTGTGGTTTTCCAGCACTCCTATCGGGAATCTGAAAATAGTCTCAGCCTATCCAGCCTTTCATTCTAACGCAAACCTTCCACACACGGCAACATGCGTGTATACCTTTTCGGAACCTGCTCCAGCTGAATAATATCATTCCTACAACTGGGCTAATAGAACTGGACATAATATTCCAGAAGAGGCCTCATCAATGTCCTGCAAACCTTGAACATAACGTCCCGACTACTATACACAAAGGACTGAGCAATGAAGGGAAGTATGTTAAATACCTTTGAACACCTTGTCTGTAGATGATGCAAACTACAAAGAATTATGTAACTGCATCCCTAGCTTCCGTGTTCTCCAACACTACCCAAAGCCCTACTCTTTTTGTTGTACCAAAATGCAATGCCTTCCATTTATCCAGATTGAACTTCATGTTACATTTTTCAGTCCAACGACTCATTGGATTAATATCCTTTTGAATTTCATATAATCTTCCTCATTGTCTACAATTCTGATGTCGCCTGCAAACCTACGCAGCATGCCTGCTGTATGTTCCACTGCTTTCTCATATAGATCAATGATTCATATGTACTTGTAATGGCCGTGATTTAGCAGTGTGCAGATCATACAACAGTTAGTCATGCAATTAACCATGAGGAAGAAAGCCGCAGAGTGCAGGGAGATATTAAACAATTGGAAACAAAAATGGTGAAAACAACTCATTCCAGGGAAGTGGGTGATGGTGAAGGAAAATCAAACTTCAAACCAGCCGCCCTCGCTACAGTTGTCGCATTCAGTTGTCTCAGCAAGATACACTGTAGATCGCTGTCATTATAAACGGGAACAAATTTCCCTTCTGCCCTGCCTTTGACCAGGAGCACTCGCAACCACGGAACTGCTTACGTCTCTAAACCGTCATAGAAGTACCGTGCATTCTCCGGTTGTGTCACTGGAGCCATCGAGTATTTCTGCGACCTCATTCCCATCCCGATTTCCAGTTGGATCTTTGTGACTGCACCACTCAGTTCCTCTGATTCTGGGGCTGGGAACTGGGACTCTCTGGCAGCAGTGGTTACTGCCTTGTGTGGGGAGCTGGTGAAGGAGCCGATGTTAAACTGCATTGCTATTGCAGCATACATTTCAAAAAAACCTGC
Source organism: Chiloscyllium plagiosum (assembly GCF_037043375.1). Classification (NCBI taxonomy): domain Eukaryota; kingdom Metazoa; phylum Chordata; class Chondrichthyes; order Orectolobiformes; family Hemiscylliidae; genus Chiloscyllium; species Chiloscyllium plagiosum. The sequence goes on along the minus strand of NW_028270159.1, from coordinate 98,105,374 downwards.
ACTGTCCCCGGAATCTTTGATGTTTTGGAGCAATCTATTTATCTCAGCCTTCAGCATATTATTGATGGAATCACCCCAGCCTCTGTGAGCAAAAATGTTAAACGGTCAGCCCATTCTGAGTTCCCACATATCTGCCACTGTTCGCTAAGCACTAATATTCTGTGTTAGGTACTCTGCCTAACATTGTCTGTGCTTCCGTACTTATACCGCCGTGGTAGCGTGCTGTTATATGGATGCCACGATCGTATAGTGGTTAGTACTCTGCGTTGTAGCCACAGAAGCCTCGGCTCGCATCCGAGTCACGGCAGTAGTTTTTCTATTTGCCCCAGTTTTTGTGAAGCACACAAAGGTATAAGTTATTTTAACATGGTAATTTTGTCCAAGGCAATGACCTTTTTCCTTCAAATTGTGCTCGCTCACAACTCGGTGTTTCATATGTCAGCATTCAAATCCACCCGTTCTCAGAGATTTCTTCCCTCCTACAATCATTAACCCGACTTTCTGTCCAACACCCCCATTTCATTAATTTTAGGATGCCGGTGTTGGACTATGGTGTACAAAGTTAATAATCACACAACACCAGGTTATAGTCTTACATGTTTAATTGAAGCACTAGCTTTCGGAGCGCTGCTCTTTCTTCATGTGGCTGTGGAGTCATATCCTATTTCATGAAGGCACTGCCGAATCTAACACTGACTCTCACATTGATATCATTCAGTCTGTGCTGCTGAGGTCACTGTTGCTGGGTGAACGTGCCCCAACCCCACGATCGGGACCTGCAGACCAGTTGATCCATTTGGTTACCACTGTTGTGAGATCAATACTCATGTAACAACTTTTACTGAGACGGCCAAGTGATTATTGGAGGGTCAAGCTCAGGAAAATGACACAGGACAGTATCGGGGAAAAGCAACTCCATTGGAAAAGATCAGTTTGACCGGTTTTCTGCACGGCCGAGCGCTCTTACCGCTTGACTGTTAATTCAGACACCAGGGACTCGGGTTTGACGCCGACCATGCTAGGTGGTAGAATTGGGGTTCAGTAAATATCTGGAATTACGAATCTAATAACTCCCATAAATCCATGGTCAATTGTTGAAAAAAAAACCCATCAGTTTCACTGGCGTCCTTTAAAGAAGGAAACTGCCATTCTTATCTGGTAGGGCCTCCATATGACTCCAGACTCACTGCAATATAGTTGAGACTCAGTCCCCGCTGTGTACTTAGATATAGCAAAATATGCTGCCGAGCCAGCGATGCCCTCATACAGTAACAGAATAAAAGATGTTTATTTGGCTCCAGCTCGAGTACTGTGTGCAGTTCTACAATTCACATTATAGCATGGATGTGATCGCACTGGGAACAGTGCAGGAGAGATTCACTGGGGTATTGTTTGGCTGAATAGTTTCAGTTATGAGGACAGACTGGGGCTGTTTGTCGCCGAGCAGCGGAGATTGGGGAATAGATGACTGAGATGTTCAAAACAATCAGGGATACGGATCGGATAGATTGAAAGAAGCGTTTCCTGTTGATGGAGGGATCGAATACCGGGCCAAGAGATGTCGGGAAAAGGCAGAAAGGTATGAGTAGATGTGTGCAAAGTGTCAGAGAGGCGGAAACCCTTTTCAACTGAAAAAAAAAATCAGATGAGACTTTGTGATGCCAAGACATATAAGGCTATGGGCTGAATGATGGAAAACTTGATTCAGGTCGTTAAGCAGTTGTGTTGGACAAGTGTGTCCACAACAGGCTGAAGGGCCTCCTTCGACGTTGTTGTCCTCCACAGTATCATGGTGAGTGTCCCCGCCTGTCACAGGGCTCAATTCTCCGCTGGGGGCATCGAAAAGGTTTTAAACCTGTCGCTCTGTTCCCCAGTGAAGGTTATAAATGTCTGGCCTTCCAATCTCGATGGGACATGTCACAGGAAGGGCAGTGCTGTCTGATTCAGCTGGGGAAGGACAGCAGCTCCTGGAGAGAGTTTGTCAGTGAAAGTGCAAACACGTAACTTCTGCAAACTGTACATTGTATCTGTGTTGGAATGAAAACCATTTTATCGATTTGTTTCTGACTGATATGTTTGCTTAAATCAGGAACCTGAGGAAGACTAAAGGGTAAACCCATTCAGATCTGAGAGCAGAAACATTTCCTGCAGCACGAATGAGGTTGTACAGCGCAGAATCGCGTTTGGATGCATTGAATTTTGGTTGATGGGCGCAGCTTGCTTTCACTAGGCTGAGTTACCAGTGTATAAAGCTATTAAACATGATGCAGATGGTGCTCACTGTTATGATATAATTGCTGAGTGGCTCGCACTAATTTTATATCTGCAGTTGAGGTGGATTGACCACGTTAAATTGCCCTGTCATGTCCAGGGAGTGAAATCACTAAGTTAAGTGAATTAACCATGGGTAATGCGGGGATAATGTCAGCAGTCACACGATGCAATGTTTTATTCCAGTAGGTTTATTTGAAATCACAAGCCAGAAGGCTGTTCTTTCTTCAGGTGAAATATATGGGATACAGTGGGGGGATAGGTCTGGTTGTTTTGCTCTTCAGAGTGACCCTATAGACTCAATTGGGTGCCTTGTAGGGAATCCGTGATTCTATCAGAGAGGACACTGCCAGCGTTTACTGGGCTACTAAGATATTAGAGACGATGCTGACGGCGTTTAATGGGGATGGGATTTTATTTATTTGTGTGTTGGAAAATTTGGAACTGAACCAAGGAAAACCGAATGGAAATTTTCCAGAGTATGTGAGGTTTGGAGGGAGGAAATAGGTGGCAAATTCACTCTTTCAAGTTACTACATTTCTGAACGTCAGGTATTCAAAACCATTGATGTAGGACAAAGAAATGATGGGAGCAGAATTTCTGTCACTCAGAGAATCCGTTTCCAAAATATTTGGAAAGGCACATTTAGAGACACACAAGCAGTGAGTTTCACCAGGAGAGAGAGACAGCCTGTGGCTGGGTAAAGGTGTAAACGTGGGGTGTGGAGGATGGAAGGTGCGAGGAAACATTGTCTAATTTGGATGAATTGAAATGTAAAGAAATATCAGAAACATATGCAGCCGAATAAGAGTCAGCAAAAAATGCAGAGTTTTGAAAGATTTGCATTAATATTCCACATTAAACATTATAAATGGAACTGAGCAGATTTTATAGATTGTCAAGGAAAGATATTCCACAATGAATCGGAAGTGACACGTCGCTTGGAGGTCGATTTTCTGCTTTAATTTCATGCCTTAAAGATGGGAGGACAATCACCATGATGTTGGGTTCATTAGATACCCACTGAAATCTGCCAAAGTAACTGAGCATCAAAACTGGCTTTTTTTTTTGTAGTTAAACTTTCAGTTTTTCTCATCAGTATTTTCTTGAAGCTGAAATAAATTCGGATCAAAATTGAATACAATATTAAACATTCCAATGATATAAATCCAATCATTGGAATGAGCAGAATGAGGTTGCAGCAAAATTAATAAAATGAAGCGAACAAAACTGCATTTCCGGGAACTTTACCCAGTTCAGGTTCAGCCATATGAGAAAAGCCATCGAGCTAAACCATCACCTATACTTTTCTCTCCATATATACTTCCTCGCGTGAAGGAGAAACTGTCTGAAGAAATTATGAGTCAAGAGTAAATATGCGTGTGAATGTGACGGGAATATCATGTTCGCTGGTTTATTCTGAGACAGTTCCGACTCGGAATGAATCAAGGACAGCTATTCCTTCCAAAGGTGGTGTCAATTCCCTGTTTTTTGCTGATATTATCATTCCTCTAAAAGCAGAAACATAGTGGCGTGGATTAGATTCCGCTCAAGGAATTTCTCATCCCCTATTAGCACCATATGTAATCTTGACAGGGTCACATGTGAGCTCCTTTGTTATGCGAGGAAAGGGCCCCGAGGTTATGGCGACGGGTTGGCAATTCATTGTTCACATGCGTGTTCAAATCCTACTCTGGTTGTTACTTTTATTAAACGCAGCTGTGGTTTTCCTTTGTGACTCGCATGTTTAGTCTACATTAGATGGAGAATCTTGCACTTGCACTTCATTGCACCGGGGATTTGAGATAAATTGATACCTCACCAAAGTCGAAACAAACCAATTTGATTCTGTTGTAAGTTGAATTGGGATAATGAAAAGGAGTGCGACTTTTGTTTCGTCCCTTCATTCCATCTTGACTTTATATGAATATACATCGAATGAAAGAGAAACAAATAAGGAGAGATCGAGAGCAATAGTTTATCCAGTGGGATTGTGAATGAGTATTTTGATGTAACACTCCACACAAAGGTCTGATCAGTATTTCAAACAGTCAACTGGAATTGGAACTACAGACAACTTCTCCAATGAAACAAACATTTCATTCTTTCACAAACTATTGCCGTGTGAATCACACTGCGATCGATCATACAGCACGATCACCAAGTTTCAACAGCATTAGATCCACCAATTTTCTTTAGCAATCACAACTTCTGCATATACCCATCTGCGGTGTGCCCAGTGACATTTGTTGTTTCCAGGCCACAACACATTTCTTGTTCGTGGGTTTATCAGCCTTGTCCCTGATCTTTCTGATACGTTTGAGAAACCTTTTCTATCACTTCATCCCATCCCCTCAGAATTCCAAACTTATCAATAGAATAATACGTTCGACCAAATGATGTAGGATTGGAAGTCGGCCATTCAGCCCATCGAGTCGGCTCCACCATTCAACGAACTCATGGCTGATCTGATAATCCTCAAATCCATTCTCCAGCCTTTCATCGACAGAGCTTCATCGTCTTTCTGGTTATATATCTGTCTGGCACATTTTGAAAATACGCAATAACTCAGCCTAAACAAAAGTTTCTGGAAAGGGTTCCACAGAATCACTGGACCCTGAGCAAAGAAATTACTCCTTATTTCTGAATTAAATTGGCAATAACTAATTGTGACTTCATGTCCTCTGGTGCTCTTCTCATACCAGAGGTCACACTACCTGCCCGTAAATACCCCGTTAAGATCCCATGAATATTGAACGTTTATAAATGTTATTATGTGATAATAGAGCTCCCCTCCGCCTCCTTTGTTTTAAGGAGAATAATCCCAACCTAACCAATCATTCCACGAAGGTCCAGTTTATCCAATGTTGACAACATCCTCGCAAACCTCTGCTGTTCCCTGCAGCGTCCTTACATATTATTTAGGCAAGTAGAGAAATTTATGCGAGGAAACGATTGAAATTTCAAGCACAGATGGGAAATGGAGCTTGAAATCAGATAGCGACTGGAATCAGATCATTCCACATAAGGACGGAATACAGTAATGATAACTCTGACAAATGAGAATCTAAGCACATCCCACTGACATTCAATGGCTTTACTGTAAACAAACTACCCCATGTAATCGTCCACAGAGCTAGTATTTAGGGTAGAAAGGATATGAACTGGCTATATAAACACTTTGACAACAAAAACCTGTCCTTTGGTAGACATTTTTTGATTATAAACTCAACTCGTGTCACCGTGAGTCCTAAATCGTTTGCAACGCACAAATGAGACGTGGAACACGACTCTCTCCATTTGCTTAGATGGGTATAACTTCAATAACATTTTAAGGAACTGGATACCATTTACGACAATGCAGTCACTTGATTGTATCTCCTTCAATGCCTGCAATATTCATTCTCTTCACCACTAAGGCACAATTCAACAGAGTGCACCAACTACAAGATGCACTGGCGTAAGTATTCTGGGCATTTTGACAGAACGTTCAAAGCTCAACAGCTGTACTGACGATAAGAACAAGGTTGGAAGATGCAACGAAACGTCACCATTTGCAAGTTACCCTCCAAGGCGCATAGCACCCTGACTTGGAAAGGAATCAGTGATAAACTCATTGAGTGGTGAAACAGTCTTGATGGGCAACATTGCATATTTCAGCCTTTCATCATTTACCTTACAAATTAAAAAAAAATGTTTATTTATGCGGTGACCTGACATGCGCTCAGTCCTTTAGCTGTTCCCTAAACTGGTGGTTGCTAAAGTTCTACTATCATCCACAGCCTGTGGTCAACAACAGAAAATCTTCGAAAACCCTCTCAAACAACTGACTCTCCTCAAGATTAGAGTGGTGTTGGAGAAGCACAGCAGGTCAGGCAGCATCTGAAGAGCTGGAAAATGAACGTTTCGGGCAAAAGCCCTTTATCTGAAATGGGACTGGAATCATATGGGATGGAGAGATAAATGGGAGGGGGTGTGGCAGGGGAGAAGGTAGCTGAGAGCGCAGTAAGTGGATGGAGGTGGGGGGTGAACGTGATATGTCAGAGAAGAAGGTGCAGTGGATAGGTGGGAATGAGAATGCATAAGTGGGACACGTCAGGAGGACGGTGTTGAGCTGGACGTTGGGAACTAGGGAAAGGTAGGGGAGGGGAAATGAGGAAACTGGTGAAGTCCAAATTGATGCCATGGCGTTGAAGGGTCGCAAGGCGAAAGATGAGGCTTTCTTCTTCCAAACATCGGGTGGTGAGGCAGTGGCGATGGAGGAGGCCCAGGACCTGCATGTCCTTGGGAGAGTGGGTGGAGGAGTTGAAATGCTTGGCCAAGGCACACTGGGGTTGATTCTTGTGGGTGTCCTCGAGATATTTACTGAAGTGCTCTGCGAGAAGACATCCAATCTCCCCAGTTTAGAGGAGACAACATCGGGAGCAACAGATACAATAAATGACAAGTGTGGAAGTGCAGGTGAACCTTTTATGGGTGTGGAATCCTCCATTTGAGCCTTGGACGGAGGTGATGGGGTAGATGTGGGTGCAGGTTTTGCAGTTCCTGCAGTGACAGGGGAAGGTGCTAGGAGGAAAGGGTGGATCATTGGAGGGCGTGGACTTGATAAGGTAGTCACGGAACGAACGGTCTTGGCAGAAAGTGGATAGAGGTGGGATCCGTTTAGAGGTGGCGAAACTGTCAGCGGATGATGTGATTTATGTGGAGGTTGGTGTGATAGAAGATGAGAACCTTGTTGCGGTTGGAGGTGTGGACTTCGTGGGCAGAGGTACGGGACATGGATGAGATGCGTTTGAGGGCATCTTCAACAAGAAAGGAGGGGAAGTTCCGGTCTTTAAAGAAGGAGGACATCTGGTGTGTTCTGTGGTGGAACTGGGCCTTTGGGAGCAGATGCGATGGATGTGGAGGAATTGGGAATACAGGATAACAATTGCACAAGAGGTGGGCTGGGAGGAGGTATAATCCAGACAGCTGTGGGAGTCAGTGGGTTTGTAAAAAGTGTCAGTAATACTGACCTCGAGGGATATATTTCCCTCCCCACCACTATCCACTTTTCACAAAGACTGTTTCCTCTACGACTACCTAGTCAAGTCCACGCCCTCCACTGACCCACCCTCTCCTCCAGGCACCTTCCCCTGCCACCGCAGGAGTTGCAAAACATGCACCCATATTTTCCCCCTCACATCCTTCCAAAGCTCCAATGGAGCCTTCCACATCTTTCAAATGTGCATCTATACTTCCACACCTCATTTATTGCATCAGTTTCTCACGATGCGGTCTCTTCTACATTGGGACCACCGGACATCGTCTCGCAGAGCATTTCCAGGACACCCGCAACATTCAACCCAACGCTCCGTGACCAAACACATAAACTACCCCTGCCCACCCACTCTCCCGAGGGCATGCAGGTCCTGGGCCTCCTCCACCGCTATTACCTCATCACCTGACGCCTCATCTTCCACCTCGGGACCCTTCAAACCCAGGGCATCAATGTGGCATTCACCAGATTACACCTCTCCCCACGCCCACCTTATCAGAGTTCCAGCCTTCTAGCTTGGCACCATCCTACTGACGTGTACCACCTGTCTATCTTCCTTCCCACCTATCCGCTCCACCCTCTTCTCCAACCTATCACCTTTAACGCCACCTCCTTCCACTTACAGCATTCTCAGCTAAATTCTTCCCAGACCCAGCCCTCCCTTTTAGGTCTCCACCCTCGAGGCTGCTAGCTTTATTCCTGATGAAGGGCTTTTGCCCGAAACATCATTTTTTTTTTGCAACTCGGATGCTGCCGAACCTGCTGTGTTTCTTCAGAACCACTCTGATCTTGATTCTGATCTCCAGCATCTGCAGTACGCACTTCTGTCCAACTGATTCCCCTGTCCATTCATCTTCAGCGATCGTGAGTGTCCACTCCATTATCTGTTTGTCCGTCAACACTACACAAAATACTCACTGTTCTTGTTTCTTCTCTCCAAATTCATTAACACTCATCGATCTGGATTCAATTCCATTCAGCATTTTACCTTTCCACCTGACTGATGCATCCCTGCAGTCCTTGGCATTCTTCACCTTGCTGTGCTCTTCCAGCACCATTGATCCAGAATCTGGTTTCCAGCATCTGCAGTCATTGTTTTTACCTCATTCTTCACCAAAGTCAACTACACGACGAATTGTTGTATCATCAGCAAACTTGCAAATCAAGGCTTCTACAACTAAGTCTAAATCATTGGTCTACATCAGAAACAGTGGCACTCCACTGGAAACAGGCATCCAAACAGGGTTCATTGCTGTTTGGGATTAAAAGCTTCAATAACAGCAGAATCGAAATCCTGCTGTAATTTGTAAACTTCCTGGTGACTCTGTCAGTTGGTCTCCTGAGGGATCACTTCTCACATATGGGAGTGGTGAGTGACCTGTGCGCATTCTGACTGAGCAAGTGAGTTTACACCGCTGTGGGTATCCTTGTGTCTATTCAGTTTGGATGTCAGTTGAATTCGAGTACATACAGACACGATCCCCATTTTCCCCGTTGTTCATGTATTTTTATTATTCCTTAGTCTCCCATGGAATGTGGCTATCATTGGTCTGAAGACCATTTGTTATTCATTCTTAATTCACCTTGAACTGAGTCAGAGGGCATTCATGGGTGAACCACATTGTCGCGGGTCTGGAGTCACATGTTGACAGGACTTGTCACGGTCGGCAGATTCCCCGTTTGAAGGGACATGAACGAATGAGTTTTCAGTATATTAAAGTTATTGTTTCTGTTCCTGTGATTGGGTTTGTTTTCCAGATTTTATTCATCGAATTTAACTAACAGCAGCTGCCACGTTCCAGTCTCCAAAGATTACTTGCCCAATAGACCGCCGCTGCAGGAATAACTCCCTGCTGCATTTCTCCATTCAAAGATTGACATTGTCAATTCAGATTATCCCAGATGGAGAGAGAATAGGACGCGTTTCTGTGTTGGAATGAAAGCAATGTACGCTGGATTGGAGTGTTTACTGGAGCAAGAGACTGATGTGGAGACGAAGTGAGCAAAAGCAGTTCTTATTGTCAAAGCAACAAAATATCGCTTTGTTAAGGAAAATCTCTTAGAATGCCTTCAATACGTCGAACTCTCACTTAAGGCTCCAGCACGCTTCCTCTGAGACAATTCTCAGTGCGGGTTAATGCTGCTGCTCAATCTTAATAATGTAATAAATTGAGACCAATATTCATTCCACCCCGCCTTTGCACAGAAGCACTCACAGCCTCAGCATTTCACGCACTTGGATATACAGACAAAATCTTTTCCCTGGGGTCGGAGATTCCAGAACTAGAGGGCATTAGTTTAGGTTGAAAATGGAAAGATATAAAAGAGACCGAAGGGGCTACGTTTTCATACAGAAGGTGGTGCATGTATGGAATGAGCTGCCAGAGGAAGTGGTGGAGGCTAGTACAATTGTAACATTTCAAAGGCATTTGGATGGGTATATGAATAGGAAGGGTTTGGAGGGATATGGGCCGGGTGCTGGCAGGTGGGACTAGATTGGGTTGGGAAAACTGGTCGGCATGAACGGGTTGGACTGAAGAATCTGTTTCCATGATGTACATCTCTATAACTCTATGACTCTATGACCGGGCCTTAACAATCATGTCAATGGTGCCACAGAATAGCTTCACGTGCTCATGTCCACTTCCAGTCGCTATACACATCCATCCCCCATCACAAAGGCCTCAAAGCCCTCCGCTTCTTCCTTTCCCACCGAACCAACCAATACCCTTCCACTGACACCCTCCTTCGACTGACTGAATTGGTCCTCACTCTGAAAAATCTTCTCTTTCCAATCCTCCCACTTCCTCCAAACCAAAGGAGTATCCATGGGCACCCGCATGGGCCCCAGCTATGCCTGCCTCTTCGTTGGATATGTGGAACAGTCCATCTTCCGCAGCTACACTGGCACCACCACCCACCTTTTCCTCCGCTACATCGATGACTGTATTGGCGCTGCCTCGTGCTCCCACGAGGAGGTTGAACAGTTCATTCACTTTACTAACACCTTCCACCCCGACCTCAAATTTACCAGGACCGTCTCAGACTCCTCCCTCCCCTTCCTAGACCTCTCCATTTCTATCTCGGACGACCGACTCAACACGGACGTTTACTATAAACCGACTGACTCCCATAGCTACCTAGATTACACCTCCTCCCACCCTGCCCCATATAAAAACGCCATCCCATATTCCCAATTCCTTCGTCTCCGCGGCATCTGCTCCCAGGAGGCCCAATTCCAATACCAAACAACCCAGATGGCCTCCTTCTTCAAAGACTGCAATTTCCCCTCAGACGTGGCTGATGATGTTCTCCACCGCATCTCCTCAATTTCCTGCTCCTCCACCCTTGAACCCCACCCCTCCAATCACCACCAGGACAGAACCCTACTGGTCCTCACCGACCACCCCACCAACCTCCAGATACATCGTATAATCTTTCGTCATTTGTGCCACCTCCAAACAGACCCCACCACCAAGGATATATTCCCCCCACCACTATCAGCGTTCCGAAAAGTCCACTCCTTCCGCGACTCCCTCGTCAGCTCCACACTCCCCACCAACCCAACCTCCACTCCGGGCAGCTTCCTCTGCAACTGCAAGAAATGCAAAACTTGCGCCCACACCTCCCCCTCATTTCCCTCAGGCCCCAAGGGATCCTTCTACATCCATCACAAATTCACCTGCACGTCCACACACATCATTTAGTGCATCCGGTGCACCCGATGTGGCCTCCTATACATTCGGGAGACAGGCTGCCTACTTGTAGAACAGTTGAGAGAACACCTCTGGGACACCCGCACCAACCAACCCAAACGCCCCGTCGCTGAACACTTTAACCCCCCCTCCCACTCCACCAAGGACTTGCAGATCCTTGGCCTCCTCCATCGCCAGACCATGGCAACAGGATGCCTTGAGGAAGAGTGCCTCACCTTCCGCCTAGGAACCCTCCAACCACAAGAGATGACTGCAGATTCCTCCAGCTTCCTCATTTCCCCTTCCCCACCTTTTCTCAGTCCCTACCCTCAGACTCAGCAATCTTCTTCCCCACCCCCTCTCCGGCCTATCGGCCTCACCTTGACCTTCATCCACCTATCGCATTCCCAAACGCCTCTCCCCCAAGTCCATCCTCCCTACCTTTTATTTTAGCCTGCTTGGCACACCCTCCTCATTCCTGAAGAAGGGCTTATGCCCGAAACGTCGTTTCTCCTGCTCCTTTGATGCTGCCTGACCTGCTGCACTATTCCAGCAACACATTTTTAAGCTCTGATCTCCAGCATCTGCAGTCCTCACTTTTTCCACCGCCACTTCCAGTTTGGTGTTCGCGGCTGTGCCACAAAGTTTGTCTGATTCTGGTTCCAGGAACTGGAGTGATGTGACTGCCTGCAGCAATGTGTACTTCGTTGTGAGGGGAAGTTGGTGAAGAAACTATTATTAACACATAGTTAATAACACATTGTTATTGAAATACACATTGCACCAATATCCCACACCATCCCCTGAAACTTTTTTTTTCTAGAAATCTATCAAACTCAGTCTTCAACATGCAGTATTCGATGAAACCACCACAGCGTCTGGTGATATCGAATTTAAAGATTCAGCTAATTCTGAATTCCCACATGTCCGCAGTCGCTCACGTAATATTCCTGCTGTGTATCTGCTTCTCTTCCTAACACATCCTCTGTCACTATAATTGTTGCTGTTTTTAAACGCGGGTCTTTGCATGACACTGCATTGTGGCCGCAGTAAGATCCGAGTCACTGCATTTTACTCCTTGTGATTAATGCTGAAGAAACACAGAAAGAAACCAGTTGATTTTACATGAAGGCATTCTCTGAGATTATGTCTTTTTTCCATCAAACCCCTCTCTCTCACACACATCTCTGCGAGTCATATATCAGGATCCAGACTCACCATTCTCGGAGAATTCCCTACCTCCCGAATCACATACCTCTTTTAAGTTCCCCGTCCCATTTCTCTTACAATCACTTTCACATTCACCTCCTTTAGACTGTGTTGCTGTGCTCACTGTTACAGGGTGACCATACCCAAATCTTACTATCGGGACGTTCAAACCAGTTGATTCATTTCGATACGGCAGTTGTGAGCTCAATCCACATGGCGCAGCTTTTACTGACATGGACCAGCGATTATTGAAACATCAGGCTCAGGAAAAGGGCACAGGGAAGCATTGAGGAAAATAAACTTTATTCAAAAAACACCAGTTTCTGTCGACTTTTGCATCATTTATTTCACTTGTTCATTCGGCTCTAGCGAGACTATTGTGTGTAGTTATGCAGGGGAGATTTGCCCGGATATTGTCTGGCTGAAGAAGAGAGATTGGAAAAACTGGAGTTGTTTTTCTGAGAGAAGAGGAGATTGAGTGGGGCATGATTAAGATGTACAAAGTACTGAGGGATATGAATAGCGTAGACTGAAATACATGTTTCGCTTTGATGGAGATTTCAATCACGGGAGGCCATCGATTTAAGGTCGGAGGTGAAAAGATTAGAGTGAATGCATGGAAAAACGTTTTCAAACAGTGGGTGGTTGAAATGGGGAACACATTGTATGCAAGGGTCGGAGAGCAGAAATCCACATAACTTTCCGAAGTATTCAAATGTGAATTTATGATGCCAAGACATACAAGGATGTGGGTCAAGTGATTTGAAAATGAGTTAGGATAGTTAAGCAATTTTTATTGAGCAATACAGATACTCCGTTCCAAGTACGGATTATTGATACCTGTCCTTCCATTCTCGAAGGAACATGTCACAGGAAGAACTGTGCTGTCTGAATCAGCGTGGGGGAGTACTACTGCTCCCGGGGAGACAGGGTGACAGTGACAGTGCAAACACGTAACTTCTCAAGCTGCACCTGGAGCTGTTGTTGAAATGAAAATCATTTGATGCTTTTGCCCCGTAGTGAGGTGTTTACTTATAGCAGGTAGCTCAGGAAGATATACATTCTACTGCCCTTTCCCCACTGGCCCACACCACTGAATACCGGCACTATGCAGGACAGTTGTTCTCTGTACACCATCGTCCAATCCTCCTTGACCCCCAGCACTTCCCCATTTGGCACCATTACACGAAATCCCAGAAGGTGTAATGCTGCTCGTTTACGATGTCTCCCCTCACTGTGTAAGGTTCCACTGGTTTATCTGCCCATCACTCAATTTAGCAAACTGCATTTCCTGCTCAGAATGTGGTCTCATCGAGACTGTGGAGAGAAAAACAAAGCGGGTGGCAAACATAAGTACACCTACATTCTATCGGCAAGCAAACTAAGACCCTGAGCTTCCAGGTTCCTGTCACTGCAACATCCCACTATGTTCCCATGCCTCCATGTCAGTTTGGTCTGCTGCAGAGCTCCAGCATAGCACAGCGCGAGTTGGAAGAGCACCACGTCATTTCCTACTGAGAGACCATACAATCTTCAGTACCCAACATTGAGTTCAATCATTTTAGGCCCTGCTCCACCCACACATACCATTAGTTCCAAAGGCCGATCGTTTGGCTCGAAAATCTCTTCTCAGATCCACTAGACCTTCTGATTTTGTTCAGATATTTCTGCTTTTCGTTGGATAATTTTGTTCTGTTCTGATCGCCAACCTTCAGGAAACGTGTGTTTGCAGGGAGGGTGGTCAGAGGAGATTTACCAAGGTGGTACCTGAGCTCGACCATTTCCCCTGAAAAGTTAAGCGAAAGTGAGGGCTGCAGGTGCTGGAGCTCAGAGTCGACAGTGCAGTACTGGAAGAGCACAGCACGTTAGACAGCATCTGAGGAGCAGGAGAATCAATGCTTCGGGCACAAGCCACCGCCATTCCATTACCAGCCTATGCCTGGAGGAAGAACGACTCATATTCCACCTTAGGACCCTACAACCACACGTGATAAATGTGTATTTCAACAGCTTCCTCGTTTCACGTCCCCCCCCCCGCCCCCCCCCCTCCCCCCCCACATTATCCCAGTCCAAAGCCTCCAACTCAGCACTGCTCTCTGGATCCGGCCACCAATCCCCCTCTGAACTACCACCTTCTCCCTCACCTTCATTCACTTATCGCTTTCCCAGCTACCTGACCATCAACCCCATTCCTCTCCCACAAACCCCACACAAAAGTCTCATTCCTGACGAATGGCTTATGCCCGAAACATCGATTCTCCTGCTCCTCGGATGCTGCCTGACCGGCTGTGTTTTTTAAAGCACTACACTCTCCTCACTGCAAAGATAGATGAGCTCGATTGGGGCTCTTAATCTGAGACCGGAGAAATCTGAGAGAGGAATTGATTAACGTGCACAGAAAGGGAATAGATACGTGTGATAGGAATAAAACTCTAATGGGAAGTGTTAATAACCAGGGATATAGATGAAACGCTAGAGAGAGGATGTTCAGAGAAGATTTAGGAAGAACGTTTGCATCCTGAGAGTGTTGTTTGTCTGGAGCTGTGTGAATGAAAGCCGTGTTGGACTTCTACTGCATTGTTAAGATTGTGATTCAAAGTTTGTGGGTTTGAGTCCCAGCTGAATCGGAGTTTAGTTCAGATTTCAGTTGAATCAATGATTGTTCTGCTGATTCATCATCAGTTCCCATCGTCTGGAGTTCTCGTCCCCGCTACCGACCAGATAATATTCCTCACCTTCTTGGTGGTGAGTTTTGAGGGAATCGCATCATTTGAAATATGATCAGTCCAGAATACGCTGCTCATTGACAAAACCAACTGCTGAAGCCCACTATCTCTAAACACATTTCCCTCCCACGGTTGCACAGAGTTTTTCGGTTTATTCAGTGTCTTTTCGCCTTTGGCCGACAGGTTGATGTGGATGGACTGGGAAAAGACATTGAGGTGTTCGCTCAGCCATAATGATATCAAATGGCGGGGGAGCCCTTGCGGGTGAAATGCCCCCCTCCTATTCCTCTCTGACTGTGCTGTTTCTGACAGAGGGTTTTAAACAATAACATGATGAGGACACTGTGAACCTACACCACGGAATACCAAGGATCTCCCCTTTATCCCACCGCTCTCACAGCTGGAATACACAGCTCCTGTTGTAGCTTTAGATCAGACAGTGGAGGATTCTCCCAGGCGCTCATCAGACTGCATGCTCCTTCACACTGGTTTCCAACTGGACACATGGAGCGAACGGCCGTGTGGATATTGGGGATTCAGGGGCAGATTTCCCCTTTGCCTGGCTAGAGTTCTGGCCACAGTAATAATCATGAATTTTGGGCATTCTGGATCTTACTCTGGATTTTTATCTCTTTCCAATTTAAACTGAAATTCAATTTACTCTTGCATAACATTCTGATATCTTCAGTATTCATGAAACCTTTGCAACATGTCCTTGGATGTAACCATGTTGAATATTGATGATGAGTGCAGTATATTTCTTGTTGTCTGTAGGAACATGCAGAAGGAAGATAGTGAAGTGTCGTTGAATCGAATTCTGTGCCAAATTGAAGCCGACTGAATGAGAAGTCCTGTGACAGCGATAATATAACACTGTCTGTAAACAACGCAGCGACCGATAGAAACCCAGTTTTCAATCAAGTCTATTTTGCACAACGTTTTTCTATGTCCCATTTCCTGAACCTGATACTCGAAAAGTCACAGGTCCATGTCAGTTCCTCCTCCTCTGCCTTAGCTTTAATTTCAGAACCACAGCAAAAGTAGAACAGGCGGGTCGAAGGTCCCAGTGGTACGATTAGGGCACTTTATAGGCTTGCTGCCGGCGGCTCCAGTGGAGCAACTGATCAGCGCCTGGTACTTAACAGCATGTAAAAACGCTGTTGTAATTCCAATCGTTATCTAAGGCTGCTTTTACTGACGTTCATCAGGAATTATTGGAGCATCAGACTGAAGCATAGTTGAAGAATAATGTCGAATAATGCAGCATTCTGTGCCAAATTGAAGCCGACTGAATGAGAAGTCCTGTGACAGCGATAATATAACACTGTCTGATTTCTGATTTGGGAAAGGTATCAATTGTTAACTGTAAAACTGCACATATTCCCCAAGTAATTATCCATCTGTGGATCGAGAAACAGAGATGATATTTTAGCTTGATGACCTTTTTCAAATCTTTAACACTGCACTGGATTACATTCTTGAAAAGGCTCTTAAACTCGTTTCATATAATCCTGTTTGCTGCAAACTCACACAGCTCAATTAACCGTTCGAAAGGAATTAGATTTATTTCTTTGCGTAGATTGAATGTTGTCACCGAATCTGGTAAAGTCATGACAAATAGTTTTGATGCTGTGTGGAACAAAGGGTTCAAACAGGAATAAGGATGAGTCTTGTCGCTGGATTTTTCGGACGGAGATGAGTGAGTATTAAAAGGAATCAGTCCCGTTCCTGGTCATTGTGACCAAATGTTCAAGGCAACAGATGGCAAAGATAATTGTGCTTGACATTGACAGGTCCGTTCCTACTCACTATAGTCAACATTGTATTACAGATCACGTGAGCGGAGGAGATGATGATCCTTATAACAAACTGAGACAGTGCGACATTTAATCCCACGTTGTTAGTCTCACTCTATACCATAAACCAGTTATCCAGCAGACTGAGCGAACCGGCTTCCACTTAATGCAAAGCTAAAACAAACAGCTCAGCACATTAACAATCTTTCGTAGTTCACGGAGAACCAGCTGCTACACCTTTCAACACCATTAGATCTTCTTACACTTAACATGCTCAGTTGCAGGTATTTAGCAATTTCTTTCCGATGAACGCTGAACAATTTGTGAGTGCGTCCATTTTGCCTCCCCATTCAGGCAGCTCAGAATCCCTGTCCCTGTTATAGTCGCTCCTTGTGTGTCTGCACGTGGCCTTTCAAATATGCTGGAATCATCTCATAACATGTTTTCTTCTGCTGAAAAATCATCTCCGATTTCAATAACTCACAGAATAAAAGTACCTGCTGTAAACTTCTTTGTCGTTCCTCACTGATATTGAAGCTTTAACCTTTAGTTATACATTCATCTGAACGAGGGAACTTCCCTCCTATTTATCCTTTCCAACCTCACATCAGCTGGAAAAGTTCCAATAGGACACAAATCAGTCATTCCTGATTTGTGTCGCGTGATTCTTCGTCTATTTCACCATCCAATTAAATCCCTTCTTTTCTTTTCTCGTGGCTTTATCTCCCAATAAACCTCGTTTCCGTCATCTCTAACGATTTTGTATCAAGGGAACTCTGGCCATATCCTTTTTAACTATATTACACACCCCAACCCCCGTCTATATCATCATCTCTTTATATCCCAGTAAATTTCGTCCTGAGAAATGAAGCTGAGTCTAATTCAACTCATTAAAACTGACCACTATGCTATGCAGTCTCATTACTGGCACAGGAAAGGAGTGGGCTATTTTGCTTGCACTGAATCGGTTGGCTGCAGCAACATTGTGTCAAATCGCAGTCACACAGGTTACTGTTGTTCTCATGTTAATTTCATCTCAACGGGTGTTGAAGTAACACAGTGAGGAATCAATTAATATAGTAAGACATACATAACCGGGTGTCTTAAATCTAAGGTTATGTGAATAGGGCAGTTTTAATTAACATAGACCAGAGATTGTTCAAATCTCAGGCACATGAGATTGACAGAGAGCGATGTTGAGCGTAATAGACTGTCTTGGCAAATGCCATTGTTATGAAGTTGTGGTGTAATGTACTTTTAATGGCGCTGAAAAGTCTGGCCAGCACAAGGAGTCCAGAACAAGGTAACAACATAACATTAGGTCGAAACAACTAACAGCTGTGTTACATGGATACAAAAACATATTCGAATTCGGCCAATCAGTTTCAATTATGCCCAAATAAAGTTTGGATGTGGTATTTTTACAATGTTAAAACCAATGAAACGACCCGACGTTTTGTGGGACATATATCGGCCATTTTGAACAGTTACCCAGAGCGGCAAAGAACAGCAAAGAGAGCATCTAAAAGACCAACAGATGGAGGATGTTAGTAACATCTCCAAGATGTGCCTATCTGGAGAAATAGATTGCATAGAAAAGAAACATCAATACCGACCTGGAAAAAAAAATCTACAGAGAAAGATACGAAGAGAAGATTCGACAACAAGCTGGTTTGTAAGTTGATTTTTTTTTGTAAATGTTAATGGGGTCGGGGTTGGGGAAGGTATTGTAGAGCACAAGGTTTCGAGAAATGAGTTGTAAGTAGTTATAAGATGATTATTCTCCGTCAAATGTTAAAAAACAATAGAATTGTTATTTTTAACTTTAAATAGTGATTTTTGGAATAGTTTTTTGCCTCTTGAATTTTTACAGAACACAGTACGGGGTGAATCCTTTCTGTTTTGTCGTTTTACATTTGCAGAGGGGTTTATCCCGTCACGTAACACCAATTTCTGTGGTTGCTTTGCTGTTTCACATATTTGTGAATTTTGCAGCACTAACGATTTTGAAGTTGTCCCCTCTACACAAAACGTCCGTGGTTTTGCACCATTGTACAAAAGGTGCAGTGTGTCTAAGCGACAGGGCTCCCTACAATGACATCCGACGCTGTTTCAATCTATCTATCCTGATATCGACCCATGGAAACAGCACTGCGCACTCTCCTCGAGTCTGGAAAACAGTCCCTTCACAGATAATGTTACATCCCGCTCTCAAGCGGCTTTTCATTCCATCGCCTTCAATTCCGCACAGAATCCGTTTCAACAGAATTTGTCACTGAGTCATTTGTTTGTGTTCAAATCCTGTGAGCAGAGGGTCACAGTTGGAGAGTGCTGAGCCCATAACCCAGAGATTAGACCATACTCTGTGGACTGTACTCTGCTGTTCATCATTTCACTAACAGCAGGTAGATGTGTCTATGCTCTGCAAATTTTCACGCCTGTTTTAAGAAGCAAGATAAACATTTCCTGGTACCTGCTCTTGTTGTCACACAGACAACAACAACAGCACTAGTCTAGATTGTCTACACTCCGACATCCGTCTTTTTCCCAGGGGTGTAAAGATGATGGTCTGAAACGATTTCTTCTGTTCACTGTCACTCTGGGATGGTGTAAGCTGTGAAATTTATTCTCTGAGCTTGGGGTAACGTGATAAAGCTTATGCATATCAGGTGCAGTGTGCCTGAGCGACAGGATATGCTGCAGTAACATCCCATGCTGAATCAGACAGCAGAGCCCTCGCTGTAACTTCGAGGAGGACACAGACACCGTTCCCGATGACGGGGAGAGACTCTCTCTTTCCCTGCATTTCTGCTTCAGAATGTTTCATCAGTTTCAGATGGCGTTATTTGCACAAGGTTCCCAAAAGAAAGATGGGTTCCTGTGCATGTGCATTCTCCCTTTTGTACAGCTTTCCAGAATTTGCATAACTCCCAATCCCTCTAGCCTCCTCCCCGATCCCCAAACCCGTGTTTGATATGGAGCTGAAGAGCGCGTTCACGTTTCTCTCCCATGACACTGATTGCCATGCCACACGCCAGATGAAAAGCTGAAGACTGCGGGAACCTGCTGTGGTCAGCGCTAACAGAGCGGCCCAGCGGGAGCGTATTGGGCTCATAACCCCGAAATTAATGGATTGAAAACATCCTCTGCTCGTTGACAATTCCAGGTTTCAGTGTGTGTACTGTCCCCGCTAGAGTTCCTATATAACATAGCTCCATTCTACATATTGCATGTTGTTTCACTTTCCGCTTCCTTTCACTCAATGTATCTGAAATGAATATTTCGAACTGATACACCCGCCAAATTTACACAGGTGAGGAAACACACTTGTGAAGATCTGGAAGCTCTTTCCCTGTTCTCTGTCGGTCTGCTCTGATCTGATTCACAAAATCATTTGCCAGAGCTGGGAATAAACTGGTGAAGGTGAGCGACACCAGTTGTCGAGTGCTCTATGCGCATGACGCCCTGCAGTTATTCCCTATGCTGGTTCGGACAGCAGTGTCCTCCCCGTGAAATGAAAAGCCGTGAGTGACAATTGGATCAACTTGTTGGAGACAGCATTATGACACTGACACAGTTCCGCATTATTAGGACATAGATGGCCAATTATGAATAACCACAGAGATATACAAGCTACAGAGAGTCGCCATGAACTCGATGGGCTGAACAGCTTCTGTCGGCGCGTGAGTGACGCCACACGTTGATGCTGTCCCTCCTCCTGTCTCTGAGATAGAGTGGCTGATGGTGTAACAATGTTTCATTTTAACCCTCCCTTCCGCGTTAGAATGTCTGCAACCCCGCAGCTCAGGGCCGTGGGGATGACTCTCAGTGACTGAGGGTTTCATTCGCATTCTCTTCATCTAGGGCAGGTGTTAACTGCTGCCCAATTGCAGCATAGAAACCGATGTCACTGTTACAAAAGCCTTTCTGCAGGATTGCTGTGAAGATGGATTCTGAACAGCAAACAGGCTGCACAAAAATGCCCTCACATGAATTTACCTAGTGTAGAGAATCCGGAGTACATTCTGTCTTTCCCAACAGACAACTCTCAGATAAATGATATTTTCAGGAAGTTCCCAAACAAACTTGCTGATTTCCAGCACTTGATGGAACTGGATGTGCCGATCAGAGCGAGCTTGAGAGCACATCCACACTTGCCTCCCCTCACACTGCCTGCCATTGGAGGGAAATAGCTGAATACTCTACCGATGGGGTCCAAGCGAAAGGGATAAACAGCACTGTCCCGTGAACAAGGAGACGGAATAAGAAGGTGATATTCTTGAAACTCTTTGGAGCTTAGAAATCCGAGAGAAAAGTGTAATGTAGTTAGATCTGAGCGACTTTGAGCTGGTTTGGTGTTGGAAACGTAAGAATGTCGCCTGATCATTGCTTAGTTGCTTGAGTTAATACTGGCATGTGAGAATGTCTTAGTTCAGGTCGCCATCGAGCCTTGGTTGTTTGATTTCACTTTGCCCGGTCGTCCTATCAACTGTTTGATAAAAACAAGGTGTAAATCATGAAAGTTGCACCCCTTGAAATAACGTTGAGTTCAGGGGTAATAAGTGTCATGGTCGTGGGCATTGCACAGTACCACATGCGGTGAATCGGCCAAAGCAACGAGCAACAAAATTGGTGGGTTTTCTTTTGAATTTTAACACTCTGAGTTTCTAAGCAATATTTTCCTTGAGCTGAAATAAAGTCGGAGCAAATCTGAATACAACATTAATCGGTACAATGAGATTTATCTAATTCACTTCTGATTATTACAATGAACATTGTGAGTTTGCAGCAAAATTAAAATGAAACGAACAAAACAGCGTTTCTTGCAATTTAATCCAATTCAGGTTCAGCCATATCAGAAAGGCCATTGAGCCACAACATTGCCTTTATTTCCCTCTCCATGGCTGCTTCTTCACGTGAGAGAGAAAGTGACTGAAGAAAGTATGAGAAAAAAATGTAGGTGTGAATATGACGGAAAATTCTTGTTCCCTGTTTCATTCTGACATAGTTCTGACTCAGAATGTATCACTGACAGCTATTCATTCTGTCAAGCATGGCTATTTATTGGAATTTGCTGTTCTGATAATTCTGGTGCAAGCAGAAACACAATGGCATGGAAACAGGGCCTCCGGCCCAACAAGTCCACACCGACCCGCCGAAGTGCAACCCACCAATACATTTGCCCGTTACCTAACACTACGGGCAAATTAGCATGGCCAATTCATCTGCACATTTTTGGACTTTGGGAGGAAACCGGAGCACCCGGAGGAAACCCACGCAGACATGGGGAGAACGTGCAAACGCCACACAGTCAGTCGCCTGAGGTGGGAACTGAACCCGGGTCTCTGGCGCTGCGAGGCAGCAGTGCTAACCACCCTTTACTTTCACCACATGCAACCTGATGAGGTGACATGTCACTCCTCTACAAAATGTGCTGCGAAGACTGAGCGATTATGGTGTTGGGTTATTATATCGCTGTGCTCCACATTCACGAGTTCGAAATACACATTGTTTGCTAACTTCACAAACCGCTCCAGCAGTTTTTATTGGCACCTCACACTCTGGAATACACTGGATAGAGAATCTTGTTCTTGCCCTTCACTGCACGGGAGATTCACAAATAATTCACCACATTAAAGTCGAAATGAAGAGTGAGAGCAGTCATTCTGTTCAATTGTAGATGAAATTGGTGTAATGAGAAGGAACGCATTTTTCTTTCCGCCCTACATTTCATCTTGTCTTTCTATGAACTTGCATCAAAAGAAAGAGAAACAAATAACAAGAGATCGGGACCACAAGTTTATCCAGTGGGGTTGTTCATGAGTATCTTAACCTAACACTCCACACAATGATCTGATCAGTAATTCAAACAGTCACTCGGAATTGGAACTGTAGAAAATTTCTCCAATGAAACGAACCCTTCATTCTTGCACAAATTTCTGCTGTGTGTGAATCGTACAACGATCCATCATCCAGCGTGATCACTGACTTGCCAACTGTATAAGGTCCACCAGCGTTCGTCAGCAATCCCAGCTTCTGTACACAGCCACCTGTGCTGTGCCCAGTGTCATTTGTTGAACCCAGGTCACAGCACATTTCTTCTTCCTGAGTTTATGAGCCTTGTTCCTGATCTGTCTGATCAGTTTAATAAACCTTTACTATCATGTCATCCCATCCCCTTACAAGTCTGAACTTATGAATAAAATAAGGCGTTAGACCAAATGTTAAACCACTGGAAGTTTGCCATTCAGCCCATGGAGTCTGCCCCACCATTCAACGAACTCATGGTTAATATGATAATCTTTAACTCTTTTCTGCTCAGTTACCTCGACAAATTTTCATCATCTTTCTGGCTAACTATCTGGCACAGTTTGAAAATTGTGATTTCCTGAAGAAGGGCTCATGCCCCAAACGTTGATTCTCCTGCTTCTTGGATGCTGCCTGACCTGCTGCGCTTTTCCAGTTGAAAAATGCCACAGATGTTTTGGTCCCTGAGCAAGAATTTGCTCCTCATTTCTGAATTAAATGGACAATATCTAATTCTGAGATTATGTCCTCTGGTGCTTTCCTCATAGCACAAGGGCAAACCATTGGCCCGTATCTACCCTGTCAAGACCCCACGAATATTGAACGTTTATAATTCTCCCCTCCACCTCCTTTGTTTCGAGGAGAATAATCCCAGCCTAACCAATCATTCCAGGAAGCTCCATTTTATACAGAGTTGGCAACATCCTCGTAAGTCTCTGTTGTCCCCTCCAGCATCCTTACATGCTATTAAGAAAGCTGGAGAAATTTCGGCGAGGAAACGGGTTGAAATTTCAGGCGCAGACGGGAATTGGAACTTGAAATCAGAAAGCGATTGGAATCGGATTGATCCACAGAAGGACCAAATACAGCATCGATTACTCTGACAAATGAGAATCTAATCATATTCGATTGACATTCAATGGATTCATTGTAACTGAATTCCTCCGTGTAATCGTTCTGAGAGCTAGTATTTAGGAGAAAATTGAACCTCACCGCCCATATAAAGAAGTTGACGACAGAAACATGTCCGCCGGTGGACTTTGTTTGATTACTAACTCAACTCTTGTCTCCGTGAAGCCTACATCGTCCGCAACGCACAAATTAGAGGTTTAACTGAACTCTCTCCATTTGCCGCGGTGGGTGCAGCTTCAACACCATTGAAGGAACTGGACACCTTCCACGACAATACAGTCACTTAACTGTACATTGTTCAGCACCTAAATATTTATTTCCTCAACTGCTGAGGCACAATTGCAGCAGAGTACACCACCTAGAAGATTCACTGAAGTAAGTCATCCAGGCTTTGTTGACAGAACCTTCAAAGCTCAAAAACTGCACCGACTATAACGATAAGGTTGAAGATGCACTGAAACGTCACCATTTAGAAATTACCCTCCAAGGCACATACCAGCATGACTTGGAGAGGTATCAGTGGTAAATTCATTGAGTGGTGAAGCGGTCTTGATGGGCAAAGAGTTATACTTCAGCCCTCCACCTTTTATTTTACAATATTTTAAAATGTTGATTATTGCATTGACCAGATTTGTGCTCATTCCTTTAGTTGTTTCCTAAACTGGCGGTTGCTAAAGATCGAATATCATCCTGAATCTGTGGTCAACAATAGAAAATATATAAAAAGCCTCTCGAACACCTGATCTCCATGTCCAACAATCTTCAAAGATCTATGAATATCTACTCCAAGATCTCTTTGTTACTGTACACCACTCAGAATCCTCACTGTCATTGTTTCAACTCCACAATTTCGTTACCACTTATTGTCTGGATTGAATTCCATTCGCCGTTTTTTTCCCTTCCACCCGATTGATACATCCCTGAGGTCCCTGATATTGTTCATCACAGTCAACTACACGACCAATTGTTGCATCGTCTGAAAACTTCTAAACATGACTACTACAACTAAGATTGAATTATTGATTTACATCAGGAGACAGTGGTACTCCACTGTAAAAAGGCATCCAAGCATTGTTCATTTTTGGATGGGATGAACACCTGCAATAACAGCAGAATCGGACCCTTGCTATCATTTTTAAACCTAATGGCAAGTCTGCAGGTTGGTCTCCTGACTGATTCCTTCTCAAATATGGGAGTGGTGAATGACCTGTCCATATTGTGACTGAGCAAGTGAGTTTACATTTCAGCGGGTATTTTAATCCCTTCCTACAGACCCCGCCCCCATGGATCTGACTTCATTGCGGCGTGGGTATCCTTCTGTCTATTTAGTTTGGATAATCAGTTGAATTTGAGTCCACGCTGAGACGACTCCCGATATTCCCCATCATCCATGTATCTTTTTTTATTCTTCCTTATTCTCCCACAGCGTGTGGCTATCATAGTCTGAACAGCATTTGTTGTTCATCCTTAACTCTCCTTGAACTGAGTCAGAGGGGATTTAGGGGTGAACCGTACTATTGTGGATCTGGAGTTATATGTTGCCAGGTCTCGTTAAGGACCGCCGATTTCCCTTTTGAAGGGACATGAATGAATGGGTTTCGAGCAAATGAAAAATTTTTGTCAATCTTCCTCTGAGCAGGTTTATAGTCCAGATTTTATTCATCAAATCTAACTACCAGTAGCTGCCATGCTCCATTGTCCAAGGGTTGATGGCCCAAATATCGCCATTACATTTGCAGATGACACGAAGATTGGTGGAGTAGCAGAAAGCATCGGGGACTGTCAATGAATGAAGGAGAATGCAGATAGACAGGAGAGTTGAGCGGAGAAGTGGCAGGTGGAGTTGGATCCAGGTAAATGTGAGGTGATGCATTTTGGGAAGTCTAATTCGAGAGCCAAGTAAACGGAAGAGCCTTGGGTAAAGTTGATGAGCGGAGAGATCTGGGAATGCAGGTCCTTTGCACCCTGAAGGTGCTGCACAGGTGGATCGAGTTGACAAGAGGGCATATGGCAAGCTTGCCTTCACCGAACGGGGCATTGAGTTTAAGAGCTGGCAGGTCATGCTAAAAGTGTACAAGATTTTGATTCAAACTCATATAGAATGCTGTGTACAGTTCTGGCTCCTAAATTACCAATACGATGTGGACGTTTAGGAGAGTATGCAGAGAAGATTTATGAGGATGTTGCCTGTTCTGGAAGATGCTTGCTCTGCGGAGAGATTGAGGGGGGCCTGATTGATATCTATAAAATCTTGAATCATCAGGGTGGATAGAAATACGGTTTCTTCCCAAGGTGAGGGTTTAAATAATGAGAGGTCACGTGTTCAAGGTGAGAGGTGTAAAGTTTAAGAGAGATAGACGTTGGATGTATTTTTCACAGAGGGTGGCAGGTGCCTGGAACATGTTGCCAGCAGAGGTAGTAGAGGTAAGCACGGTCGATTCATTTCAGGTTATCCTGCACAGATGCATGAGTAGGTGGGGTGCAGAGGAATACAGATGCTTAGGAATTGGATGATAGGCTTAGGCAGTGGATTTGGATCAGCTCAAGCTTCCACTTTCAAAGGGCCTGTTCCTGGGCTGTAAAATCTCTGTGTTCTTTGCTCTTCTTTGTTCACTACACTACCAAATTCATGCTATATTGCTGCATTTCAGAGAATGACATTGTCAATTCCAATTATCACAGAGGGAATGAGAATATGACATGTGGCTGTGTCGGAATGAATGTGATGTACGCTGGATTGGAGTGTTTACTGGGAGCAAGAGGCTGATGTGGAGACGATGTGATCAAAAACAGCGCTTACTGTCAAAGTAACAAAACAGCGCATTTGTAAGGAAAATTTCAGAGATTGGTTTCAATTAGTCGACCTCCTGCTTAAGGCTCTAGCACGCTTCCGCTGAGCAAATCTGCAGTGCGGGTTAATGCTGCTGTTGTTTCTTAATCGTCTAATAAACGGCGACAAATAAGCTCTTCCTCCCCACCTTTGACCAGGAACGCTCCCAGCTTTGACAGTTCATGCGCCTCTGTGACGTCATAGAAGAACCACGTGCTCACCTTCAAACCAGTCATTCCATTTCGATACCGTGGTTGTGAGATCAATTCTCCTGCAGCAGCTTTCACAACATGGACCAGAGATTATTGGGATATCAGGCTCAGGAAAAGGACACAGGGCAGCACTGAGGAAAATAAAATTTACTGGAAAATACCTCTTTCTGTGGACTTCTACATCATTGATTTCACTTGCTCATTTAGCTCTATCTTGCCTATTGTGTGCAGTTCAGCAATTCGCATGATAGCATGGATATGATAGCACTGGAAATGATGCAGGAGAGATTTACCAGGATATTGTCTGGGTAGAAGAGTTTCAGTTATGAAGAGAAATTGTATAAACTGGAGACGTTGTTCTTAGAGCAGAAGAACTTGAGAGGAAACATGATTGAGATGTACAAAATAATAAGGAATATGGATGGCATAGACTGAAATAAACGTTTCTCTTTGATGGTGAGATCGATCACGGGGGGGGAGGGGGAGGGTGGCATAGATTTAAGAATAGAAGAGGAAAGATTTGAGTGAATGTGCAGACAAATGTTTTGAAACAACGGTTGTTTAAATTTGGAATAAGTGCTTGCAAAGGTTGGAGAGTCAGAAATCCTCATAACTTTCAGAGGCATTCAGATGTGAATTTGTGATGCCAAGACATACAAGGCTATAGGCCAAGTAATTTAAAAAAGAGGTTGGGTAGTTAAGCGAATGTTAATTTCCAGTATTAACAAATAGGCTTCTTTTTGCATACAATTCTTGAGTTGTACCACCGCCTGTCACTGCGTGAGATCTGGTTCAATTTACTTCCAGGGTGGGCGCTTGCATATTGGGAGGGCTGAGTGGATAGAACTGCGCCTTTCAGCGCCAGAAGCCCGCCTTCGATACCAGACTTGTGTGACTGACTGTGGAATTTGCACACTCCTGTTCTCTCTCTCCCGTGTGAGTTTCCTCTGGATACTCCGATTCCTTCCCACAATGCAAAGTTGTGCAATTGTGGTACATGGCAAACAAAATCTGAATGGAATGCAAGTGCTGTAAATCAGAGACAAAAGTCAGAATTGCAGCTCGGGGAAAACTGAATGACCATTTCGGGTCAACAGACCCTTCCTCGGAACTGTTTTTAATTTGCAATGTTAACTCTGATTTCTCTCCACTGATGCTGCCTGACTCGCTGAGCTTTTGGAGTAATTTCTATTTTTGTAGGTGGATCATAAATGCGGGTTTAGAAAGATAGAGTGGGTGTGTGTGTGAATCTCTTCCACGGCACAGTACATACTCATTTGGCCAAATGGTTTCTGTCTGCACTGTATCTAATTCCATTAACTCTAAATCTATACGTTTTTGTCCTTTTTTTAAGTCTTTGGTTTTCACATCTCTCCTGTCATGTGAATTGCAGAGCAGGACAATCGACGTTTCTGGCATAAGCTACCACCAAACCGTTACCACCTGACGCCTGGAAGATGAACGCCTCATATTTTGCCTTGGGACTCTGCAACCATACGGGATAAATGTGGATTTCAACGGCTTCCTCATTTCCCCTCCCCCAACATTATCACAGTCTTAAGCATCCAACTCAGCACCACCCTCCGGACCCATTCCTCTCCCTCCCTCTGACTTATCACCTTCTCTCCGCCTCCATCCACCATTCGCTTTCCCAGCTTCCTTGCACCCAACCCCAACCCCCCCCCCCCCCCCCCCATTTATCTCTCAGTCCCTACCCATAAGACTCATTCCTGGTGAAAGACTTATGACAGAAACATCGATTCTCCCGCTCCTCGGATGCTGCCTAACCTGCTGTACTTTTCCAGCACGACAGTATCGCCATGGCGAAGATAGACGAGCTCAGCTCACCCTCTTTATCCTGGAGCGGAGAAGGCAGAGTGAGGAAGTCATTAAGTTGCACATTAAGGGGATAGATATGTGTGATAGGAATAAACTTGTTATGGAAAGAGTTAACAACCAGGGATCTCCGTTAAACACAGGGAGAGGAGATTCAGACGAGATATAGGAAGAACATTTTCACTCTGAGAGTGTTGTTTGTTTGGAATTCAAGTTTTGAACGTGTGGTAAACCTATGAGTCATCAAAATATTTCAGGACTATTTAGCCAAAATCTTGAGAAGCTAGAGCACACATGAATAAAGACCAGGTACTGGAAAGTGGGGTGAAGATAAACAGATGACTGATGAGAGATCCAAACACTGTACAGAAAATACAGAGCATGATAGCATGTGAATGCTAAAGGAATGAAAACTACTGGCGATCTGTTACAAAGGGTCTGTGGAATGCTACACTTGTCGAGAGGTTCCTGGGCAGGATGGGGCCAGCGTGACAGGTTGGGATAAGAATAGTGGAATGGTCCGACACACGTTAGCAGTCAGACTGGGCTGAAAGGTTACTATGGCAGGCGGAGATAATAACAATTAGAAAAGTCAGACTCGGCTACAAAATATCATCATGGCAGATTGGGACAAGTCGTGGCAATAAGTACTTAGGACATGACTTTAAATAATAAATTGATAGTCGTGTCAGCCTGCTTGAGACGCTTGTAGCAAGATACGACATTAAATATCTAATCAGTGGTTAGTAGAGTCAGCTTGGGACAGGAAACATTGTGATAAATGGGGTAGCTAAATATCTAATCATGACAGGTTCGTCTGGTATGGAGGTTCATTGTAGCACAGGTGGCAGTAGAATACCAAATACTGACAGTAGAATAATATTAAATAGAATTAGGAAAAAAATATAGTGACAGAAGTAGAACGACAATGGGGACTAGAGTTAGGGAATTCTGACTTACACAGTTGGGCATTCTGATAAGCTAACAAAAATGAATAAAGAAAAGGATGAAGTGATGGAGTTTAATTCAGATCAATGCCAGGTGCTGCATTTTGAGAAAGCATATCTTAGCAGGACCTTTACAATTAATGGTAACGTCCTGGGGAGTGTTGCTGAACAAAGAGACCTTCGAGTGCAGGTTCATAGCTCCTTGAAAGTGGAGTCACAGGTAGATAGGAGAGTGAAGAAGGCGTTTGGTATGCTTTCCTTTATTGGTTAGAGTATTGAGTACAGGAGTTGGGAGGTCATATTGCGGCTGTACAGGACATTGGTTAGGCCACTGTTGGATACTGCGTGTAATTCTGGTCTCCTTCCTATCGGAAAGGTGTTGTGAAACTTGAAAGGGTTCAGAAAAGATTTACAGGGATGTTGCCAGGGTTGGAGGATTTGAGCTATAGGGAGAGACTGAACAGGCTTGGCTGTTTTCCCTGGAGCGTCGAAGGCTGAGGGATGACATTATAGAGGTTTACAAGATTATGAGGAGCATGGTGATGATAAATAGACAAAGTTTTTTCCATGGGGTCGGGGAGTCCAGAACTAGAAGGCGTAGGTTTAGGGTGAGAGGGGATAGATGTAAAAGAAACCTGAGGGACAACCTCTTCACGCAGAGGATGGTACGTGTATGGAATGAGCTGCCAGACCATGTGGTGGAGGCTGTTACAATTGCATCATTTAAGAGGCATTTGGATGGGTATATGAATAGGAAGGATATGGAGGGATATGGGCCGCTTGCTGGCAGGTCGGACTAGATTGCATTGACAGAAGGGTCTGTTCCTATGCTGTACATCTCAATGACTCAATGACTCTATGCCATGGATCCTGAGGTTCGGCAGCATTCAAGAATTTGCTTTCTGAATGTCCCGGTTTTGTTTACAAATAATAGATCTGCTCATTGAAAAACTCTCCGCATCTCCTGTTGATTGTCGACATTTTCTCCACGACAACCACAATTTGGGTGCAGTAAAATTGTGGCGAGCGCAGCTCTGTGGCGCAATGAAAAGCGTGTTAGATTTCTATAACTTTGGAAACTTTGCTATGCAATGTTTGTGGGTTTGAACCACACAAGAATTGGAATTTACTTCGATTTTCAGCTGAATCATTGATTGTTGTGCTGATTCATCGACAATTCCTGTCGTCTGGAGTTCTCATCCCAGCTACTGACCAGAGGAAGTTCCTTAGCTTCTTGCTGGTGACTTTTGACGGAATCATATCACTTGAAACATGAACAGACCTGAATCAGATACTCACGAGCAAAACCTGAAAATTTCGTGCAAAAACCCATTGTCTCTAAACACATTTCCCTCCTCAAGTTACACAGAAATTTTCGATTGATAAAACAGCTTGGTCCCGTTGTGCGACAGGTTGTTGAAGATGAGCTGGGGAAAGGCATTGACGTCTTTGGTCAACCATGAAGATATCAAACGGTGGGTAGGACAGCTGTTTAGAATTGCCTCCTCCAGTTTCTCACTTTCTGTGCTGTTTCTTACAGAGGGTTTTCAACAGTAACCTGATGAGGGTATTGTGAATCTACACTACGGAATATCACCACAGCTCTCACATCCAGAATAGAGAGCTCTTATTGCAGCTTTAGATCAGACAATGAAGGATTCACTCATGCGCTCTGTCAGACTGCATGCTCCATCACACAGGTTTCCAACTGGGTACATGGAGGAAGTAAACGTGTGGATATTGGGATTCAGGGACAGTTTTCCCCTCTGCTGGTCTGCAGTTCTGGTCACATGAATGTCTGACATGCTGAGACTTTCTGTGCATTCTTCCTACTTTACACTTTAAGCTGTAATTGAATTTATTCTTGCATAACATTCTTGCATCTTCAATATTCATGGAAACCATGCAATGTGTTCTTGGATGTAGGAATGGTGAATGTTATTGATGAAGGCAATATGTTTCATGTTACCTGTATGAACTTTCAGAAGGAAGTTGGTGAAGTTTCATTGATTCGAATTCTGTGCCGATTGAAGCTGATCGAAGGAAAAGCCCTGCGACAGCGGCAAGGTAGCATTGTCTGTCAACAACGTAGGAATCAACAGAAACCCATTTTTCAATGCAGTCTATTTTTCACGTTTTTGGGTCCCTTTTGTATCCTTTTCGTGAACCTGATGCTTCAATTATCACAGGTTCATGTCAGTTTCAATTGACTGCATTAGCTTTAATTTCAGAACCAGACGGTTCGGGGAAATGAGGCAGGGTGAGTGACTGAGGTGTCAGAGAGGCAGCACATCACCACCAAAGATCACACAATGTTGTGGTTCAGTGGTTAGTACTGCTGCCTGAACAGGGTCCAAAGTTCGATTCCAGCCTCGGTGGACTGTCTGTGTCGAGTTTGCACATTCTCCACGTGTCTGCCTGGGTTTCCTCCGGGTGTTCCAGTTTCCTCCCACAGTCCAAAGATTGTGCAAGTCAGGTGAGTTGGCCATTCTAAATTGCCCATAGTGCATTTTTCAGAGGGGAAGTGGTTCAGATTGGGTTACTCTTCGGAGGGTTGGTGCGGACTTGTCGGGCCGAAGGGTCTGTTTCCATACTGTCGAGAATCTAATCATCACGGCAAAAGTAGAATAGTTGAGTTAAAGTTCCCAAGGTAAGCGTAAGTCATGTGACCGGTTCACTGTCAGCTTCTCTAGTCGCGCAATTGTTCAGCACCCAGCACTTAAAGGTGCATAAAAGGTTGTAAGTTCAATGCACATATAAAGATGATGCTACTGACATTGACCAGGGATTATTGAAGCATCAGACTGAAACGCAATTGAAAACAATGTTGAATAAAGTAGCATTTATTTGAAAACTCCAGTTTCTGACGTGGAGAAATGTTTTGTCTTCAGGAAACACGCCAATTATTAACCAAAAGTCTGCAAATATTCCCCAGGTGAATAACTGTTTGTGGACAGAGAAACAGAGATGAAGTTTGAGCTTGATGACATTCCTCAAATCATTGACCCAGCGCTGGATTACATCCTGGGAAAGTCTGTTTAACTCGTTTCATATCATTCCATTTCCTGCAAGCTGCCCAGCTCATTAAACCAATCGAAGGTATTCGATTAAATTCTTTGTGGAGTTTGAATGTTGTCAGTAAACCTCTCTTCGGACACAACGAAGTCTTTCCTGATTTCTCCCGCCTTATTCTTTATCTATCCCACCATTCCATTATACCCTCTCTTTTCTTTGCGAGTGGCTTTATCTCCCAGTAAACCTCATTTCCATCGTTTCTGTCGACATGGTATCAAGTGAACTCTGGCCGTGTCATTCCGAATGTCCAGTAAATTTCAACCCGAGAAACGATGCTGGGTCCAATTCAATGCATGAAAACTCACCATTAAGCTATGCAATCTTATAACCGACTCAGGAAACATGTAAGCAATTTTAGTTACAGCTGAATCGATCGGCTGAAACAGCATCGAGCCAAATCCCAGTCACATACATGGCTGTTGTTCTTATAGTTATTTCTTCTCTACGTGTGCAGAAGTAACACAGTGAGGGATCAATTGCTATTGCCAGACATACATAAGGGGGTGGGTATGAAATGCTGAGGTTGTGAGATCAGAGCAGTTTTTATTGACATACACCATTCACTGTTCGAATCTCAGACTCAGAAATTAGACAGAGAGCGATTTTGAGCGAAATCTGGGCAGGAAAGCTTACCCCATGACGTAACACCAGTTTGTGTGGTTACTCTGTTGTTTACCTCATTTGTGTGTTTTGCCTCATCGTGGATTTTGAAGTTGACCCCTCTGTACAAAGGTTTCGAACTTTTGCACGATTATACAAAAGATGCAGCACATTCACACCCGACGCTGATTCAGTCTACTTGTACAGCTACTGACACCTGGGAACAACACTATGCACTCTCCTCGAGTTTGCAAAATGATTTGCGACATTCCCATTCTTATGGCTCTTTTCATTCCATCGGCTTCACTTCTTCACGGAATCCAATTCAGCAGATCTTGTCACTGAGTCATTTCTTTGTATGTGTTCAGATCATGTGAGCAGAATATCACAGTCCATAACCGAGAAGTCAGACCATACTCAGTGAACTGTACTCTGCTCTTGATCATTTTATGAACACCAGGTAGAAATATCTATGCTCTTCAAAATTTACTCAGCTGTTTTTCAGAAGTAAGACAAACAGTTCCAGGTTTCTGCTTTTGTTGTCACACGGACCAAGATTGTAAATGCTAGAACCAGTTGAGACTGTCCGCTCACCCACTCATTTTCAACCCAGGAGGTCACAGTCATAGAGTCATAGACATGTACAGCATGGAAACAGACCCTTCGGTCCAATCCGTCCATGCCGACCAGGTATCCCAACCTAATCTAGTCCCACCTGCCAGCACCCGGCCCATATCCCTCCAAACACTTGTGTTGCAATTGTACCAGCCTGCACCACATCCTCTGGCAGCTTATTCCATGCACGTAGCACCCTCTGCGTGTAAACGTTGCCCCTTAAGTCTCTTTTGTATCTTTCCCCGATCAGCCTAAACCTATGCCCTCTAGTTCTGGACTCCCCAACCCCAGGGAAAAGACATTGCCTATTTATCCTAACCATGCCCCTCATAATTTTGTAAACCTCTATAAGGTCACCCCTCAGCCTCTGACGCTCCAGGGAAAATAGCCCCAGCCTGTTCAGCCTCTCCCTGTAGCTCAGATCCTCCAACCCTGGCAACATCCTTGTAAATCTTTTCTGAACCCTTTCAAGTTTCACAACATCTTTCCGATAGGAAGGAGACCAGAATTGCACGCAATATTCCAACAGTGGCCTAACCAATCTCCTGTACAGCCACAACATGCCCTCTCAACTGCTGTACTGAATACTCTAACCAATAAAGGAAAGCATACCAAACGCCTTCTTCACTATCCTATCTCCCAGCGACTCCACTTACAAGGAGCTATGAACCTGCACTCGAAGGTCTCTTTGTTCAGTAACACTCCCTAGGACCTTACCATTAAGTGCATAAGTCCTGCTAAGATTTGCTTTCTTAAAATGCAGCACCTCGCATTTGTCTGAATTAAACTCCATCTGCCACTTCTCAGCCCATTGGCCCATCTGGTCAAGATCGTGTTGTAATCTGAGGTAACCCTCTTCGCTTTCCACTACACCTCCAATTTTGGTGTCATCTGCAAACTTACTAACTGTACCTCTCATGCTCTCATCCAAATCATTTATGTAAATGACAAAAAGTAGAGGGCCCAGCACTGATCCTTGTGGCACTCCAATGGTCACTGGCCTCCAGTCTGAAAAACAACCCTCCACCACCACCATCTGTCTTCTACCTTTGAGCCAGTTCTGTATCCAAATGGCTACTTCTCCCTGTTTTCCATGAGATCTAACCTTGCTAATCAGTCTCCCATGTGGAACCTTGTCGAACGCCTTACTGAAGTCTATATGGATCAATCGGTGTTAAGATGATGGTCTGAATCGGGTTTTTCTAAAAAGAATAATATTTTTATCCATTAATTTCTGGTTTATGTGCCCACCTGTCTCCCGCTGGGCATCTGTCTTAGCGCTGACCACAGCAGTTTCCCGCAGTCTTCAGCTTTTTGTAGCATGCAGCTTCGTGTATGACATCAAAAGATGTTCACAGTTACTGTGTGATACTCTCCAAATGGAGGCAGCTCTAGTTAGATGAACGTGAGGGAGAAGATGATAGGTCAGAAGGAGCAGTGATCAAATGGGTGCAGAGGCCAAATTGGAGGCTTGGGTCTTGAGGGAAGGGAAATGAGGAAACTGTTCAAATCCACACTAATCCTGCGAAGTGACAGAGTTCCAACACTGAATATATAGCCTTCCTCCTCCAGGCATTGGGTGGTTATGGTTTGGCAGTAAAGGAGGCCCAGGACCTGTACGTCTTTGACGGAGTGGGAGAGCAAGTTGAATTGTTCAGTCACGGGTTGGTGAAGTTGGTTGGTGCGGGTGTCCTAGAGATGTTCTCTGAAATGATCTGCAAGAAGGCGCCCTTTCTCTCTGATGTAGAGGAGACCCCACTGGGTGCAACGGATGCCGTAGATGACATTTGAAGCAAGAGGGGCGAATTTCTAACGGATGTGGAAGGATCCCTACGGGCCTTAGATGGAGATAAGTGTGGTGGTGCGGGCGCTGGATTTAGCCTTCCTGCGGTGGCAGGGAAAGATGCCAGTAGTGGGATGTGGGCTTATTGCGATTATAGATCTGACGAGGAGGGAATGGTCTTTTTTGGAATGCTGATCGGAATGGGACGGCAAATATATATCTGATGGTAGGGTCTGTTTGGAGATGGCAGAAGTGGTGGAGTATGATATGCTTTATGCGGAGGTTGGTGGGGTGAAATTTGAGGATCATGCAGTTCAAGGCCGGTGGTGCATGAAGTGGAGCAGATGCACTGGAGCGCATCGTCAACCAAGCGGTAAGGGACTTCGCGATTATGGAAGAAGGGGATCAAACTGGGACTTTTTGAGGTGGAATTGGTCATCCTAGGAAAATATATGGTGGAGGCGGCGGAATTGGGAAAAAGGGATGGCGTTTTTACACGAGGTGTGTGTAATATTGGTAGCTGTGGAAGTCGGTGGGCTTGCAGTATATGTCTGTAAATAGTCGTTCGCTGGCGCGGTGATGGGCAGGAGAGGGACGTTGCCAAGATGATCTAGGTAAATTTGAGGTCGGGGTGAAAGGTGTTGGTAACGTTGGTAAACTGTTCAACCTCGTCGTGGAAGCACGAAGTGACTCCCAATAATGTAGCAGAGGAACAAGTGGAGAGAGGTGCCAGTGTAACTGCGAAAGTGGACAATTCCATACATCTGACAAACAGGCAGGCATCGCTAAGTCATATGCAGGTGCCCATGACTACCCCTTTGGTTTGGAGGAAGGGGTAGGATTGAAAGGAGAAGTTGCTGAGGTTGAGGACCAGTTCAGCCATTTTGATGAAAGTGTCGGTGGAAGGGTTCTGGATGGAATGGGGTGAGATGAAGGAACTGATGGCTTGGAGACCTTCGTCAGGGCAGATGAATGTGTACAGGGACTGGATGTCCAAGGTGAAGATGACGCGTTGGGGACAAGGAAACAAAAATCTTGCAAGATGTGAAGTGCATTGGTGGGGTCACGAACGGAGGTGGGGTTTTCCTGTACTGAGGAGACAGGAAGGTGTTGAGGTAGGAAGAGATGACTCGATTCGGACAGGCACAGGCTGAGACAACAGGTCTTAGGAAGGAGGTAGAATCAGGCAGTGCAGGGTTCTTGGACAGTGAGGTTGGTGGCTGTGGATGGGAAATTCCCCAGAGGTGTTGAGATTGTGATGGTCGAGGAGACGATGGGAGATGAGGCTGTCATCGGGGCAGTAGGAAAATGTGTCAGCGAGTTTGCGCAGGCTTCAGCAGTGTGCCTCAGGCCGACTCACAAGCCTCATTCCTGATGAATGGCTTATGCCTGAAACGTCGATTCTCCTGCTCCTCGGATGCTGCCTGACCTGCTGTGTTTTTCCAGCATGACAGTGTCGACTCATTCATTATTCCGGTTTCATTTCACACTGCCAGGTCCGTGCTGTCTGTTTTCCTCCAGAAAGCACTGTTCTCATAACCTGGTGCAACATCTGCCTGTCTCAGACAAAAACAGAAATTGTTGTAAAACCTCAGCAGAGCTGGAAGCATCTGTGCAGATGAATCACAGTTAAAATTTCAGATCCACTGAGTCCGTCCCCCCACAGATGCTGCCAGACTTTCTGAACATTTCCAGCAACCTCTGTTACTATTTGATTTTCAACATCGGCAGTTCTTTCGTTTATTTCTTATTTTCAACCAACATGATTTGGCTAAAGATTATGTTAAATGTTTTGAATATGACTGCGATAGAACGGCCAGATTCCACCAGCCCGCTCCTGCTACTTGGTTCACGTGACCAATGCCTTTCCACTTGGTCACCGCGCCCGACAGCTGCATTTCATATAAATTGACAAATTCATGGTACTCTCTCGGATTGGTAATCAGGAGCGAGATTGTTTGAATTGTTGAAAAAGTAAGATAAACTGAGAAAATACAGGCTATTAAATGGGGAACCGGAAGGGAAAGAGAGAATAGTGAATGTTAGTGTTCTGACAAAATTTAAATGTCATTGCTGAAGATGCAGAAAATGCTATCATTCACAAACATAGCACAGTGTGGAATGTAACTTTTGGCACAAGCAATGCAAGCAGATTGAAAAATCTTAGTCTGAAAGACTTGTTGCAACTGTTTTAGTTTTGATGAACGCACACATGGGTTTCAGTGCTGTTATGGTCTCCTAAACTGCAGAAGGAAATCCTTGCCTTCGAGGATACGTGGGGAGTGTTCACTGATTCATCCCAGTAATGGCAGGACTGTCCTCTGAAAGCATATGAGTACAATTATTCAATACTCCATGGAGCTTGGAATAAGAGGTGAAGGGAAAGTCTCCATTTACAAATTAATCATTCAGTAAAACTCAATACAAGTACACATGAAGTGATGGAAAAAGTGGGCAAGAACATGGAAATACGATACACAATAGCTCCGATAATTACTGCGTGGAAAGTATTGAATTCAGATCTACAGTGGCCTTTGGTAATGACATTTACTGTCCAGAACTAGTCTTCACTGGAATATATATCGCCCTACTGTGATGTATTTGAACTTCAGTTACCTTCAGAAATAGCTGAGACTCACTCAGGACATGGAGATTTCGAGAAATCATATTTAAAAAGCAAAGAGTTCGTCGTGTAACTGTGAAATCTTTAGGTCACCCTCAGTGTAATCCTTGACCTCGTCCTCCACCAAAGACACGTGAAGAGTTTAGAAAGGGCACAAACGCTGCTTCCTGGATAGCAAGACATTAGGAATCCCTGGGACGGGGTTTACTGAGACATAAAAGCATCAGAAAGGATATAAATTGTTTCATCGTTATGATAGAGAGAATGAAGTAGCTTATTCACGAGATGTGGAAATGCTGGACAAGAAAAATGCAAGCTTAAACCGAAACAAAAGAGATTTTCACATAATGAGAGGTTTGAAGTGACGAGATCGGGGAAGCTCCTTCTTTCGAGTGAATCTACCAATTCAGTTAGAGCTTCAAAACCACTAGTGAATGATTAAGAAAAGATTGAATGAGAGTTTCTTCCACTCAATAAAGTTATTGAAATCCTGAATGACTTTCTGGAAATAAAACGTTTTAAAAGACGCACGAACTAACATACAAGGAGGGAATTTACCATTGAAAGAAAGGAAACGTGGGTGTGGATTAATTTCGAATTTGTTTTTATTTTCAGACACAAAGGCATTTCACGAATACGCACAGCTGAATAAGATTGAGTATAAAAAGTTCATGAACTTAAAAGTTGTAGCGTATTATTCAAGGTGAAGCATTGAAAATTGGGCTGATGTTTTAACATAACTGCAGATGGAAATTACATCCAAATGAGTAGCAATTGAATCATCACTTGGAGACGTAACGCCTACTTTAAAGATTTGACCACACTCACATGATGTTAGGTGCATTTCATGCTTTCTTATCTCCACCAAAAAGTAGACTCTGTCTTTTTTTGTGTGTTTCAACCTCTGTACGTTTCTGCAGCACACCATTTCAGCTGAAAGATGCTCAGACTAAAATTGAATGCAATATTCAGACAGTCCTATGCGACCAATCTTTTTTTATTATTATTACAATGATCTTTGCGGGTTTGCAACAAACTGCATAACATGAAACCAGTTCACCATCTATTTTCCCGGAACTTAACGCTGTGCACATGGGAAACGGCATCCATCTGCTGAAAAATCACCTTCGGCTCTCTCTGCACACATGTCTCTTCACGTTTTAAATATTTGCAGTGTGTTTGTTGATCAAGGAGTCATTATCCAGAAAAGGCCGTTGTTCAATCCACAAAAACGGATACTTTCCCATAAACGTGGCTTTGCTCAATATCACCTACTATCCGTACCCCTCAACAAGACGACAAATTGAAGCTGCTCCATGTGAGGCTCAGACCTAAACCTTTGGCACAGCACAGCCCACTATACTGGCACAGAGGTACCATGCACTGGTGATCTGCAGCACTTTGAGCGACACATTATTGCTTACCGCCACATTCCTGGTTGTACCTTAACGGTTGGGAAACCGAGTTTCTCTGATTCCATGGGTGGTAACTGCGATTACGCGATAATTTTCACCAATGGTTTTGACCCCTTGTGAGGCAAGTGGTGAGCTACTCATTGCAAAGATGGTTACATTGTTAAAATGTACAACTTCAACTTTTACATTCACTAACCCATGAGCCTTTTATTTTGTTTTTGAAATGTAGAAATCTTAAAATCTTCATCTTGAACAGACTCAATGACAGGTCTCCATTGTGTCTCTGGCATCAAATTCCAAAGTGGAAACCCCTCTAAATTCTTCCACCACAGTCCGCTGTTTGGGAAGTGTTCCTGTTTTCGGAAATGCACTTCCCCGTGTGTTAACTGTTGCTCCCAGTATGCGCTCTGGCACTGCACTCATTTTCCTTCTGATACATGCTCACTGTGTTGCTGAGATCATTCAGTGACTAGGTGTTGTACAGACCAGGAAAATGATACAGCTCAAGGTTTTTGCATTGTTGAATTCAATTGTCAGTTTAGCCTTATTTAGGATTTTGAAATTGTCAGTTCTGTGCAAAAGTTTGTGTCAAAGATATCTGAGCGGAAGTAAGGTGTTCCGAATAATGACATTGAGCACTATGCGCTCACCTCCAGTCTGGAAAACAATTCCTCACAGACAATTTTACACCTTCTGCTGTCACGGGCTCTTCATTCTGTTGACTTTAAATCGCCACAGAATTCAACAGACCTTGTTACATTGTCATTTCTTCATTTTTGTTCAGATCATTGCGAGCAGGTTGTCACAGTGGGAGTGTGCTTGCCCCACAACCTAGAGGTCAGACCATACATTTGGAACTGTATTATGCTAATTATCATTTCACCAACACCAGGGAGAAATATCTGCTGCTCTGCATAATTTACCCAATTCAATTACTCATGCAGTCAGATAGGCCATGGCACTGGGACGAGGTGGCTGAGAGGTTAAAGCCGTGGACTGCTAACCCATGGTGCTCTGCACGCGGGGGTTGGAATCCCATTCTCGTCGCTGTTATCGATACTTTTCAGTGTTGCTACTTTTGCATGACCACAGCTGACTTACTGAAATTGGAACTCCAATGGTCAGTTTCTATGCATTACGCCATTATAAAATCTCAATGAATAATTTGAGCCTGTTGCCTAAACTGCATTGAAATGTGGATTGAATTGAAATAATGAAAAGGAACGCGTTTCTCTTTTCCAAGTCAAGTTGCTGTGAACTTTTATCAGGAAAATGAAATAACGAGAGATGCGAAGTGCATGTTTATGCAATGCGATTCTTAATAAGTGTTTTGTCAGATGAAATCTGGAGCAGGTTGGGTAGAAGTGATTCATCGTGGTGAGAAGAGCATAGAGAGACAGCACAAAATAATGGTGATATTTCATAAAGGGCAGGGGATGGGTGTAGGGGCACCGAGAACTGGCTGCAAATGCAAAGTCGAGAATTGCCGATGTGGGTGCCGTGCATGGGCATGGACAGACTTACACACTGGTCTCGCCCTTTCCCTTTGGTCTCGCCAGTGATGAATGCCGAACATAAGATACAGATAAAGGCAAGATGTGGGAAGCAAGCTCCCTCTCGTTTTGCACACACTGGATGAATCACATTGAACTATGAACAACTGGAGAAGTCAGCATGTTAACTGCAGGGAATGAACCCAAACTGTGTATCAACCGCAGATTAATGAAGCATAAGCATGAAAAAATATTTCAAGTGCCTTTATACGCATGTCATTAACAGATGTTTCGTTCGAATACACGTGTGGCTGAAAGAAGAAGACACCACATTTCAAGGTGGATGACAACAGTACCAATTTTGTCTTGAAATTGAGATCTATTTGATCACTTCACACAGTGAACAAGTTCAATTTAAATAATACAAATCACATTCCCTCACCTGGAATAAAAGTATGATTGCATTACAAATATTGTCCTTGCTAAGTTATACTTACTCAACATGAAAAATAGGATGCAATTTTTATTGAACATACGTCAATTAGCACCATTATCTTACTTCGGATTGACTGCAAAATGCACATGCTAACTAACGTTTAAGAAAGAAAGTCTTTTGGAAATAACGATTCGGTGGTGATTAAGAATAAGATTAGGTTCTCATGATGTGGATATTTCACCAATGTTTCCAGTGGTGGAAATGGTCAGTGGGCAGTCTTTCTATGATGGTATAGAGGTGTGTGAGCTGCCAGGGATGAGAGCTCCCACCTCATCTGGAGCAGCGTCTGTTGACATGGACCAGGGAGCTTTGTGACATCAGTCTGGGAGTTCCAAGCTCACCTGGAGCAGCTTTTATTGACATGAAACCGCAGGGAGCATTGGGACATCAGACTGGTAGATCCAACCTCAACTGGATCGCTTCTATTGACATGGAGCAGGGAGCATTGGGATATCAGACTGGGAGCTGCAACGTCAACTAGAGCAGCTTCTATTGACATGGAGCAGCTAGGAGCAATGGAACGATAGGTTGGGAGTTTCAACCTCACCTGGAGCAGCTTGCATTTACATGGAAGAGGATGGAGTATTGGGACATTGGGCTGTGAGAAAGGATATTCAACTATTTTAATCTGAAGTAAATTAGGTTTCAACACTTCAGATGTTAATTGATTTATGAAAAATCTCTTCCGGAACCTTAATTAATTCTATAGATATTAAAGACAAGTCCTATAAATGTTCAACTCAGGAAAATGCATTGCTACAGAGAGAAATGGGAGTGATGTTTCAAGTCTTTGACTTTTCTTTTGTGTTCGACTCTGCACCGGATTAAATCACCGGTTTTTCACTCATTTCATGTTATTCAGTTTCCTGCACATACAGAAAGGTCATTAACGTAATCTAAAGCTGAAAATTAATGGGAATATGCAATATTGTGATTAGGCTGGAGTTTACCTCTAATTATGGTGGAAACACAGCAAAGTAAATTGTAATTTCCTCGATCAGCAGTGACCTCACTAATTGGCTGATCAGATTGTGAATGGTAGTTTTTTGAAGGACAATTTAAAGTGAAACAATAATGTTGATTATCTTTGTTCTTTGTTCACCTTGTGACTGTTACTGCTATTGCTCATGTCCTTGTTTGCACCACAGCTGTGCAGCTGGCCAGTGGTACAACCATTCGTATAGCTGGCGACTGATCAGGTGGTTGTAGCTTCGACTTTTACTTGGCGCAGTCGCATTGTGGAGATTCATCACACATCCAAACTAATCTTTCTTGCTACACTGAGGTGGATAATATTTGAAATTTTCATCTCCACGAACGGAAATTCTTTCACTGTCTTCTATCAGTTAAACATTACCAAGAACGATCAGAGTTAAAAATTACACAGCACCAGGTTGTATAGAACAGGCGTATTTGGAAACACCAGTATTCCATGCGGTGCTTCTTCATATGGTAGTTGTCAACTGCGGGACTCTAATCTGGCTTTGTGTGATTTTTAAATTTGTCCACCCCAGTCCAACACCAACAGCTCCAAGTCATGGGTAACATCGACACCACGAACGGACGGTTAAAGTCCAGATGATCTTCCAAAAGATCACGCACGTTGACACACACATCAA
This sequence comes from Chiloscyllium plagiosum, assembly GCF_037043375.1. Lineage (NCBI taxonomy): Eukaryota > Metazoa > Chordata > Chondrichthyes > Orectolobiformes > Hemiscylliidae > Chiloscyllium > Chiloscyllium plagiosum. The sequence continues at coordinate 98,062,156 of NW_028270159.1, read as the reverse complement.
GTTTCTGCAGAAAGAACCCACCTGATGAAGGAGCGGCTCTCTGAAAGCTCGTGATTCCAAATGTACCTGCTGGACTATGCCCTGATGTTGTGTAATTTTTAAAAACTTTGTCTACCCAACTCAAACACTGGCACTTCCATATCATAGAGAACATCAGTCATGTCCCAGCGCTGTCAGAGAAGGCAATCCTGGAAAAGCCCCACACATTGCTCATAGGTACGCTTCGTTTTCAGAAACCAACCCACACAATCGCTGCATCTCCTGTGTCTGAAAAGCACAGAAAAGAAATAGCTGAGACTCAGTTTTGACAGTTTTTTGAAACTCTTTGGAAGTGGAATCAGATGAGAATGAAGGATGAACTGTCCGACTGTGCAGGGAGAGGGAAGACACTTTTCCCTTCTTTCAAGGGCTGGGGTATTGACTAATCTAAGGCATTAAACAGCTTCCTGGTAGAGCTGCTCTCTCTGCCTCAGGAAAAAGAAGTCCTGTTTAAAGAAGTCAAGAAGTTAAAAATCGCACAACACCAGGTCATAGTCCAACAGGTTTAATTGGAAGCATTAGCTTTTGGAGAGCTGCTCCTTCATCAGCTGGTTGCGGACTACACAGTTGTAACATACAGAATTTATTGCAAAAGGTTACAGTGTGACGTAACTGATATTATACATTCAAAAATAACTTGATTGTTTGTTAAGTCTTCCATCTGTTAGAATGACTACGTTAAGTTCACTTCTTTCTTATGTATATTGCGAAACTTTCTTTTCATAGTTACATTCTCAGGTGAACTTTAACAATTAATGTCAACCCAGAGAATATGTTGAAGGTGTTAGTCCCTGTGTGCTCTGTCCGTGCCATAATGTTTAGACTGTCGCTAATCTAAAAATAAAACAACACGCTGCAGGCAAGGATGCTTTGAGACATGGTACATTGGTGAAACTGAAAAGAGGCTACAGAACGGATGAATGGCGACTGCAAATCAATCAATAGGCAGGTGTGCCCCTTCCAAGTTGGGGAACACTTCAGTGGTCCAGGACATTCGACCTCGGACATTCGGGTGACCATCCTCCAAGGCGGACTTCGGAACAAGCAGCAGCTGAAAGTGCCCGAGCAGAGGCTGATAGCTAAGTTCGGTACCCATGGTGATGGCCTCAAACGGGACCTTGGCTCATGTCAAAGTACAGGTGATCCCATTACCCTATCTACACAAACAGACCCTCCTACACACACACACACACACACACACACACACACACACACACACACACACACACACACACACACATGTTTGTGGGGTGAATTTGTACTTACAGATTTGCATTGTACTTTGCTCAAAAACTGTATGAATCCATGAAAGGCTGTGTTAACTCATTTTATAAAATTAGAATCAGTCTAAACATTATGGAACAGACAGCATCACACGGGGGCTGACACCAATTGTTAAAGTTCACCTGAGAATGTAACTTTAAAATAAAAAGATTTGTGCTTTACATATGAAAGAAGTGAAGCTAACATTGTCATTCTAACAGATGGGAGACTTAGCAAACAATCAAGGTATTTTTCAATGTACAATTTCAGTTACATCACACTGTAAACTTGTGCTATAAATTCTGTGTCTTACAATTGTGTACTCCACAACCACCTGATGAATGGGCAGCGGTCCGAAAGCTACTATTTCCAATTTAGTCTGTTGGAATATAACCTGGTGTTGTGCGATTTTCAAATTTGCATACCCCAGTGCAAAACCTGCATCTCCAAGTCATTCAATCGAGGCACTCTGGTCACAGAACCAACCTTTGTGCATTCAACTTATTAAATTCCAGAAAAAACCTGAATGTTTCAGGAATGATCATTTTTGTCGTACTGAGCCTGAGCAGGCAAAGGCAACTGCTGTCAGCGTTTAATCCCATTTGAATTCACCTCCGACATGAAATTCTCACTGACTCTGACAGAATTGCAATCTTTGCTGTTTAGTAATGTCAGGAATTCATGTTCAATTTATGACTTTCATAAGGAACAGCAAATATTTTTCCCTTACTGGAAGTCAACATTGGGAAATAGCAGTGAGAGAGCTGAATTTCAACACTTTTGCAACGAGGAAGAAAGATGCAATGCTTGCAAATTTTCTTGGTGACTTTGTTTTTGCCATATTGATTCAGTTGAAAAATGACAGTTATTGAGTTTTTAAAAGTATGGCGAGAGGCCTTTCAGCCTATTGCATCATTATCAATCATCAAACATCTGGCTTGTAAACACAGTTTCCAGCACGTGACTCATCGCCTGGTGTGGTCTAACATTTCAAGTCTTCATTTAAATTGTTATTCAATTTCTTAAGGGCTTCAGTGGAACAGAAACACCTCTGTGAACGAACAGTACTGAGAGAGAAACTCTTTCTCAGAGCCGTTTGTCAGTTTTCCTCATGATGCTGTGGAAAATGTTTCTGCACTCACATCTGAATTGGTTTACCCTGTTTCTTCTTCAGCTTCCGTATTGTTTTTATTAAATGATTTAGATTCCAGTACAGACACAAGGTGCAGGTTGCAGAAGTCACGTGTTTGCACTTTCACTGACACTCTGTCTCGCGGGACCTGCAGTCCTTCCCCACGCTGATTCAGACAGCTCTCTCCTTCCTGTGACATATCCCATGGAGAATGGAAGGACAGGCATTAATAACCCGCACTTCGGAACGTTGCGACAGTTTTAAAACGTTTGCACTGCCCCAGCGAGGAATTAAGCTCCTAACCCCCGCATAACTTGCGGCGACACGCACCACTGGACAACAGTTTCAAAGGAGACCCTTCAATCCGTTGTGGCTCCATTTGTCAAAAACAGCTGCTTAACGACTCGAATCGTTTAGCCAATAGCCTTATAGGTATTGGCAGAACATATTCACATCTGAATATTTCTTCAGGTTATAAGGGTTCCTGCCTCTCTGACCCTGATGGACACAGAGTTGCAAATTCCAACACCGGCCGGCCTATAATGCTTTTCCACACATCGACTTAAACCTTTCTTTCTTTCTCATTAAATTTCTGGCCCCCGTGATCGATCTCTCCGTCGATGGGAAACATTACTTTCAGTCTACCTTAGACATACACCTCATTACTTTGTACATCTGAACCGTGCCTTCTCATAAATGCCTCTGCACCGTGACAAACATTCCCAGTCTGTCCTACCTCACTTCATGACTGAATCTCTTCAGCTTAGACACTATCCGAGTGAATCTCTCTTGCTCCTTTCCCAGAGTGATCACATCCCTGGACTCATGTGAATTGCAGACAATTGTCCAGGTAGAGCCGAAAGAACCTTTTTTTTTACATTCTGCACCAGCATGTGGTGTGGCTCTGCAGCATAATTGCCTAGCGGTCTGGAGTCACATGGAGGCCAGATCAGTTCAGGACGGCCGATTCCTTCCCTCAAGGCCTTCGGTGAAACAGATGGGTTTTTCAGACAACGGATTTAGCATATTCTTACTTGGAGGTATTTCGTGCATTTGTATTCTGCCATCGTCGTGGTGTGGTGAGAATCGAACCCATCTCACCAGAATATCACCTGGCCTTTTGTATTAACAATCCAGTAGGCTATCGCAGAAAGCCGTAATGGCTGATCTTTTCCAATAGAGTCTCTTTTCCCCAATTATTCTCTGTGTTTATTTATTGAGCCACACGCTCCAATAATCTCTGGTCCATGTCAGTGAAAGCTGCTAAAAGAGAATTGATCTCACAGCCACAATATCCAAACGGATCGAATGATTTGAATGTGCCAATAATATTATAGCCATAAGCATTACATGTTGTTGATGCAGCCAACTGGCGTGTCTAAAGCGTGTTGAACCTTTAACTTTGTGGTGACAATGTTCGAAATTTCATTTTCCTATTTGGATCAGTGTTCTTGACATTGGCAGTTGCAGCTGCTTATGCTTGCATCAGCTCAGGATCAGCTTCTTGTTCCCAGTAAATACTGCAACCTGGAGAAGGATGTGTTGTGGTTATATAATAAATGAGTCATTCTTTGGGACTCAGACACGGATCTGGTAATGTTAAAGTTCGACGAGTAAAACCTGGAATGAAAATCTGACCTCAGGAACAGAGAAAATGACTTTAATTTCCTGCAATCCCATTCATGCATGACCCTTATGCAGGGGATGCTACCATCTTTACCCAATCCTGCCTACTTGTGACTCCAGGTGCAGAACAACATAGCTGGCCCTTAATCCGAGAATGCCGACTCTGTGGGTATGCTGGCCATTCGGCCCATTCCAGTCGACACCATCCCTCCGAAGCACATCCTATCAGACCCACACTCCATACCTATTCCATTCTCCTTCATTTCCCATGGCTGATCCCAGTAACCCGAACACATTCAGACTGTGGGAGGAAACTCACACAAGCAAAGAGAGAATGTGCAAACTGCACACAGTCAGACAAGACTGGGATCGAATCCATGTCTCTCATGCAGCGAGGCAGCAGCGAATCAGGATGAGCAACAAATGCTGTCCTGACCAGCGACATCCACACCCTGTGGATACATCAGGAAGAATAAAAACACATTCACAACTTGGTCAACGGGACTTACGTCTGCGTGGACATGCTTTGAACCAATCGTTCACCCCGGGTAGTACAAGGACACCGATATCACAGAGAAACCAGGGCAATGCGGAATTCAAATACCTGCTGTAGTGGAAACTCACTTACTCAGTCAAACTGGGGGCAGACTGTTCAACAGTCCCGTGTGTGGGAAGGTCTCAATGAGCAATAAAAACTCCAGAGTAACCAGCAAGATTACATATCCCAGAAGGAAATCCATTAAACTGTCAACGCTGCTGTTAATCCCAACCAGCTGCCGGTTTCATAGCGTCAAAGTCATAGACTCACGCAGCATGAAAACAGGCCATTCAATCCTACCATCCCATACTGAACATAATGCCAAACTAAACGAGTTGAATCTCACGGTTCCTATAATTGCTGAGGGTTAATAATGCCCTTGTAATAATATTACTGCATTGTTAATATGAATGGCCAGATGTAGTTCTGTGGACACGTGTTCAAATCCTGGCATGGCAGATGCTGGAATTTTATTTCAATAAATACCTAGAGTTGCAGAGTCTAATGATGATGTTGAATCAGTTGTTGTAGGTCTGATTCACGAATGCCTGATAGGGTAGGAAACTGCCATACTTATCTGATCTGGCTGGCATATGACTCCAGATCCAAAATATCGTGGTTGATTCTGAACTGCTCTCTGGGCAATAAGTAATGGACTCGGCATAAATGAATAGCTTTTTTCTAATCCCACTGAAACTTTCCAATTCATTTATCGATCCAAATATCCTGTAAATATTGTAAATGTACTTTCATTCATCACTGTCTCAGGAATTGAATTGCACACATAAACCATCCTCCGTTTTAAAAAAGCCTCTCATGTCTTATTTTAAATATCTCTCTTTTCACCTGAAACATTTACCCTCTCGTCTTGAAGTGTCGCTCCTTGGAGAAAAGACAGTTAAAGCTAACTCTATTCGAACTCTCAATAATTTATAAATTTCTATCAGGTCGCCTTTCAACCTCCAGTGCTCGAGTGAAAATATTCTCAGCCTATCCAGCCTTTCGTTATAACTCAAACCTTCCCCACTACCAATATGCTGGTACACCTCTTCTAAACCTACTCCAGCTGAATAATTTCCTCGCTATTAGTGGGCGACAAGAACTGGGCACAATATTCCAGAAGAGGCCTCACACCATGTCCTATTCAACTTCAACATAACGTACCAACTCCTACACTCAAAGCAGGCAGGATGATAATTCTTTATTAACCATTCTGTCTATATGTGAAGCAAACTAAAAAGAAATATTTAACTGCATCCCTGGCCTCCGTTTTCCACAAAACTATGCAACGCCCTATCACTTATTGTATAAGCCCTACTCTGATTTGACGTAGCAAAATGCAATACCTTCCATTTATCCAGATTGAACTCCATGTGAAATATTTCAGCCCAAATATTCCAGAAGATTAAGATCCTTCTGGAAACTTAGATCACCTTCTTTACAGTCTCCAATTCTGGTGTCCTCTACAAGCTTATGAACCATGGCTTCTATGAGTTCCATTGTTTTCTCATATAGGTCAATGATTTATACTTATTTGTCGGGGTCATCATTTAGCAGTTTGCAAATCAGGTAATAATTAGTCATGTCGTTAACCATGAGGAAGAAAGTCATAGACTGCAGGGAGATTGTAAACAATTGGAAAGAAAATGCGCTGAAAGGAATTCAATCCAGTGAAGTGGGTGGTAATGAATTTGGGGAGGAACAATGTTAAATGTGTGAATACTGAGTGGTTCAAAGTAATTAAAAAATTGGATTAGACATTCACGAATTTTTGAAGTTGATTGGACAAGGGATCAAGTGGTCTCGAGGGGTTGGAGATACTTTCTGTTCTTAACCGCAGGTGGGAATATAAGAGCAGTAAAATAATGCTGGAACTTTAGCAACGGCCTATTCAATGGCCTATTCAAGTTCAATGGACAGGGGAATCAGTTGGACGGAAGTGCGTACTGCAGGTGCTGGAAATCAGAATCAAGATTAGAGTGGTGCTGAAGAAGCACAGCAGGTCAGGCAGCATCCGATTTGCAGAAAAAATAACATTTCGAGCAAAAGCCCTTCATCAGGAATAAAGCTGGGCGCCTCGAGGGTGGAGAGATAAACGGGAGAACTGAGTCTGGGAAGAATTTAGCTGAGAGTGCAAGAGGTGGATGGAGATGGGTTTAAAGGTGATAGGTCGGAGAAGAGGGTGGAGCGGATAGGTGGGAAGGAAGATAGACAGGTGCGACAGGTCAGTAGGATGGTGCCAAGCTAGAAAGTTTGAATTCGGGTACGGTGGGTGTGGGAAGATGAGGAAACTGATGAAGACCACGTTGATGCCCTGGGGTTGAAGGGTCCCGAGGTGGAAGATCTGGCGTCTAGTGGTGAGGGAATGGCGGTGGAGGAGACCCAAGAACTGCATGTCCGTGGGAGAGTCGGTTGGGGGGGTAGTTGATGTTTTTGGTCATGGGGTGTTGGGGTTGAATGTTGCGGGTGCCCTGGAAATGTTCTCTGAAGCGCTCTGCAAGAAGGTGTCTGTTGGCCCCAATGTAGAGGAGACCGCTTCGCGAGCAACAGATGCAATAAATGACACGTGTGGAAGTGTACATGCACATTTGATGGATGTGGAAGGCTCATTGGAGCCTTGGAGGGATGTGAGAGGGAAGACGTGGGTGCAGGTTTTGCAATTCCTGTCGTGGCAGGGGAAGGTGCCACGAGGGGAGGGTGGGTCATTGGAGGGCGTGGACTTGACTAGGTAGTCGTGGAGGAAACAGTCTTTGTGAAAAGTGGATATGGGGTGGGGTTGGAAATATATCCCTCGAGGTCAGTGTTGCTGACACTTTTTACAAACCCACTGATTTCCACAGCTATCTGGATTATACCTCCTCCCACCTCTTGCGCAAATTTTACACTGTATTCCCAATTCATCCACCTCAATCGCATCTGCTCCCAAAGGTCCAGCTCCACTACAGAACACACCAGATGGCCTCCTTCTTTAAAGACCGGAATTTCGCCTCCTATGTGGTTGCAGATGCCCTCCAACGCATCTCATCCATGTCCCGTACCTCCGCCCATGAACCCCACACCTCCTACCACAACAAGGACAGAACACCCCTGGTCCTCATCTTGCCCACCAACCGCCGCATAAATTGCATCATCCTCTGACAGTTTCGCCACCTCTAAACGGATCTCCCCACCAGGGATATGTCCCCCTCCCCACCCCATCCGCTTTCCGCCAAGACCATTCACTCTGTGACTACTTATTCAAGTCCACGCCCTCCAATGACCCACTCTTCCCGCTTGGCACCTTCCCCTGACATTGCAGGAATTGCAAAACCTGCACCACATCTACCTCCCCACCTCTCTCCAAGGCTCAAATGGAGGCTTCCACATCCATCATAGTTTCTCCTGCACTTCTACACATGTCATTTCTTGTATACATTCCTCCCGGTGCGGTCTCCTCTTAGTTGGAGAGAGGAGCTGTGTTCTCGCAGGGCACTTCAGCGAATTTCTCCAGGATACCCGCAAGAATCAACCCCAGCGCCCCATGGCCAAACATTTCAACTCCCCCTCCCACTCTCCCGAGGACATGCAGGTCCTGGGCCTCCTGTATCGCCACTGCCTCACGACCCGATGCCTGGAGGAAGAAAGACTCATCATCCGCCTCGGGACCCTTCTACCCTATGGCATCAATTTGGACTTCACCCGTTGCCTCATTTCCCCTCCCCCTACCTTACCCCAGTTCCCATCTTCCAGCGCAACACCGTCCGCCTGATTTGTCACACCTGTGCATCTTCATTCCCACCTATCCACTCCAACTTCTTCTCTGACATATCATGTTCACCCCCGCCTGCATCCACTTAGAGGACTCTCAGCTACCTTCTCCCCAGCCCCACACCCTTCCCATTTATCTCTCCATCCCATATGCTCCGATTCTCATTCCTGATGAAGGGCTTTTGTCTGAAACGTCCATTTCTCCTGCTCCTCAGATGCTGCCGGACCTGCTGTGCTTCTCCAACATCACTCTAATCTTGAAAGGAGTCAGTTGATTGAGAGGGTTTTCGGATATTTTCTATTGTTGACCACAGGCTGTGGATGATAGCAGAACTTTAGCAACAACCAGTTTAGGGAACAGCTAAAGGACTGAGCACAAGTCTGGTCACCGCATAAATCAACATTTTTCTTAAAATTGTTAGATAAAAGATGGAAGGCTGAAGTATGCAACTTTGCCCATCAAGACCGTTTCACCAATGAGCTTATCACTGATTCCTTTTCAAGTCAAGGTGCTGTGGGCCTTGGAGGGGAACTTGAAAATGGTGGCGTTCCGTTGCATCTTCCAACCTTGTCCTTATAGTCAGTACAGCTGTTGAGCTTTGAAGGTTCTGTGAAAAATGCCCGAATGACTTACTCCAGTGCATCTTATAGTTGGTGCACTCTGCTGCAATTGTGCCTTAGCGGTGAAGAGAATGAATATTGCGGGTATTTAAGAGGGTACAATCAAGTGACTGCATTGTCGTGAACCGTGTCCAGTTCTTTAAGGAATTATTGAAGTTACACCCATCTAGGCAAACGGAGAGATTTCTGTTCCTCGTCTCATTTGTGCCTTGCCAACGATGTAGGATTCACGTGGCAATGAGTTCAGTTTATAATCAAAAAATGTCTCAAGAACATGTTGTTGTTGTCAAAGTGTTTATGTAGCCAGTTTCTATACGTTTTTCCCCGAAATAATAGCTCTGTGGCCGATTCCACGGGGTAATTTGTTTACAGCAAAGTTATTGAATGTCAATGAGATATGACTAGATTCTCATTTGTCAGAGTGATCATTACTCTATTTCGTCCTTGTGTGGACCAATCTGATTCCAGTCGCTGTCTGATTTCAGTGCTTGAAATTTCAACCGTTCTTCGCATAAATGTCTCTACCTGCCTTATTAACATGTAAGGACGCTGCAGGGGAAAGCAGAGATTTACGGACATGTTGTCAACACTGGAGAAAATGGTGCTTTGTGGAATGATTGGTTAGGCTGGGATTATTCTCCTTGAAACAAAGGAGGCGGAGTGGAGCTCTATAATCACATAATAACATTTATAAACGTTCAATGTTCATGGGATCTTGACAGGGTAGTTACGGGCAGGTGGTTTCCCGTCTGGTATGAGGAAACCACCAGAGAACATGAACTCAGAATTAGATATTGCCTATTTAGTTCAGAAATGAGGAGTAATTTCTTTGCTCAGGGGCCAGTGAATCGGTGGAACTCCTTGCCGAAACTATTGTTGAGGCTGAGTTGTTGTGTATTTTCAAACTGTGCCAGACAGATATTTAACCATAAAGATGATGAAGCGTTGCCGAGGCAATGCAGGAGAATGGAGTTGAGGATTATCAGATCAGCCATTAGTTCGTTGAATGGTGGAGCAGAGTCGATGGGCTGAATGGCCGACTTCCAATCCTACATCATTTGATCTAACGCTTTATTTTATTGATACCTTTAGAATTCTGTGGGGATGGGATGAAGTGATAGAAGAGGTTTCTCAAACTGATCAGACAGATCAGGAACTAGGCTCATAAGTTCATGACCAAGAAATTTGCTGTGGCCTGGAGACAACAAATGGCACTGGGCACACCGCAGATGGGTATGTGCAGAAGTTGTGTTTGCGAAAGAAAATTGGTGGACTGTTGCCAACTTGGTGATCACGCTGGATGATGGATCGTGGTATGATTCACACAGCAAAAGTTTGTGAAAGAATGAAAGATTCGTTTCATTGGAAAAGTTTTCTGCGTTTCCAATTCAATTGACTGTTTAAAATACAGATCAAAACTTTGTGTGGAGTGTGACATTAAAATTCAAAATCCCACTGGATAAACCATTGCACCCGAGCTCCTTATTTGTTTCACTTTCATTCGATGTAAATTCATAGAAAGTCAAGATAGAATGAAAGGAGGAAAGAAACGTTGCCCTCCTTTTCATTATCCCAATTTAACTTACAACATAAACAAATTGGTGTAATTCTACTTTGATATGGTATCGATTTATCACCAATCTCCGGTGCAATGAAGGGAAAGAGCAAGATTCTCTATCCAATGTATACTAAAGATGCGAGACACAAAGGGAAACCACAGCTGTGTTTGATAGAAGTAACAGCCAGAGTAGGATTCAAATCCACACATGCACAGTGACAGAGCCTTAACCTCTGGGCCGCTTCAGCTCATTGCAAAGGGGCTCACATGTGACCCGGTCAAGATCACATATGGTGCATGGAGGGGATAAGAAATTCCCTGAGCGGAATCGAATCCACACCATTATATTTCTACTTTCAGTGAATAATACGACCAGCAAAATCCAAGGAATTGACCTCTTCCTTGGAAGGGATACCTTGTCCTTGATTTATTCCGAGTCGGAACTGTCTCAGAATGAAACAGCAAACATGAAATTCCCGTCACATTCACCGCACATTTAGTCTTGGCGCATAATTTTTTCAGACCGTTTCTCTCTCACGTGAAGAAGTATATATGGAGAGAGAAGTGAAGGTGATGATTTAGCTCGATGGTCCTTCTCATATGGTTGAACCTGAACTGGGTAAAATTCCCGGAAATGCAGTTTTGTTCGTTTCTTTTTATTAATTTTGCTGCAACTTCACTCTGGTCATTGCAATGATCGGAAGTGAATTGGATTTATGTGATTGGAATGTTTAATGTTGTATTCAATTTGCTCCAAAATTATTTCAGCTTAAAGAAAATACTGATGAGAAAAAAACAGAAGGTTAAACTACAAAACAAGATGCCAGTTTTGAGGTCAGTTACTTTGGCAGATTTCAGTGTTTATCAAATTGACCCAACATCATGCCGATTATCCTCCCATCTTTATGCCATGGGATTAAAGAAGGAAATCGATCTCCAAGAGACGGGTCACTTCCTATTCATTATTGAATATCTTCACTTGACAATATACAAAATCTGCTCAGTTCCATTTATAATGTTTCATGTGGAATATTAATAGAAATCTTTTAAAACTCTATTTATTTTGCTGAATCTTATTCAGCCGCATTCGTTTCCGATATTTATTTACATCTAAAGTCGTCCAAATTCGACATTGTTTCCTCGCACCTTCCACCCCCCCGCCCCCCACCCCACCCCCCACACACCCTACTTTTACACTTTTACCTGACCACAGGCTGACTCTCTCCTGGTGAAACTCACTGCTTCTGTGTATCTAAATGTGCCGTTCCAAATATTTTGGAAACGGTTTCTCTGAGTGACAGAAAATCTGCTCCCATCATTTCTGTGTCCAACATCAATGGCTTTGAATGCCTGAAGATCAGAAAGTTGCGAACTTGAAAGAATGAATTTACCAACTATTTACTCTCTCCAAACCTCAAATATTCTGGAAAACTTCCATTCGTTTTTCCTTGGTTCAGTTTCAAATTTTCCAAACCACAAATAAATAAAATTCCATTCCCACTAAACGCCGTCAGCATTGTCTCTAATGTCTTAGCAGCCCAGTAAACGCTGGCAGTGTCCTCTCTGATAGAATCACAGATTCCCTACAATGCAGTAAGTACAATTCACCCAATCGAGTCTGTAGGGACACTCTGAACAGCATCTCAACCAGACCTTGCTCCTGTCTCTATCCCCACAGGCCTCTGGCTTGTGATTTCAAATAAACCTGCTGGAATAAAACCTCGCATCGTGTGACTGCTGACCTTATCACTGCGTTACCAATGGCTAATTCACTTAACTTACTGAATTCACTCCCTGGACACATCAGGGCAATTTAACCTGTCCAATCCACCTAACATACAGACTTAAGAGCAGTGCGAACCACTGAGCAAATGTACCATCACACTGAACACTATCTGTATCATGTGTAATGGCTTTTCACACTGGTAACTCATCCTTGTGAAAGCAAGCTGCGCCCATCAACCGGAATTCAATGCATCCAAACGCGCTTCTACGCTGTACAACCTCATTAGTGCTGCTGGAAATGTTCCTGCACTCAAGCCTGAATGGGTTTACTCGGTTTTCTTCTTCAGATTCCTGCTTTAAATAAACATATCAGTCAGGAACAACTCTATATAATGGTTTTCATTGCAACACAAACACAATGTGCAGGTTGCAGAAGTTACGTGTTTGCCCTTTCACTGACACTCTCTCTCCCCAGGAGCTGCAGTCCTTCCCGTGCTGATTCAGACAGCACTGTCCTTCCTACATAGAACATAGAAAAATACAGCACAGTACAGGCCCTTTGGCCCTCAATGTTGCGCCGATCCAAGCCCACCTAACCTACACTAGCCCACTATCCTCCATATGCCTATCCAATGCCCCGCTTAAATGCCCATAAAGAGGGAGAGTCCACCACTGCTACTGACAGGGCATTCCATGAACTCACGACTCGCTGATTAAAGAACCTATCCCTAACATCTGTCCTATACCTACCACCCCTTAATTTAAATCTATGCCCCCTCGTATTAGCTGACCCCATACGTGGAAAAAGGTTCTCACCGTCAACCCTATCTAAACCCCTAATCATCTTGTACACCTCTATCATGCCACCCCTAAACCTTCTTTTCTCCAATGAAAACAACCCCAAGTGCCTCAGTCTTTCCTCATACGATCTTCCTAGCATACCAGGCAACATCCTGGTAAACCTCCTCTGCACCAGTTCCAGTGCCTCCACATCCTTCCCATAGTATGGCGACCAAAACTGCACACAATACTCCAGATGCGGCCGCACCAGAGTCTTATACAACTGCAACATGACCTCAGGACTCCGGAACTCAATTCCTCTACCAATAAAAGCCAGTACGCCATATGCCTTCTTCACCGCACTATTTACTTGGGTGGCAACTTTCAAATATCTGTGTACATGGACACCAAGAGCCCTCTGCTCATCCACACTACCAAGTATCCGACCATTAGCCCAGTACCCCATCTTTGTGTTACTCCTGTGACATGTCCCATCGAGAATGGAAGGCCAGGCATTAATAACCTTGACGGGGGAACAGTGCGACAGGTTTAAAACATTTACGATGCCCCCAGAACTGAGCCCTGTGACAGGAGGGGACACGAACGACGGTAGTGTGGAGGACAACAAAATCGTAGGAGGTCCTTCAGCCTTTTGTGGCTGCACTTGTCCAAAATAACTGCTTAACGACCTGAATCAAGATTTCCATCATTTAGCCCATAGTCTGATATGTCTTGGCATCACAAATTCACATCTGATTTTTTTTTTTCAGTTTAGAAGGGTTTCCGCCTCTCTAACCCTTTCCGCACATATACTGAAACCTTTCTGCCTTTTCCCGAAATCTCTTGGCCCCAGTGTTAGATCCCTCCATCAATTAGAAACGCTTCTTTCAGTCTATTCTATCCATATCCCTCATAATTTTGTACATCTCAGTCGTGTCTTCTCCAATCTCCTCTGCTCGGCGACAACCAACCCCAGTCTGTCCAATCTTTCCTCATAAATGAAATCTTCAGCCCAGACAATATCCCATTGAATCTCTCCTGCAACGTTCCCAGTGTGATCACATCATTGCTATACTATGAATTGCAGAACTGCACACAGTAATCTAGCTAGAGCCGAATTAACTATTTTTTTCCTATTCTGTTACAGTATGAGGGCGTCGCTGGTTCGGCAGTATTGTTTGCGATCCCTAATTGCACAGCGAGCAGTTGAGGCTCAATCGTACTGCAGTGAGTCGAGAGTCACATCGAGACCCGACCAGGTAAGAATAGCAGGTTCCTTCCTCAAAGGACGTCAGTGAACCCGATGGTTTTGTTTTTTCAACAATTGGCCATGGTTGTATAGGTGTTATTAGATTCGGAATTCCAGATATTTATTGAATCTCAATTCTAACACCTGGCATGGTTGGAGTCAAATCCGGGTCCCTGGTTCATTTGCTTGGTGTCTCAGTTAACAGTCCAGTGATAATAGTGCTCAGCCATTGCAGAAAACCCGTGAAACTAATCTTTCTCAATGAAGTCATTTTTCCTCGATTTCGTCCTGTGTCATTTTCCTGAGCTTGACCCCCAGTAATCGCAAGTCCATATCAGTAAAAGCTGCTGCCTGAGGATTGGCCTCACAACAGCGGTAACCAAATGGATCAACTGGTCTGCAGGTCCCGATGGTGGGGTTGGGGCACGTTCACCCAGCCACATTGACCACAGCAGCACAGACTGAACAGTATCAATGTGAGAGTCAGTGTTAGATTCTGCAGTGTCTTAATGAAATAGGAAATGACACCACAACCACATGATGAAAGAGCAGCGCTCCGAAAACTAGTGCTCAGTTAAACCTGTTAGACTGTAACCTGGTGTTGTGTGATTTTTAACTTTGTACACCATAGTGCAACACCGGCATCTCTAAATTAATGACATGGGGGTGTGGGACGGAAAGTTCAGTTAGTGATCGAAGGAGGGAGAGATATCTCTGAGAACGGATGGATTTGAATTCTGGCGTATGAAATACAGAGATGTGAGCGAGCAGAATTTGAAGGGAAATGATCATCACCTTGGAGAAAATTACCATGTTAAAACAACTGATTCGTTTGTGTTTCACAAAACTGGGGCAGATAGAGAAATTAGTGCCATGACTTGGATTCGAGCCGAGGTTGCTACGGCCACAACGCAGAGTGCTGACCACTATACAATCACGTCATTCCACAGACGAGCACACTGGCAGTGGGTGATAACTACAGTATCATAGGAAATGGTCGGCAGCGTACCAAATCCACAATATCAGTGCTAAGCGAACAGTGGCAGATTTGTGGGAACTCAGAATGGGCTGACCGTTAAATATCGGTTCCCCCAATGGCTGTGGTGATCCCATCATTAATCTGCTGAAGGCTGGGATAAATAGATTTCTCCAAAACATCAAAATCTCCGGGGACAGTGCAGGTGTTGTTGAAATGTATGCTTCAATTGTAATGCAGTTTAACATCGGCTATTTCACCAGTTTCCCCCCACAAGGCAGTAACCACTGCTACCACATAGTCCAAATTCACAGCCCCAGAATCAGAGGAGTTGAGTGGCGCAATCAAGAAGATCCAACTGGAAGTCGGGATGGGGATGATTTCGTACAGATACTCGAGGACTCCAGTGACCCAACCGGTGAATGCACGGTATTTCTATGACGTTTTTGAGGCGGAAGAAATTCCGAGGTTGGGAATGCTCCTGGTCAAAGGCAGGGCAGAAGGGAATTTTTTTTTTCCCAGTTTATAGCAATCAATAGTGCATCTTGCTGAGACAGCTGAGTGCCACAACTAGAGCGTGGGCGGCTGGTTTGAAGTTTGAAATTGCTTCACAATCACCAACTTGCCTGGAATGAATTGCTTTCACCATTTTCATTTCCAATTGTTTAATATCTCCCTGCAGTCTGCTGCTTTCTTCCTCATGGTTAATTACATGACAAACTGTTGTATGATCTGCACACTGCTAAATCACGGCCACTACAGGTAAATATAAATCATTGATCTATATGAAAAAACAATGGAACTCACTGCAGGCATGCTTCGTAGGTTTGCAGGCGATACCAAAATTGAAGACATTGAGGAAGATTATCTAAGTTTCAAGAGGATCTTATTCCAATGATTCGTTGGGCTTAAAAATGTGATATGGAGTTCAATCTGGATATATGAAAGGTATTATATCTTGGTACAGCAAGTTGCGTAGTGTTGGAGAACACGGAAGCTAGGGATGCAGTGGCATCATTCCTTGTAGTTTGCATCAACTACAGACAAGATGATTCAAAGGCATTTCACATACTTCCCTTCATTGTTCAGTCCTTTTTGTATAGTAGTTGGGACGTTATAGTGAAGCTTTGCAGGACATTGATGAGGCCTCTTCTGGAATATTATGTCCAGTTCTGGCCGCCCAGTTGTAGGAATGATATTATTCAGCTGGAGTAGGTTCAGAAAAGTATGCACCTATGTTGCCATGCGTGGAAGGTTTGAGTTATAATGAAAGGCTGGATAGGCTGAGACTATTTTCAGATTTGAGATTGGGGTACTGGAAAACCACAACAGGTCAGGCAGCACGCGAGGAGTAGGAGAAAAACTTTTCGTGCAAGTGTCGTTCATCAGGCTCTTCCCCGAAATGTCGATTCTCCTGCTCCTCAAATGCTGCCTGACCTGCTGTGCTTTCCCAGCACAACACCCTCGACTCTGATCTCTCATCTGCAGTTCTCACTTTCTCCTAGTTGACACTGTTTTCACTTTAGGTTAGGAGTTTGAACGGCGACCTGACAGAAGTTTATGAATAATTGAGAGGCAAGTTAGACTTAACGGTACCTGCCTTTTCCCAGGAGAAGGTTTTCAAGACGAGAGGGCATATGTTTAAGATGAAAAGAGAGAGATTTTTTTAAAAAAAAGACATGTGAGGCATTTTTTTAGAGAAGGTGTTTTACGTGCGCAATTAACTTGCTGTGGAAGTGATGGATGAGGGTACGTTTCCAAAATTTAATGACAATTGATTCCAAACATGAATGAGAAAGTGGCATTTTAAAAATTAATTTATTCATGCCTAGTACATCAGTTATTTCCCAGAGGACATTTAAGAGTCAATCATGGTATTATCCATCTGGAGTCTCCTGTGGGTCAGAGCAGATGAATATGACAGTTTGCTTCCTGAACTGGCATGAGTGAATCAGATGGGATTTTCCACACAACTGATTCAGGTCATCACGAGAATCTTCAATTCCAGGTACTTATTGAATTCAAACTCCACTATCTGTCATGCCCAGGACCTGAACCCTTTGTCTCCAAAATAATACTTGGGGTTTTGTTTAACAACAAAGTAATAAAACTACAAGGGCATTATAACCACTCAATGGGTACAGGAGGAGGCAGATTGCACTAGATTAGTTTGGCAGGATGTTCAGCATGGATTGATTGCACTGACGGGCCTGTTTTCATGCTGTACGACTCTATGATAGACGCTATGGAACAAATAGCTGGTTGGGATTAACAGCAGCATTGACAGCATAATCGATCACCCGATGGGATATGTAATCCTGCTGGAGTGTCCGGAGATTGTTTTGCTCAGTGATCCCTTCCCACACACGGGACTGGTGAACGGCTTGTCCCCAGTGTTACTGATTAAATGAGTTTTCATTTCTGTAGTTAATTGAATCGCTTCCTGCAGTTCCCACATTGCCCTCCCTTCTCTGTGGTATCGGCGTCCTTTTTTCTACACTGGGTGAACAATCCTTTCAAATTATGTCCACACAGGTACAAATCCCGTTTTCCATGTTGTTAATGTGTTTTCATTCTTCCTTATTCACCCACAGGGTGTGAGTATCACTGGTCAGGACAACACTTATTTTTCGCCCCTCGTTCGTTGCTGTCTGGCTACACCACAAACCTGGGTGCAAGCCCAGCCTCGGGTCTCTGTCTGTGGGCAGTCTGCACGTTCTCTGCGTGTTTGTATTTTTATTTCTCCCTCTGACCAAAGATGTGAACGTTACAGGGATCAACAATGGGAAATGCAGGCTTATGAGATAGGGAATACCGTGGGGTCTGGTGGGATGCGCTTCGGATGGATGTGTGGACTGGAAGGGCCGACTAGACTGCTTCCCCACACGGTGGGGATTCCTGAATTAAGGGTCAGCTCATGTTTTTATTCTGGTTCTACAGTCTCTCGTAGGCAGGACTGGGTGAAGATGGTAGAATCCCCTGCATAAGGGACACGATTGAATGGGATTGCAGGAAATTAAAGTTATTATCTCTATTCCTGAGGTCAGGCTTGCATTTCAGGTTTTATTCGTCGAACTTAAACATCACCGTTTCCGTGTTCCAGTCGCCAAGGATAACTAGTTTAAAATATTACCCCAACACCATCTTCTCCAGGTTGAAGTCTTGACTGTGTGGAAGAAACTGATACTGAGCGGATGCAAGCAAATGTAGCTGCCACCGCCAGTGTCGGAAACACAGATCCAAATAGCAAAAACATCTTTTAAACTCACCACTGCAAAGTTAAGGGCTCCACACGCTCCACTTATGCCACTCAGCTGTCTTAGCAAGATATACAGGAAATCGCTATGAGAGTATAAACGGGGACAACCATTCCCTTGATCAGGAGCACACTCAACCGAGGAATTTCTTGCGCCTCTATACCATCATCGAAGGACCGCACGCTCACCTATTGCATCATTGTGCCAGAGAGTAACTCTGCACACACATTCCCATTCCCATTTCCGGTTGGATCTGGGCGGCTGTGCCGATATTGAGCTAAAATGCTATTGAAGCATACATTTCAACAATATCCTGTCCCCCGAGTCTTTGATGCTTTGTCGAAATCGATAAATCTCATTTTTCAACATTCTCATTCAAGGGATCTCCACAGCCTTTGAGGATATCGAATTGAAAGATTCAGCTCATTTTCAGTTCCAACATTTCTGTCACTGTTCGCTGAGTACTGATATTGCACATTTGCTGTTCTTCCGAACATTTCCACTGCTATTATACTTATTGCTGCTTGCAAGCATCCTGTTCTGTGGTTGCTGTGATCGTGGTTGTCGGTATTTTGCATTGTGACCACAGCAACCTCGATTTGAAACCAAATCACGGCACTAAGTGTTCTCTCCGTTGTCTTTTTTGTGACACATGTTAAGAAATTAATTGTTTGATCTTCAAATTCCGCTCTCTCACATCTCTGCATTTCATATATCAGGATTCAAACACACCTGTTGTCAGAGATTTCTCTGCTTCCCACGATCATTTAACCTCCTTTCCGTCCCTCCCCCCATTTCTCTGAGGCAATGCACAATCAATTACTCTCTTTCACATTCATACTGTTCTGTCTGTCCTGCTGCTGCGGTCACTGTTTTTGGGTGAACGTGCCCCAATACCATCATCAGGACCTTCAAACAAATCGATCCATTTGGATACCGCGGTTGTGAAATCAATCCCCATGTAGCAGCTTTTACTGACCAGAGTCAATTGTAGCGTCAGGCTCATGGAAAATACCCAGGGCAGTTTTGGTGAAAATACCTTTTATTGGAAAACATGAGTTTTGTGGCTTTCTGCGTTGGTGTTGTGGTAATTTCATGGGACTGATAATCCAGAGACCGAGGTAATAGTCTGGGTAATCGGGCTTGAATCCCACCATGCCATGATTGTCAAATTTGGATTCAAAAAATATCTGCAAGGAAGAATTTAATGACTACTATAGGTCCATTGACAATTGTTGAAAAAAAAATGTTTCGCTGATGTAATTTCAGGATGGAATTTGCTATCCTTACTTGGTCTGGCCTGCATGTGACTTCAGACTCATAACAATATGGTTGAGTCTGAACTACCCTTTGGGCATATCGGAATGGGTAATAAATTCTGCTTCGCCAGAATCGCCCTCATACTAATCCAGAAATATTACAACAAATGCTCATTAGGCTCAAGCAAGAGTGTTGTGTGCAGTTTTGCAGGTCACGTTATAGCAGGGATGTGATCACACTGAGAAAATTGCAGGAGATATTTACCGGGATATTGTTTGGGCTGAAGAGTTTCAGTTGTGAAGAAAGACAGGACAGAGTGAAGTGTTTGTCGCAGTGCAAAGGAGATGCAGACAAGACATGATTGAGTTAGGGTATGGACAGGGTTGACTGAACGAATTTCCCATTGATGGAGGGATCGATCAGCAGGGGCCAGAGATTTAAGGAGAAAGGCAGAAAGGTTTGAGAAGATGTGTGAAAAAGCTTTATCAGCCAAGTGGGTGGTTGGAATTTGGAATACACTTTCTGCATTTTTCAGAGCGACAGAAACCCTTATAACCTTAATAAATATTCAGTTCTGTACTCGTGATGCCAAGACATATAAGGCTGTCGGATAAGCATTGTGAAATGGGATTAAGTTCATTAAGCAGTGTTTTTGACAAGTGTGGCCACATTTGGTTGAAGGGCCTCCTCTGACACTCTTGTCCTCTGTAGTATAATGGTTAGTGTCCTCGCCTGTCTCAGGGCTCAATTTTCCGCTGGGGACAGTGTAAACGTTTTAAAACTGTCGCTCCATTCCCAAGTGCGGGTATTGATACCTGTCCTTCCATTCTCGATGGGGCATATCACACGAAGGACAGTGCTGCCTGACTACAGGTGGGGAAGGACTACAGCTCTCAGGGAGGCAGAGTGTCAGTGAACGGCCAAACACGTGACTACTGCAAACTTCATCTTGTGACTGTGTTGGAATGAAAAGCATTTGACAGACTTTTACAGGATTGAATTATTTACTAGAAGCAGGAAGCTGAGGAAGAAACAACATTAACACATTCAAATATGAATGCATAAACATTTCCCGCAGCAGGAATGAAACTGTAAAGGACAGAGTAGCGTTTCGATACATTGAATTTGGGTTCATTTGTTTTGATCAGTTTTACCAGTGTATAAAACCATTAAAATGATGCAGCATTTGCTCAATATGATGGAACATTGTGTCAGTAATTCGCACTGCTGTTCAGAGGGAGGGTTAGGTTGATTGTCAAAGTTAAATTGCCCTCTCGTGTCCAGGGAGTGAATTAAGTAAGTTAGGTGAATTAGCCATGGGTAACGCGGGGATAAGGTCAGAAGTCACAGGACGTCAGGTTATACTCCAACAGGTTCATTTGAAATCATAAGGGGGAGGGACTCGCCTTCTTCATGTGAAATATAAGGAAATAGGGAGGGGAGCTAGGTCTGGATGAGATGCGCTTCAGAGAGTGAACACCGGCTCGCTTGACTGAAATGCTCTTTCTGCACTGTAGGATTCTGTGATTCTATGAATTGATGATGACGGTGTTTACTGGGGTGTAAAGCCATTAGAGAAGATGCTGATGGGGGTGTACTGAGGATGAGATTTTATTCAGTTCTCTTCTTGGAAAATTGAGAACATTTATCCCTGAACCAAGGAAGACTTAATGGGGTTTCTTCAGGTTATGAAATGTTCAAACAGAGTAAATAGTTGGAAAATTCCCTCTTTCAAGTAAGTAAACATCTAGATGTCAGGCATACAATACCTTTGATAAAACCTTTGAAGGACAAAGAAATGATGAGAACAGAATCGCTGTCACTCGGAGAATCTATTTTTCAAAATATTTGGAAAGGCAGATTTGGTGACATACAAGGAAAAAAATTCACAATGAGAGAGACAGCGTGTGGCTAGGTAAACGAGTAATGGTGTGGTGTAGTCGGTTGGAAGTTGCGGGGAAACAATGTCTAAGTTGGTTGACTTTAAATGTAAAGACATTTCGTGAAGGTGTGCAGCTGAATAAGATTCGGTTCCAAAACTCTGAATTTCGAAAGGTTTGGCATAATATTCCACCGAAAGCATTGTAAATGGAACTGAGCGGATTTTTTTTATTGCGATAGGAAGATATTACATAATGAATAGGAAGTGATCAGTTGCTTGGAGATCGTCTTTCTGCTTTAATCGCATGCGTTAGAAATGTGAGGACAAACACCATGATGTTTGCTCCATTTAATACTCAGTGAAATCTGCCAAAGCAACGAGCTTTTCTGAGAAGTATTCTCCTTAAGCTGAAATAAAGTCGGAGCAAATTTGAATATAACATTATTCGTTCCAATGAGATAAATCTGAACATTGTCAGGTTGCAGCAAAATTAAAATGAAACGAACAAAACAGTATTTCTTGCAGTTCAATCGAATTCAGGTTCAGCCATATCAGAAAGGCCATTGAGCCACAACATCGCCTTTATTTCCCTCTCCATGGCTGCTTCTTCAGTGAGAGAGAAAGTGACTGAAGAAATTATGAGTCAAATGTAGGTGTGAATATGACGTAAAATACTTGTTCTCTGTTTCATTCTGACACAGTTCTGACTCAGGGTGTATCAATGACAGCTATTCATTCTGACCAGCATGGCTATTTATTGGAATTTGCTGTTATTATAATTCTGGTGAAAGCAGAAACACAATGGTGTGGATTCGATTCCACACCATGTAACCTGATGGGGTGACATGTCACCGCTCCACACAACGTGCTGAGGAGACCGAGCGATTAAGATATTTGATTATTATACCGTTGTGCTCTGCATTCACGGGTTCGAGTCACACTCTGATTGCTGACTTCACAAACCGCTCCAGCAGTTTTTCTTTGCACGTCACACCTCTGGTATGCACTTTATCGAGAATCTTGTTGCCCTTCACTGCACGGGAGATTGACGAGCAATCGACACCACATTAATGTCGAAATGAAGAGCGAGAGCAGTCATTCCATTCAATTGTACATTAAGTTGTTGTAATAAGAAAGAACGCCACATTCCATCTTGTCTTTCAATGAAGTTACATCTGAAGAAAGAGAAACAGATAAAAAGGGATCAGGAGCACAAATTTATCCAGTGGGCTTGTTCATGAGTATTTGAACCAAACACTTCACACAATGATCTGATCAGTATTTGAAACAGTCACTCGGAATTGGAACCGCAGAAACGAACCATTCATTCTTCCACAAATTTCGGCTGTATGCGAATCGTACAACGATCCATCATCCAGGGTGATCACTGACTTGCCAACTGTTTTAAGTCCACCAACTTTCTTCAGCAATCATAGCTTCAGTACACAGCCACCTGTGCTGGGCGCAGTGTCATTGGTTGCACCCAGGCCACAGCACATTTCTTCTTCCTGAGTTTATGAGCCTTGTTCCTGATCTGTCTGATGTGTTTAAGAATCGTTTGCTATCACTTCAGCCCATCCCCTCACAATTCTGAACTTATGAAAAAAATAAGGCGATGGACCAAATGTTAAACAAGGTGGAAATATGCCACTCAGTCAATTATGTCTGCCCCACCATTCAACTAACTGAGGGTTGATCTGATAACCTTCAACTCCATTATGCTCACTTACCTCGACAAAGTTTCCTCATCTTTCTGATTAACTGTCTGGCACAGTTTGAAAATACCCAACAACTCATCCTCAACAGTGGGTGCCGCAAAAATGCCACAGACTTTCTGTCCCCTGAGCAAAGAAATTACTCATCATTTCTGAATTAAATGGCAATATCTAATTCTGTGTTCATGTCGATTGGTGCTCTCCTCACACCATAGGGCAGGCCACCTGCCCGTATCTACCCTGTCAAGATACAGTGAATATTGAAAGTTTATAATTGTTATTATGTGATTGTCGAGTTCCCCTCCACCCCCTGTTTCAAGGAGAATAATCACAGCCTAACCAATCATTTCACGAAGCTCCATTTTATCCAGAATTGGCAACACGTTTGTAAATCTCTGCTGGACCTTACAGCGTCCTTACGTATTTATAAGACAGGTGGAGAAATTTCGGCGAGAAAGCGGGTTGAAACTTAATGCACAGATGGGAACTGGAACTTGAAATCAGAAAGTGATTGGAATCGGATTGATCCACAGAAGGACCAAATGCAGCAATGATAACCCTGACAAATGAGAATCTAATCATATTCGATTGACATTCAATGGTATCGTTGTAACTGAATTCCTCCGTGTAATCGTCCTGGGAGCTAGTATTTAGGAGAAATGGAACCTGACCGCCCATATAAAGAAGTTGACTACAAAAGCATGTCCGTCGGTCGATTTTGTTTGATTATTAACTCAATTCTCGTCTCCGTGAAATCTACATTGTCCGCAACGCACAATTTAGATGTTTAACAGAACTCTCTACATTTGCATAGGTGGGTGCAGCTTCAATACCACTGAAGGAACTGGGCATCCTCCACGACAATGCAGTCACTTAACTGTACATTTTTCAATACTTGAACACTTATTCCCTTAACTGCTAAGGCACAATTGCATCAGAGTGCACCACCTAGAAGATTCACTGGAGTACGTCATCCAGGTTTTGTTGACAGAACCTTCAATGTTCAAAACCTTTACGGACTATAATACAATGTTGAAGATGCACTGAAACGTCACCGTGTGCAAATTATCCTTCAAGGCACATACAGCATGACTTGGAGAGGAATCAGTGGGAAATTCATTGAGTGATAAAGTGGTCTTGATGGGCAAACAGTTATACTTCAGCCCTGCATCTTTTATCATGCAAGTTTTAAAAAATTGACTATTGCATTGACCAGACTTGTGCACATTCCTTTAGTTGTTTCCTAAAGCGGTGCTTGCTAAAGATCGAACATCCTCCTCAGCCTCTGGTCAACAATAGAAATATCCAAAAACCCTCTCGAACAACTGATCTCCCTGTCCAACAATCTTCAGAGATCTGTGAATATCCAGTCCAAGGTCTCTTTGGTCCTGTACACCACTCAAAATCCTCACTGTTATTGTTTCAACTCCCCACATTCATTAGCACGTATTGGTCTGGATTCAATTACATTCGCCATGTTTCCTTTCTACCTGATTGTTACATCCCTGCGGTCCCTGACATTATTCATCATAGTCAACTACATAACAAATTGTTGTATCTTCTGTAAACTTCTAAATCATGACACCTACAACTAAGTTTGAATTATTGATCTACATCAGGAAACACTGGTACTCCACTGGAAACGGGCATCCAAACATGGTTCATTTTTGGATGGGATGAATACCTGAAATAACAGCAGAATCGGACCCTTGCTGTCATTTGTAAACCTGATGGTGACTCTGCAGGTTGGTCTCCCGACTGATTCCTTCTCACATGTGGGAGTGGTGAATGACCTGTCCAAGTTGTGACTGCGCAAGTGAGCTTACACTTCAGCGGGTAATTGAATCCCTTCCTGCAGACCCCGCCCCCATGGACCTGACTTCATTGTGGTGTGGGTATCCTTGTGTCTGTTTAGTTTAGATAGTCAGTTGAATTTGAGTCCACGCAGAGACGACTCCCAATTATCCCCGTCATCCATGTGTCTTTTTTATCCTTCCTTATTCTCCCACGGAGTGTGGCCATCATAGTCTGAACAGCACTTGCTGTTCATCCTTAACTCTCCTTGATCTGAGTCAGAGGGAATTTATGGGTGAACCGTACTATTGTGCGACTGGAGACAAATATTTCCTGGTCTTGTTAAGGACGGTAGATTTCCCGTTTGCAGGGAAATGAAAGAATGGATTTTCAGCAAATTAAAACTGTTTGTCACTCTTTCTCTGAGCGGGTTTATATGCCAGATTTTATTCATCAAATCTAATTACTACCAGCTGCGATGCTCCATTCTCCAAGGAGAAAGTGAGGTCTGCAGATGCTGGAGATCAAAGTTGAAACTTTATTGCTGGAACAGCACAGCAGGTCAGGCAGCATCCAGGGAACAGGAGATTCGACGTTTCGGGCACAGGCCCTTCTTCAGCATAAGAGCCTGCAGGGTGGGCTTACTAGCCCAAATATCGCCATTACATTTGCAGATGACACGATGATTGGTGGAGTCGCAGAAAGCATAGGGGACTGTCAAAGAATGAAGGAGAATATAGATAGACAGCAGAGTTGAGCAGAGACTTGGCAGATGGAGTTGAATCCAGGCAAATGTGAGGTAATGCATTTTGGGAAGTCTAATTCTCGAGCGAAGTGTACTGTAAACGGAAGAGCCTTGGGAAAAGTTGATGAGCAGAGCGATCTGGTAGTTCAGGTCCTTTGTACCCTGAATGTAGCTGCACAGGTGGATTGAGTGGACAAGAAGGCATATGACGTGCTGGCCTTTACTGGACGGTGCATTGAGCATAAGAGCCTGCATGCTAAAATTGTACAAGATTTTGGTTCAACCGCATTTAGAATGTTGTGTACTGTTCTGGTCGCCAAAGTACCAAAACGATGTGCACATTTAAGAAAGAGTGCAGAGAAGATTTATGGGGGTGCTGTCTGGTATGGAAGATGCTAGCTTTGAAGACAGGTTGACTAGGTAATGTTTGTTTTCATTAAAGAAAACAAGATTGAAGGGGACCTGATTGACATCTACAAAATCATGAAGGGTATAGCCAGGGTGGATAGAGATAAGCTTCTTCCCAAGGTGAGGGATTCAGTAATGAGATGTCACACATTCAAGTTGAGAGGTGAAAAGTTTAAGAGAGTTCGACGTTGGAAGTATTTTACACAGAGGGTGGTAAGTACTTGGAGAGTGTTGCCAGCAGAGGTAGTAGAGGCAAGCACGGTAGATTCATTTCAGGTGCCTCTGGACAGATGCATGAGTAGATGGGGTGCAGAAGGATACAGATGGTTTGGAATTGGGTAATAGGTTTTGACAGTGGATCAGCTCAGATTTCGACGTCCAAAGGGTCTGTTCTTGGGCTGTAAATTTTCTGTTTTTTCTGTTCTTCTGAGTTCCCTACACGACCAACTTCATGCTACATTGCTACATCTCAGAGAATGACATTGTCAATTCCAATTATCACAGAGGGAATTCGAATGTGACATGTGGCTGTGTTGGAATAAAAGATATACGCTGGATTGGAGTGTTTACTGGGAGCAAAAGGCTGATTTGGAGACGATGTGATCAAAAACAGCTCTTACTGTCAAAATGACAAAACAGCGCATTGCTAAGGACATTTTCAGAGAATGCTTTCAATTAATCGACCTCTCGCTTAAGACTCCAGCAGGCTTCCGCTGAGCCAATCTGCAGTGCGGGTTAATGCTGCTGTTGTATCTTAATAATCTAATAAACGGAGACAAATATGCCCTTCCTCCCCGCGTTTGACCAGGAACACTCCCAGCTTTGGCATTTCATGTGCCTCTGTGCCATCATATAAGAACCACGACCTCACTTTCAAACCAATCATTCTATTTCGATACCGAGGTTGTGAGATCATTTCTCATGTAGCAGCTTTTACAACATGGACCATAGATTATTGGAACATCAAGCTCAGGAAAAGAACACAGGGTAGCAGTGAGGAAAAGAAAATTTAATTGAAAGTACCTCTTTCTGTGGACTTCTACATCATTTATTTCATTTGCTCATTTGGCTCTATCTAGTCTATTGTGTGCAGTTCTGCAATTCGCATGATACCACGGATATGACAGCACTGGAAATGATGCAAGACAGATTTATCATGATATTGTCTGGGTAGAAGAGTTTCAATTATAAAGAGAAATTGGATAGTCTGGAGGAGTTTTTCTAATAGCAGATGAAATTTAGAGGAGACATGATTGAGATGCACAAAATAATCAATATGGATGGTGTAGACTGAAATAAACGTTTCTCTTTGATGGTGAGATCGATCACGGGGGAGGGGTAGGGTGGCATAGGAAACATTTGAGTGAATGCGCAGACAAATCTAATCTAATCTAATCTAATGTAAAATGTTTTGAAACAGCGGTTGGTTGAAAACTGGAAGTCAGTGCATGCAAAGGTTGGAGAGGCAGAAATCCTCATAACTTTCAGAAGTATTCAGATGTGAATTTTGTGATGCCAAGTCAGACGAGGCTATAGGCCAAGTGATTTTAAGAAGTGTTCAGATAGTTAAGCGAATGTTAATTTCCAGCAATACCAAATAGGCTTCTTTTTGCATAAAATTCCTGGATAGTACCACCGCCTGTCACTGCGTGAGATCAGGTTCAATTCACTTCCAGGATGAATGCTTGCATATTGGGATAGCTCAGTGGATAGAACTGCACCTTTCCACGCCAGGAACCGGCATTAGATTCCAGAATTGTTTGACTGACTGTGTGGAATTTGCACTCTCATGCTCTCTCTCTTCCTTGTGAGTTTCCTCTGGCTGTTCCGATACCTTCCCACAGTGCAAAGGTGTGCAATTCAGGTCAATGGCAAACAAAATCTAAATGGACTGTAAGTGTTGTAAATCAGAGACAAAAGTCAGAATTGCAGCTCGGGGAAAACGGAATGACCATTTCAGTTCAATAGACCCTTCCGCGGAACTGTTTTTAATTTGCAATGTTAACCCTGATTTCTCTCCACTGATGCTTCCTGACTCACTGAGCTTTTGCAGCAATTTCTATTTTCGTAGGTGGATCACAAATGCGGGTTTAGAAAGATAGAGTGGGGCAGTGTGAATCTCATCCACGGCACAGTGCAGACTCAACTGGCCAAATGGCTTCTGTATGCACTGTGTCTAATTTCATTAACACTGTGTCTATAAGTATTTGTCCTTTTTTTAGTCTTTGTTATTCACATCTCTCCTGTCATGTGAAGTGCAGAGCAGGATAATCGACGTATCGGGCATAAGCCACCACAAAACCGTTACCACCTGACGCCTGGAAGATGAACGCCTCATATTCTGGCTTGGGACCCTGCAACAACACGGAAAAAATGTGGATTTCAACGGCTTCCTCATTTCCCCTCGCTCCACATTATTACAGTCTGAAGCATCAAACTCAGCACCACGCTCCGGACCCATACATCTCTCCCCATCTGACATATCACCTCCACCCCTGCCTCGCTCCACCATTCGCTTTCCACCCAACCCCAACCCCCACCCATTTATCTCCCAGCCCCAACCAACAAGACTCATTCCTGATGAAAGACTAATGCCAGAAACGTCGATTCCCTAGCATCCCGGATGCTGCCTGACCTGCTGTACTTTTCCAGCACGACACTGTCTCCGTGGCGAAGATAGACGAGCTCTGCTCAGGCTCTTTCTCTGAGAGCGCAGAAGGCTGAGTGAGGAAGTGATTAAGGTGCACATTAAGGGGATCGGTATGTGTTATAGGAGCAAACTTCATATGGGAAGAGTTAACAATCAGGGATCTCCTTTAAACACAAGAGGGAGGGTGCTCAAACGAGATTTAGGAAGAACGTTTTCACTCTGAGAGTGTTGTTTATTTGGAATTCACTGTGTGACCGTGTGATAAAGGTATGAGTCAGTAAAACATCTCAGGAGTATTTAACCGAATACATGAGAAGCTGGAGCACACATGGATAAGGACCAGGTACTGGAAACTGGGGTGAACTTAAACAGATATCTGATGAAAGAACCGAACACTGTACAGAAAATACAGAGTATGAAAGCATGGGAAGGGTAATGGCATGGAAACTACTGGCGTTTTGTTACAAGTGGTCTGCGTAATGCTACACTCGTCAAAAGGTCACTCGGGCAGAATGGGGCCAGTGTGGCAGGATGGGATAAGAATAGTGTGATGCTGATACACCAATTAGTAGAGTCAGACTGGGTTGAAAGGTTACCATGGCAGGCTGAGGTAATACCAATTAGTAAAGTCAACCTCGCCTACTAAATATCATCATGGCAGTTTGGGAAACGTCGTAAATATCTAATTAGTAGTTAGTAGAGTCAGCTTGGGACAGGAAAACATTGTGATAGATGGGGTAGCTAAATATCGAATCATGACAGGTTAGTCTGGGACGGAGGTTCATTGAGCACAGGTGGCAGTAGAATACTTAATAGTTACAGTAGAATAAATTAGGAAAAACCATAGTGGCAGAAGCAGAACGATAATGGGAATTAGCACCATCGGTTTATTGTATAGCTGGAGTGAGGTAATTCTGACTAACACAGTTGGCATTTTGATAAGCTAACAAGACATGATTAAAGAAAAGGTATAAAGAGATGGAGTTTAATTCAGATACATGTGAGGTGCTGAATTTTGCGAAAGCAGGACTTATACACTGAATGGTACGGCCCGAGGGAGTGTTGCTGAAAAAGAAACCTTGGCGTGGAGGTTCATAGCTCCTTGAAAGTGGAGTCGCAGGTAGATAGGATCGTGAAGAAGTATGCTTTCCTTTTTTGGTCAGAGTATTGTGTACAGGAGTTGGGAGGTCATGTTGCGACTGTACAGGACATTGGTTCGGCCACTGTTGCAATATTGCGTGCAATTCTGGTGTACTTCCGATCGGAAAGATGTTGTGAAACTTGTAAGGTTTCAGAAAGATTTACAGGGATGTTTCCAGCCTTGGAGGATTTGAGCCATAAGGAGAAGCTGAACAGGCTGGGGTTGTTTTCCCTGGAGCTTCGGAAGCTGAGGGGTGACCTGAAAGAGATTCACAAAATTATGAGGGACATGGAAAGGATAAATAGACAAAATATTTACCCTGGGTTCGGGGAGTCCAGAACTACAGGGCTTAGGTTTAGTGTGAGAGGGGAAAGATATGAAAGAGACCTAAGGGGCAACTTTTTTCACACAGAGGGTGGTACGTGAATGGAGTGAGATGCCAGAGGATGTGGTAGAGGCTGGTACAATTGCAAAATTTGAGAGGCATGTGTATAGGAAGGGTTTGGAGGGATATGGGGCGGGTGATTGCAGGTGGGGCTAGATTGGGTTGAGATATCTGGTTGGCATGGACAAGTTGGACAGCAGTGTCTGCTTCGATGCTGCACATCTCAATGACTCTATGACTCTATGCCATGGACCCTGAGGTTCGGGCGAGTCAAAACTTTATTTTCTGAATGTCACTGTTTTTGTTTGCAAATAAAAGATCGACTTCTTGAAAAACTCTCCGCATCTCCTGGTGATAGTCGACATTTTCTCTACGACAACTGCAACTTTGGGTGCAGTATAATTGTGGTGAGTGCAGCTCTGTGGCGCAATGAAAAGCGTGTTAGATTTCTACAAATTTGGTAACTTTGCTATTCAATGTTTGTGGGTTTGAACCGCACTAGAAGTGGATTTTAGTTCAGTTTTCAGCTGAATCATTGAGTGTTGTGCTGATTCATCGCCAATTCCTGTCGTCTGGAGTTCCCGTCCCTGCTACTGATCAGAGGAAATTCCTTACCTTCATGGTTGTGCGTTTCTACGGAATCATATCATTTGAAACATGATCTGACCAGAATCAGATTCTCATCGGCAAAACCTGCAAATTTCGTGCAGAAACCCACTGTGCAACACGTTCTTGGATGTAGGAATGGTGGAGATTATTGATGAATGCAATATGTTTCATGTTACCTGTATGAACAGAAATTTTCGATTGCTTAACTGTCTTTATCCCGTTGTACGACAGGTTGTTGTGGATGAGCTGGGCAAAGACATTGACGTGTTTGGTCAGCCATGATCATATCACACGGCGGGTAGACAGTGAGAGAATTAATCTCACGCTGTTGGTCTCACTTTTCTCACAAACCAGTTAGTCAGCGAACTGAGCTAACCGACCTCCATTCAATGCAGAGCTAACTCAAACAGAACAGTGCATTTGTATTATATAATATTTCATGTAGAATGAGCTGCTGCACCTTCCAACTCCATTAGCTCTTCTTACACTTAACATTTTCAGTTGCAGGTGTTATGCATTTTCTTTCCGATGAGTGCTAACCACTTCCAGAGTGTTTCCCTTTTGCACCCCCATCCAGGCAGCCCAGAATCACTGTCGCTGTTTAATTCACTCCTTGTGTGCTTGCACGCGCTTTTCGAATATTCTGGAATCAGCACCTAAGATGTTTTTATTTCTGAAAATTCATCTCCGAAATCAATAACTCTCAGAATAAAAAATGCTTGACCAAAATTATTTATCGTGCCCTGTTGGGTTTGAAGTTCTAACGTCTAGTTTCCACTCAACGAAACGAGGAAATTACCCTCATATTTACTCTTAAGATCTTCACATCAGCTGGATAACCTCTATTCGGACACAACTAAGTCTTTCCTGATTTCTCCCGCATTATTCTTTAACTATGCCGTCAGTCCATTAAACCACCTCTTTTCGTTTGTAGTGGCTTTATCTCCCAGTAAACCTCATTTCCTTCGTTTCGAACGACATGGTATCATGGCCGTGTCATTCCTAACGTCTTTGTATTCCAGTAAACGATGCCCGTGTCATTATTCATGTCATTATATCCCTGTAAATTTCAACCTGAGAACGGATGCTGGGTTTAATTCAATGCATGAAACCTCACCACTAAGCTATGCAATCTTATTACCGACACAGGAAAGGTGGAAGCAATTCCAATTACAGCTGAATCGATTGGCTGCAACAGAATCGGTTCAAGTCGCAGTCACAAACTTGACTGTTGTTCTTATAGTTATTTCGTCTCTACTGTGCTGAAGTTATGCAGTGAGGGATCAATTACTATTGCCAGACATATATAAGGGGGCGTATGAAATGCTGAAGTTGTGAGACCAGAGCAGTTTATATTGACGTAGACCATTCATTGTTCGACTCTCAGTCTTAGGAATTAGACAGAGAGCGATTTTGAGCAAAATTTGAGCAGGGACGTTTACCCCATGACGTAATACCAAATTGTGTGGTTACTTTGTTGTTTACCTCATTTGCGTGTTTTGCCTCATTGAGGATTTTGAAGTTATCCCCTCTATACAAAAGTTCCGTGCTTTTGCACCATTATACAAAAGATGCAGTACAATAACATCCAACGCTGTTTCAGTCTACTTGTACAGATATTGACTCGTGGAAACAGCACTATGCACTCTCCTCGAGTCTGGAAAATAATTTGCTCCATTCCCAATCTTATGGCTCTTTTCATTCCATCGGCTTCTGTTCTTCACAGAATCCGATTCAGCAGATCTTGTCACTGAGTCATTTATTTGTATGTGTTCAGATGATGTGAGCAGAATATCACAGTCCATAACACAGAAGTCAGACCATACTCAGAGAACCGTACTCTGCTCTAGACCATTTCATGAACACCAGGAAGAAATATCTATGATCTTCAAAGTTGACTAACCTGTTTTTTCTGAAGCAAGATAAACAATTCCAGATTTCTGCTTTTGTTGTCACACGCACCAAGGTTGTAAATGCTGGAACCAGTTGAATCTGTCCGCTCTCCCACATCCATTTTCTCCCCAGGAGGTGTTAAGATGATGGTCTGAATCGGATTCTTCTATAAAGAATAATCTTTTTATCCATTGATTTCTGGTGTATGGGCCCACTAGGCTCCCGCTGGGTCTCTGTGTTAGCGGTGTTCACAGCAGTTTCCCGCAGTCTTCAGCTTTTTTGTAGCAAGTACCTTCGAGGATGACATCAAAAGATATTCGCTGTTACTGTATGATACTCTACCAATGGAGACAGCTCTATCAATAGAGGCTGCTCAGTCCGCTGGGATGGGATAATTTCTGCAGTGTGTCCTGCGGATCAGAGACAGTGCACTTTATCATTCAGATCATACAGAGTGAGAGGGCTCGAAAAGGCCAAGCGAGTTTTCCCCACAGGAGTTTATTGTAGGTGGAACAATACCAGCGGCACGACCCTAACCCAGGAAAGAATTGTCTCAGAAGTCCATTTGGTAAGTTTAATTTCAGAGTCTGGTCACCATTCTCCATGAACCCTGCAGCCTGCGGGCAATGAGCACAATGAAGTTGGTGGTGGATCCCAAAATGAGAGCATAATTCCTCATTAATATCTCCAATAAAATAGGGGTGGTTGTGGTGGGGGGGGGGAAGGGAGGGGGCACATTGTCAGAAGGAAGACAAAATCAAATACCAAAGCAGGTTATAATCTCCTTGAGTAAAATATTTACAACAGTTTTAGCAGTAGCGTTGGAAGTGCGGTAAGCTTCCACTCATCAAGGAAAAGAAAATCAACAATGACCAAAACATACTTATAGTGCTGACACCTTTGCAACTCGATGAAGTCTTTAAAACTCTTTTGCAGTTGGCATTAGGTGGTCAGAGGGCGGCTCACCCTTATCAGAGAACATAGAACAGAGAAAGGACAGCATAGAACAGGCCCTTTCACCCACGAAGTTTAATCCTAATGTAAAATATAGTAACAACCTACACACCCCTCAATTCACTGCTATCCATGTGCAAGTCTAGAAGTCGCTTAAAGGTCCCCAATAACTCTGCTTCCACCACTACCACTGGTAGCGAATTCCATGTATTCACAGCTCTCTGTGTTTAAAAAAAAAACTACTTCTGACATCTCCTTTATACCTTCCTCCTCATATCTTCAAACTATGAGTTCTCATACCAGTCAATCTTGCCCTGGGGAAAATACTCTAGCTATTGACTCTATCTATTCCTTTCATTATTTTGTAGACATCTATCAGGTGTCTCTCTTCCTCCTTCGCTCCAGAGAGATGTCCAAGCCTATTCAACCTTTTTTTTTCATAAGGCAAGCCCTCGGTCCAAGCAGCATCCTTCTTTGCACCCTCTCCCAAGCCTCTGCATCTTTCCTATAGTAGGGCGACCAGAACTGGACACAATATTTCAAGTATTGCCTCACCAGGGACTTGTAGAGCTGCAGCAAAACCTCACGTCCCTTGAACTCTATCCCCCTGTTAATGAAAGCCAAGACACCATATGCTTTCTTAACAACCTTATCCACTTGTATGGCAACTTTGAGGTATCTATGTACTTGCACATCCAAATCCCACTGTTCCTCCACACTGCCAAGAATCCTGTCTTTAATCCTACATTCAGCATTCGAGTTCCACCTTCCAACACGCATCACTTCGCATTTATCCAGGTTGAACTCAATATGCCATTTCTCAGCCCAGATCTGCAGTCTGTCTATATCGCGCTGCAGCCTGCAGTAGCCCTTTATTCTATTACCGACACCTCCAAACTTTGTGTCATCTGCAAATTTACTAACCCTCCCCTCAACCTCCTCATCCAAGTCATTTATAAAAACTACAAAGAGCAGAGGACCAAATACAGAGCCCTGGGAGACCCCACTCAACACTGTCGTCTAAGCAGAATACTTTCCATCTACAGCCACTCTCTGCCTTCTGTCAGCCAGCCAATTCTGTATATATCTGTTTAATGCCTGCAAACAGAGTGTTGATGGAGGGTTGTCTGTTTATGCCTGATTAATGGTCGGTGATAGGGGGTGGTGCAGGGTTGTGTGCGTTTTTCTGTATATATCTGCTTAATGACAGGAGACAGACTGGTGGTGCTCGAAGGTTGTGTGTGTGTTTTTCTGTGTATATATGCTCAGTGGAAGGATAACAGGGCGGTGTGGAGGGTTGTGTGTGTCTGTCTGTGTATATCTGTTTCATGGCAGGTGATAGGGCTGTCTAGGAGGGGTGTGCGTGTGATTCTGTGTATGTATATTTAAGGGCTGGAGACAGGGTGGTGGTATGTGTACCTGTTCCGTGGCAGGAGACAAGGTGGTCATGGAGGATTGTGTGTGTGTTCCTGCATATATCTGCTCAATGGCAGGAGGCATGTTGTTCATGGAATGTTATGCTTGTGTGTGTGTGTTTCTGCGTATATCTATTTAATTGCAGGAGATAGGGTGGTGGTGGAGAATTGTGTATGCATCTGCATTTTTGTGTATATCTATTTAAGGGCAGTAGGCAGGGTGTTCGTGGAAGGTTGTGTGTGTATATTTCCGTGTATAACTGTTTGGTGACAGGAGACAGGGTGGTCAAGGAGGTTTGAGTGAGTGTGCGTGTGTGTTTCTGTGCATATGTGCTTAATGGCATGAGACAGTTTGGTGTGTGTATGTTATTATGCATATCTGTCCAATTGCAGGAGGCAGGGTGTTCATGGAGTGTTGTGCATGTTAGTGATTCTGCGTATATCCTTTTAATGGCAGGAGACAGGGTGGTGGTGGAGGTTAGATGTCTGTGTTTCTGTGTCTTAATGCTTATGGGTAGGATACACGTTGGTGGTGGACGTTTGTGTGTGTGTGTTTCTGTGCATATATGTTAAAAGACAGGAAACAGGGTGGTGATGGTGGAAGGGTGTGTGTGTGTGTTTCTGTGTATATCTGTTTAATGCCAGGAGACAGAGTGTTGGTGGAGGGTTGTCTGTGTGTTTTTCTTTTCTGTGCCTGTCAGTTTAATGCTGGTGTTAGGGTGGTGGTGGTGCAGGGATGTGTATGTTTTTTTCTGTAAGTATCTGCTTAATGATAGGAGACAGACTGGTGGTGGTGGAGGGTTGTGTGTCTGTCTGTTTCTGTGTATATCTGATTAATTGCAGGAATCAGGGTGGCGGTGGAGCGTTCTGTATGTATGTGTGTTTCTGTGTATATCTGTTTAAGGGCAGGAGACAGGGGGATGGTAGAGGGATGTGTGCGTGTTTCTGTGTATATCTGTTTTAAGGGCTGGAGAGAGTGTGGTCGTGGCGGGTTGTGCGTGTGTGTTTCTGTGTATATCTGATAAACGGCAGGAAACGAGATCGTGGTCGAGGGATGTGTATGTGTGTGTGTGTTTGTGTGTTTGTGTATATACCTGCTTAAAGGCAGGAGACAGGTGGTGGTGGAGAGTATAGTGTCTGTATTCCTGTATCTATGTGCTTACTGGCAGAAGACAAGGTGGTATGGAGGGTTGTGTATGCATGTGTTTTTGCGTATATCCGTTTAAGGTCAGTCGGCAGGGTATTCATAGAACATAGACCAAAAATCATTACAGCCCAGTACAGGCCCTTCGGCCCTCAACGTTGCGTCGACCTGTCATTCCAAACTGAAGCCTATCGAACCTACACTATTCCATGTACTTCCACATGCTTGTCCAATGACGACTTAAATGTACTTAAAGTTGGGTAATCTACTACCATTGCGGGCAAAGCATTCCATACCATTACTAATCTCTGAGTAAAGGAACTACCTCTGACATCTGTCCTATATCTGTAACCTCTCAATTTAAAGCTATGCCCCCTCGTGCTCGCCGTCACCATACTTGGAAAAAGGCTCTCCCTGTCCACCCTATCTAACCCTCTGATTATCTTTAATGTCTCTATTGAGTCACGTGTCAAACTTCTTCTCTCCAACGAAAACAGGCTGAAGTCCCTCACTCTTTCCTCGGAAGACCTTCTCTCCATACCAGGCAAGATCCTAGTAAAACTCTTCTGCACCCTTTCCAAAGCTTTCATATACTTCTTATAATGCAGTGATCAGAACTGGACACAATATTCCAAGTGCGGTCGCACCAGAGTTTTGTACAGCTGTAGCATAACTTAATAGTTCCAGAATCGATCCCTCTATTAATGACTTCTTAACAAAACGGTCAACCTGGGTGGCAACTTTCAAGGATCTGTGTACCTGGACACCGAGATCTCTCTGCTCATCTACACTACCAAGGATCTTTCATTAAGTCCAGTACTTTGAATTCCTGTTCCTTCGACCAAAGTGCATCACCTCACGCTTGTCCACATTAAAGTGCATTTTGCACCTCTCAGCCCAGCTCTGCAGCTTGTCTATATCTCTCTGTAACCTACAACATCTTTTGTCACTATCCATAACTCTACCGACCTTAGTGTTGTCTGCAAATTTACTAACCTACCCTTCTATTCCCTCATCCAGTTCGTTTATAAAAATGATGAACAGCAGTGGACCTAACACCGACCCTTGCGGCACATCACTAGTAACTGGACACCAGATGAACATTTCCCATTAACCACATCCCTCTGTCTTCTTTCAGTAAGTCAATTACTTATCCAAACTGCAATATCTCCCACAATCCGATTTCTCCGCATTTTGAACAATAGCCTACTGTGGGGAACCTTATCAAATGCGTTTCTGATATCCATATACATCACATCAACCGGTTTACTCTCATCTATCTGTTTGGTCATCTTCTCAAAGAACTCAATACGGTTTGTGAGGCACGAAATCACTTTCACAAAACCGTGCTGACTATCCATTATCATAATATTATTTTCTAGATGATTGCAAATCTTTTCCAACACTTTACAAACAACTGAAGTAAGGCTCACTAGTCTATAATTACCAGTGTTGTCTCTACTCCCCTGCTTGAACAGGGGAACCACATTTGCTATCCTCCAGTCTTCTGGCACTGTTTCTGTCGACAATGACGATTTAAAGATCAATGCCAAAGGCTCAGCAACCTCCTCCCTGGCTTCCCAGAGGATCCCAGGCTAAATCCCATCCAGCCCAGTGGACTTATCTATTTTCACATTCTGCAGGATTTCTAATACCTCTTCCTTGCGAACCTCAATCACACCTAGTCTAGTAGACTGTATCTCGGTATTCTCCTCGACAACATTGTCGTTTTCTAGAGTGAATACTGTCGAAAAATATTCATTTAGTGCTTCCTCTATCTCCTTCGGTTCCTCACACAACTTCCCATTAATATCCTTGATTGGCCCTAACCTTACTCTTGTCATTCTTTTATTCCTTAAATACCTATAGAAAGCCTTATGGTTTACCCCGATCCTATCGGCCAACAACGTCTCGTATCTCCTCCTGGCTCTTCTGAGCTCTCTCTTTAGGTCTTTCCTGGCTACCTTGTAACCCTCAAGTGCCCGAACTGAGCTTTCACATCTCATCGAAACATAAGCCTTCTTCTTCCTCTTGACTAGAGATTCCACTTCCTTCGTAAACCAAGGCTCCTGCGCTCTACAGCTTCCTCCCTGTCTGACAGCTACACATTTATCTAGGACACTCTGGAGCGTTTCCATGAATAAGCTCCACATTTCTAATGTGCCCATTCCCTGCAGGTTCCTTCCCAATTTAATACTTCGTAAATCTTGCCTAATCGCATTGTAACTACCGATCCCTCAGCTGTAAATTTCGTGGAAGGTTGTGTGTGTTGTGTGTGTGTGTGTGTGTGTGTGTGTGTGTGTGTGTGTGTGTGTGTGTGTGTGTGTGTGTGTGTGTGTGTGTGTGTGTGTGTGTGTGTGTGTGTGTGTGTGTGTGTGTGTGTGTGTGTGTGTATTTCCGTGTATGACTGTTTGATGACAGGAGACTGGGTGGTCAAGGAGATTTGAGTGAGTGAGTGTGTGCGTGTGTGTTTCCGTGCATATGTGCCGACTGACATTAAACAGGTAGACACCGAAACCAACACACAACCCTCCACCACCAACCTGCCCCCTGCCTTTAAGCAGATATACACACAAACACACACACATCCCTCAACCACTACCCTGTTTCCTGCCGTTAATCAGATATACACAGTTTGGTGTGTGAGTGTTTCTGTGTATACCTGTTTAATGTTAGGAGACAGAGTGTTGGTGGTGGGGATGTTTGTCTGTCTGTGTGTTTTTTTCTGTGTATGTTTGTTTAATGGTAGGTGATAGGTTCAGGGTTGTGTGTGGTTTTCTGTATATATCTGCTTAATTACAGAAGACAGACTAATGGTGGTGGAGGGTTGTGTGTGTGTTTCTGTGTAAAATCGATTAATTTCAGGAAACAGGGCGGTGGTGGAGGGTTGTGCGTTTGTTTCCGTGTATATCTATTTAATGGCAGGAGGCAGGGTGGCCGTGGAGGTTTGTGTGTGCGCGTGTTTCTGTGTATATCTGATTAACGGCAGAAAACAGGGTGGTGGTCAAGAAATGTGCGTGTGTTTCAGTGCATTTCTGTTTAATGGCAGGGGATAGGGTGGTCGTGGAGGTGTGTGTGTGCTTCTGTGTATATCTATTTAAGGGCTGTGCGTATATGTTTCTGTGTATATCTGATTAACGGCACGAAACAGAGTAGTGGTTGAGGGATGTGTGTGTGTTTGTGTGTATATCTGCTTAAAGGCAGGAGACAGGCTGATGGTGGAGGGTTGTGTGTTATTTCGGTGTCTACCTGCTTAATGTCAGGAGGCAGGGTGGTCATATTGGGTTGTGTGCGTGTGTTAATATGTATATCTATTTAAGGGCTAGAGACAGGGTGGTGGTGGAGGGTGCTGTGTGTGTGTTTCTGTGTATAACTGTTTAATTGCAGGTGGCATGTTGGTGGTGGAGGGTTGTGTGTGTGTTTCTGCGTATATGTGCTTAATGGCAGGACACATGATAGTGTGTGTGTCTTTCTCTGTATTCCTGTTCAATGGCAGGAGACAGGATGGTCATGGAGGGTTGTGTGTGTTTCTGCGTATCTCTATTCAATGGCAGGAGACACAGTGGTGTTGGAGGATAGAGTGTCTGTGTTTCTGTTCCTGTGTGCTGAGTGGCAGTGAGAGGGTGGTGGAGGGTTGTGTATGTTTCTGTGTATATCTGTTTAAGGTCAGTAGACAGGGTGTTCGTAGAAGGTTGTGTGTGTGTTTCTGTGTATATCTGTTTAATGGCAGGTGACAGGGTGGTGGTCGAGGTTGGTGTGTGTGTTTTATGTGTGTATATGTTTAATTGCAGGAGACAGGCTGGTGGTGGAGGGTGGTATGTGTTTGTTTCTGAGTAGATTTGTTTCATGGCAGGAGACGTGGTGGTCCTTGAGGGTTGTGCGTGCGTTTCTGTGTATATCTGCTTAATGGCAGAAAACAATGTGGTGGTTAAAGGTCGTGTGTGTGCATTTTTACGCATATCTGTTTAATCGCAGGGGATAGGGTTGTGGTGGAGGGTTGTTTGTGTGTTTGTGTGTGTTTCTGTGCATGTCTGTTTAATGGCAGGAGACGGGGTGATGGTGGAGGGCTGTGTGTGTGTGTTTATGTGTATATCTGATTAATGGCAGCAAACAAGGTGGGGGGTTCTGTATATGTGTGTGT
The DNA here is from genome assembly GCF_037043375.1 of Chiloscyllium plagiosum. Classification (NCBI taxonomy): domain Eukaryota; kingdom Metazoa; phylum Chordata; class Chondrichthyes; order Orectolobiformes; family Hemiscylliidae; genus Chiloscyllium; species Chiloscyllium plagiosum. Next base: position 98,021,509 of record NW_028270159.1, on the reverse strand, counting down.
TTCTGTGTATATCTATTTCAGGTCAGAAGACATGATGGTGGTCGAGGGTAGTGTGTGTGTACTTCCGTGTATATCTGCTAAATGGCAGGAGAAATGGTGGTGGTGAAGTGTGGAGTGCGTGTTTGTGTGTATATCTACTTAATGGCGGGAAATAAGGTTGTGGTGGAGGGTTGAGTGTGTGTGTTTCTGCATATATCTGTTTAATGTTTGCTGGCAGGGAGGTTATGGAGGGTTGTGTGTGAAAGTGTTTCTGTATATATATATTGAATTGCAGGAGAAGGGTGGCAGTGGAGGGTTGTGTGTGTGCTTCTGTTTACATCTGATCATTGGCAGAAAACAGCTTGCCAGTGTAGTGGTGTGTGTGTGTTTCTGTATATCCCTGTTTAATGGCAGGAGACAGGATGGTAGTGAGGTTTGTGTGTGTTTCTGTGTATAATTGATTTATGGCAGCAAACAGTGTGGTGGGGGAGGGTTCTCTCTATATGTGTTTCTGTATATACCAGTTAAATTGCAGGAGACAGGTTGGTGGTGGAGGATGGTATATGTTTGTTTCTGATTATATCTGTTTCATGGCAGGAGACATAGTGGCGGTTGATGGTTGTGCGTGTGTATCTGTGTATATCTGCTTAATGGCAGAAAACAATGTGGTGGTGTACTGTTGTGTGTGTATTTCTACGTATATCTGTTTAATGGAAGGAGACAGGGTTGTGGTGGAGGGTGGTGTGTGTGTGTGTGTTTCTGCGTATATCTGTTTAATGATAGGCGAGGGGGTGGTCGTGGTGGTGTGTGTGTATGTTTGTGTATATCTGTTTAATGAGAGGAGACAGGGTGGTGGTGGAGGCTTGTCTGGATGTTTCTGTAAATATCTGTTTAATTGCAGGAGACAGGGTGGTTTTGAAGGTTGTGTGTGTGTGTTTCTGTGTATGTCTGTTTAATGGTAGGAGGCAGGGTTGTGCTGAAGGTATGCCATTATGTTTCTGTATAAGTCTGTTTAATTCCAGGAGACAGGGTGGTGTGTGTGTGTGTGTGTGTGTGTGTGTGTGTGTGTGTGTGTGTGTGTGTGTGTGTGTGTGTGTGTGTGTGTGTGTGTGTGTGTGTGTGTGTGTGTGTGTGTGTGTGTGTGTGTGTGTGTGTGTGTGTGTGTGTGTGTGTAAATGTTTAATTGCAGGAGACAGTGTGGTGTTGGAGGAATGAGTGTGCGTGTTTCTGTGTATATCTGTTCAATGACATGAGACTGGGTGGTGGTTCAGGGTTGTCTGTATGTTTCTGTAAATATCTGTTTAATTGCTTAATGACAGGAAACAATTTGCTGTTCAAGGATTGTGTGTGCGCGTGTATGTGCATGCGTGTGTGTGCATGCGTTTCTGTGTATGTCTGATTAATGGCAGAAGACAGGGTGTTGGTGTCGAGATGTCTGTGTGTTTCTGTTTATATCTGTTTAATCACCGGAGAGTGTGTGATTGGGGAGGGTTGTGTGTGTATTTATGTGCATATCTGATTAACGGCAGCGAACAGGGTGCTGGTGGAGGGTTCTGCATGTGTGTGTGTTTCTGTGTATACCTGTTTCAGGGCAGGAGACATAGTGGTGGTCGAGGGTTGTGTGTGTGTGTATATTTCTGTGTATATCTGCTCAATGGCAGCAGAACAGGGTAGCGGTGGAGGGATGTGTGTGTGTTTGTGTGTATATCTGTTTAATGTCAGCACACATCGTGATTCTCGAGGATTGTGTTTGTGTTTTTCTGTGTATATCTGTTTAGTGGCAGGAGGCAAGGTGGTGGTGAAGTGTCGAGTGCTTGTTTGTGTGTATATCTACTTAACAGCAGGAAATCAGGTGGTGGTGGAGGGTTCTGTGTGTTTGTTTCTGCATATGTCTGTTTAATGGCGGGTGGCAGGGTGGTAGTGGGGTGGATGTGCGTTTCTGCATATATCTGTTGAATTGCAGGTGGCAGGTTGGTAGTGGAGGGTTGCGTGTGTGCGTTTCTGTATATATCTATTGAATTGCAGGAGACAGGTTGGCAGTGGAGGGTTGTGTGTGTGTTTCTGTGTACATCGAATCAATGGCAGAAAACAGCTTGGTAGTTTAGTATTGTGTGTGTTTCTGTATACCCCGGTTTACTGGCAGGAGAAAGGATGGTAGTGGAGGTTTGTGTGTATGTTTCTGTGTATAATTGATTTATGGCAGCAAACGGGATGGTGGGGAGGGTTCCCTGTGTGTGTGTTTCTGGGTATACCTGTTTAATTGCAGGAGGCAGGTTGGTGGCGGAGGGTGGTATGTGTTTGTTTCTGAGTATATCTGTTTCATGGCAGGAGACATGGTGCAGTTGATGGTTGTGCGTGTGCATCTGTGTATATTTGCTTAATGGCAGAAAACAATGTGGTGGTGCACGGTTGTGTGTTTGTGTATTTCTATGTATATCTGTTTAATGGCAGGAGACAGGATTGTGGTGGAGGGTTGTGTGTGTGTTTGTGCGTATATCTGTTTAATGATAGGCGAGGGGTTGTCGTGGTGGTGGTGTGTGTGTATGTTTGTGTATATCTGTTTAATGACAGGAGACAGGGTGGTGGTGGAGGCTTGTCTGCATGTTTCTGTAAATATCTGTTTAATTGCAGGAGACAGGGTGGTTTTGGAGGTTGGTGAGTGTTTGTTTCTGCATATAACTGTTTAATGAATGTCGATAGGGTGGTCGTGAAGGGTTGTGTGTGCGTTCCTGTGTATATCTGCTTAATGACAGAAAACAAATTGGTTCTCAATGCTTGTGTGTGCGTGTGCGTATGTGCTTCTGTGTATATCTGTTTCATGACAGGAGACAGGGTGGTGGTGGAGGCTTGTCTAGATGTTTCTGTAAATATTTGTTTAATTGCAGGAGACAGGGTGGTTTCGGAAGTTGGTGAGTGTGTGTTTCTGTATATAACTGTTTAATGAATGTAGACAGGGTGTCGTGGAGGGTTGTGTGTGTGTGTTCTGTGTATAGCTGCCTAATGACAGGAAACAAATTGGTTGTCAATGCTTGTGTGTACGTATGCGTCTGTGTTTCTGTGTATATATATTTAATGACAGAAAACAATGTGATATTGGAGGGTTGTGTGTGTGTGTTTCTGTCTTTGTCTGTTTAATGGCAGGAGACAGGATGGTGCTGAAGATATGTCTTTATGTTTCTGTATTTATCTGTTTAATTGCCGGAGACAGAGTGGTGGAGGAGGGTGGTGTGTGTGTGTCTGTCTGTGTGTGTGTGTGTGTGTTTGTGTGTCTATATGTTTAATTGCAGGAGACAGTGTGGTGTTGGAGGAATGGGTGTGCGTGTTTCTGTGTATATATGTATGATGATGGGATACTGGGTGGTAGTGGTGGAGGGTCGTCTGTATGTTTCTGTGAATATCTGTTTAATTGCTTAATGACAGGAAACAAATTGCTGTTCAAGAGTTGTGTGTGCGTGTGTGTGTGCGTGTGCATGTGTTTGTGTGTGTTTCTGTGTATGTCTGTACAATGGCAGGAGACAGGGTGTTGGTGATGAAGTGTTTGTGTGTTTCTGTTTAAATCTATTTAATCACCGGAGAGTGTGTGATTTGGGAGGATTGTGTGTGTATGTGTATGTTTATGTGCATATCTGATTAATGGCAACAAACAGGGTGGTGGTGGAGAGTTCTGTATGCGTGTGTGCTTCTGTGTATATCTGTTTTAGGGCAGGAAACAGGGTGATGGTCGAGGATTTTGTGTGTGTGCATTTCTGTGTATATCTGTTTTAGGGCAGGAAACAGGGTGATGGTCGAGGATTGTGTGTGTGTATGTCTGTGTATATCTGCTCAATGGCACGAGAACAGTGTGGTGGTGGAGGGTTTTTTTTGTGTGTGTGTGTGTTTCTGTGTATATCTGTTTAATGCCAGGAGACAGAGTGTTGGTGTAGGGTTGTCTGTGCGTTTTCTTTTCTGTGCCAGTCTGTTTAATGGTAGTTGATAAGGTGGTAGTGCAGGGTTCTGTGTGTTTTTCTGTTCTCCCTGCTTAATTACAGGAGACAGACTGGTGTTCGTGGAGGGTTGTGTGTATGTGTGTTTCTGTGTATATCTGTTTAATGGCAGGAGACAGGGTGGTACTGAAGATATGCGTGTATGTTTCTGTGTATATCTGTTTAATGGCAGGAGACAGAGTGGTGCTGAAGAAATGCATGTATACTTCTGCGCATATCTGTTTATTTGCAGGAGACAGGGTGTTGGAGGAGGACAGTGTGTCTGTGTTTCTGTGTATAAATGTTTAATTTCAGGAGACAGGGTGGTGGTGGAGAGATGTGCATATGTGTTGCTGTATATATCTGTTTATGGGTAGGAGATGGGGTTTCGTGAAGGTTTGTGTGTCTTTCTGTGTATATCTGTTTAAGTGCTGGTGACAGGGTTGTGATGGAGGGTTGTGTGTGTATTTCTGCATATCTCTGCTCAATAGCAAGAGAACACGGTAGTGTTGGAGGATTGTGTATGTGTTTCTGTGTATAGTTATTTACGGGCAGGAGACAGGGTGGTGATGGAGGATTGTGTGCATGTTTCTGTGTATATCTGTATAATGGCAGGAGACAGGGTTATCGTTGAGGGTTGTGTGTGTGTTTCTGTGCATATCTGATTAATGGCAGGAAACAGGGTAGTGGTCGAGGGATGTGTGTGTGTTTCAGTGCATTTCTGTTTAATGGCAGGAGACAGGGTGGTGTTGGAGGATTGTGTGTGTATTTCTGTGTGCACCTGTTTAATAGCAGGAGACAGGGGGTTCGTGGAGTGTTGTGTGCGTGTGCTTCTGTACACATCTATTTAAGGGCTGGAGACAGGGTTGTGGTGGAGGGTAGTGTGCGTGCGTGTTTCCGTGTATAACTGTTTAATGACAGGAGACAGTGGTGGAGGAGGGATGTGTGCGTGTTTCTGTGTTTAACTGCTTAATTACAGGAGACAGGGTGATGCTGGAAATATGTGTGCATGTTTCTGTGTGTATCTTTAATTGCAGGACGCGGTGGTGGAGGAGGCTGGTGTGTGTGTGTGTGTGTGTGTGTGTGTGTGTGTTTCTGCGTAAATCTATTTAATGGCAAGACACTGTGTGGTAGTGGAGGGTAGAAAGTAGGGTTTCTGTGTCTATGTGCTTACTTGCAGGAGACAGGGTGGTGGTGGAGGGTTGTGTATGTATGAGTGTTTCTTTGTATATCTGTTTAATGGCAGGAGACAGGGTGGTGGCCAAGAGTTGCGTGTGCTTGTTTCTGTGTACATCTGTTTAATGGCAGGAGACAGGGAGTTGGTCGAGGGTTGTGTGTGTGCATTTCTGTGAATATCCACTGAATGGCAGGAGAGAGGGCGGTCGTGGAGGGTCGTGCATGTGTGTGTTTCTGTGTATATCTATTTAATTGCTGAGGACAGGGTGGTGGTGGAGAGGTGTGTGTGTGTTTCAGTGTATATCAGTTTAATGACAGGAGACAAGTTGGTGGTAGGGCGATGTATGGGTCTGTGTTTCTGTGTATATCCGTTAAATGGCAGGAGACAGGGTGGTGGTGGAGGGAGTATGTGCGTGTTTCCGTGTATGTCTGTTTAATTGCAGGAGACAGGTTGGTGATGGAGGGTTGGGTATGTGTGTGTTTCAGTGCATATCTGTTTAATGATGGGGGACAGGGTGGTGGTAGAAGGTGGTGTGTGTGTGTTCCTGTGTATATCTGTTTAATGAAAGGAGACAGAGTAGTGGTGGAGGCTTGCTGTATGTTTCTGTAAATTTCTGTTTAATAGCAGCAGACAGCATGGCGGTGGAGGATGGTGAGTGTGTGTTTCTGCGTATAACTGTCTAATAGCCGGAGACAGGGTGGTGCTGGAGTTTTGTGTGTGTATTTCTGTATATATTTGTTTAATTACAGGAGACAGGTGGAGGGTTGCGTGTGTGTTTCTTTGTATATCTGCTCAATGACAGGAGAAAAATTGGGTGTCAAGGATTGTGTGTGTGTGTGTGTGTGTGTATGTGTGTGTGTGTGTGTTCCTTCGTATATCTGTTTAATTGCAGAAAACAATGTGGTGGCGGAGGGATGTGTGTGTTTCTGTGTATATCTCTTTATTGACAGGATACAGGGTGTTAGAGGAGGGTTGTGTATGTGTTTCTATGTATATCTGCTTAATAGCGGGAGACAGCGTGGTGGTGGAGGGTTGTGATGTGTGTTTCAATGTATATCTGATAAATGACAGGAAACAGAGTGTGGTGGAGGGTTTTGTGTGTGTGTGTTTCTGTGTATATCTGTTTAATGGAAGGAGACAGCGTGATGGTGGCGTGTTGTGTGTGTGTTTCTGCGTATATTTGTTTAATGGGAGGAGCCAGGGTGGCGGTGGAAGGTTGTGTGCTTGTGTTTCTGTCCATATCTGTGAAATAACAGGAGACAGGTATATAAGATTGGTGTGTATGTGTTTCTGCATATCCCTGTTGAATGGGAGGAGACATGGCGGCGGTGGAGGATTGTGTGTGTGTGCTTCTGTGTATATCTGTTTAATTGCAGGAGACAGGGTGGTCGTGGAGGGTTGTGTGTGTTTCTGTGTATATCTGTTTACGACAAGAAACAAATTGGGTGTCAAGGGTTGTGTGTGCGTGTTTGTTTGTGTGTGTGTGTGTGTGTTTCTGCATATATCTGGTTAATGGCAGGAGACAGGGTAGTGGTGAAAGGTTGTGTGCTTGTGTTTCTGTCTATAACTGTTTAATAATAGGAGACAGGTATTGGTGCAGGTCCGTGTGTATGTTTTTCTGCATTTTACGTTAACCGTGCAATTTGCTGCAGACACGTTCACACCTGGACATGAGCAACATGGATACCAACTGAGTTGGAAACATGTTGGAACTGAGTTGGAAGCGTGTCTTTTTTTTAAAGTTTTCAAGATGCCAATTACGCTGGAAAACAGAGAGCTATTGGAAACAGAAAGGGGAAAGGTTGAATGGCTTCAACTTTCAGTGCTGGATATCACTGAGCAGCAGCACGAGCGGCTATGGCTTTTTTCTGTAGTGTAGTGGTCATCACCTGCGCCTACCCTGCGATAAGTCCCCAATTCGAAACTGAGCGGAAGCTGCTTTGCTTTTCAACTGCAGCCTTTTACATGGACAAGAACGGAGCTTAATTGCTTGCTTTCCCATCTGTAAACTTGCCTTCGAATTTGCTTGAACAAACCTGCTCTGGTATTGAAATGTAATGCAATTCCATTTAATTACTGTGCAAAGCATTGTAAAGTTTTTCTCCAACCTGGTTCTGATCATATGCCATTCTGTTTGAGAGTGTCGTTACCGCCTTCTGATCCTTCCACGAAAAGCAGTACCGCATTTGCATTCGTTGCGCAGGCGGCCGAGTTCAAACACAGGAAAGAAGCTGATGCTCTGGTGTCACAGCGCACCACGGATTCCTGAACTTGTCTGTCTGTCAAATGTACCTCAAAGTCGTCTCTGAAAGGCCTCATTTGGAAGCTGTCTGTCGTTATTCATCGTGCGAGAATTGGTACCAGTGGTCCTGAATCATGTTGTGGAGCAGTTCGCACGTTAGTGGCTCATTCAATCAGGAACAGCAATGAAAGAAATTACACACTCAGTGGAACCTCTGGACCTGTGCTTTCATGGCGTCGCTAGTATTCAGGTGCGCCCCGAGATCTAAGCCACGTTGGAACTGAAATGGAGGAATCGACAGAGAGGCTACAGAATGACATCGCATCCATTTGGTTTTCTTTAAATCACTGACGAGCAGGAAAATGTAAACGGGGAGGGCGAATGGAGAAGTGAGGAAGTTGCAGCTCTGGTGAAACTCCTTCTTTGTGATTCACTCAGCAACAAGAGACGTGAAGGTGAGTCAGGCGTGAGAGCTCTTCACATCGAGAACAAAAGGGCAGTTAGCACGTCTTCCGCAGTGAGGGTGGGCTGAGGTAATTACCTTTTGACTTTTGTTACTATGTTCAGAAACTGCCGTTTTGGTTGAGGTGAACAGAAACTACATTTCTAAAAAGCACCATGGAATTTAACAAAATTTATTGAGTCGCTTGTCGTCGATTCCCACATAGGTTTCCAACGCAGTTGGTATCCATGTGGCTCATGTCTAGGTGTGAACATCTCTGCAGCACATTGCACGGTTAAGGAAAAAGGCAAGGAAAGTGGCTTCTAGAACTGGCTCCGAGGTCAGAGCATTCTCACAATGTGATCTGTCGTTCTCGGATTTTAATGCGACGTCCGGTTTTAGGGTGGAGAACATTCTTTGGGACTCTTATTCTGAAAAAAAAAACAGACACAGTGACTGAAACTATGCTGCACGGTATGATGTGGAACACGGCCTGCTCAGCTTGATGCATTTTCCCTGTAGTCCGGTGTGTTTCATATTCCGTGTAAACGTGAAAGTCATCCTGTTTCGAGCAATGTGTCAAATCATTTAGCAAAGTGAGAATCGAAATTGCAGTAATGTCAAGCAGCTCATGGTTATTTGACCAAATCATAAGCGAACCTATATTCACACGCACTCACTGTCTCGCATTTAGCATTCATGCATCTCAGTGTCTGAAAATGTATGAGGTATGCCAGTTTTGTTTGTGTTCCGTGTTAAATGCTTTCTGTTTTGCGATTCGCTCAATACATTTCGAGTTAACAGGGTTTCTGAGGTAACTTCCAGCAGCAAAAATCCTCAACTGAGGATCTGGGAAACTTTTACAGAGTATGGTCGGTCGGAGCTAAAGTAAGGAAGTCGTTCGTTTCTGCAGGGTTTCACAGTACTACCTTTCCCGTGAGCAGTCGAACAGACTAAATGATTGTGCCACAGACTGCGACAGCAAACTCCGCTAAAAAGTAATCTTTTAAAGCCGGTGTAAGCAACACAATGTTATTGGGGTACACCGCGTGGAAACAGATACTGCGGTGTATCTCGTCCATGCTCACCACATAACCAAAATTAAACAAGTCCCGTTCTCTAGCATTTGGCCCCAATCCCGCTAAACGCATCCTATCCAGAAACTCACCCATTACCTTTGCAATTTTCTGAGTGTAATAGCTTCCTCCACTTCCTCTGGTAGATCATTCCAAACACGCACAACCTTCTGCGTGGGAAATGTGCCTCAGGTCCTTTGTCAATTTCAGCCCACTCACCTTAAACCTATGCTCTCGAGTTTTCAACTCACACCAACTTGGATAAAGCACGTTAATACTCAGTTTACAACCCTTCCATAAGATCATGTCGCAGCCGTTACGCTGCAGGAAAAGTCTATTCCACCAGCCTATTCCACCTCGCCCTGCGGTACAAACATCGACGACATCTTTGTCTATATTTTGTCATCAATTTAACGTGTCTAGTTTTTACGTTTTCAAGATGTCAATTACGCTGGACAACAACGAGCTATGGGAAACCGAAAGAGGAATGGTAGAACGGCTTCAACTTTCAGTGCTGGACACCACGGAGCCGCGGCCGGGTCGGGTCTGGCTTGTTTCGGTAGAGTGGTGGTCATCACGTTCGCCTAACACGCGAAAAATCCCCAGTTCGAAACTGGGCCGAAGCTGCTTTGTTTTTCAACTGCAGCCTTTTACATGGACAAGAACGGAGCTTTCCTGCTTGCTTTCCGATCTGCAAACCTGCCTTCGAATTTGCTTGAAATGCAATGAAATTCCATTCAGTTACAGTGCAAAGCCTTGTTAAGTTTTTCTCCAACCTGTTTCTGATCATATGCCATTCTGTTTGAGAGTGTCGTTACCGCCTTCTGATCCTTCCACGAAAAGCAGTACCGCATTTGCATTCGTTGCGCAGGCGGCCTAGTTCAAAGACAGGAAAGAAGCTGATGCTCTGGTGTCACAGCGCACCACGAATTCCTGTACTTGTCTGTCTGTCAAATGTACCCCAAGGTCGTCTCTGAAAGACCTCATTTGGAAGCTGTCTATTGTTATTCAACGTCCGAGAATTGGCACCAGAGGTCCTGAATCATGTTTTGGAGCAGTTCGCACGTGAGTGGCTCATTCAATCAGCAACAGCAATGAAACAAATTACACTCTCAGAGTAACCTTTCGACTTGCGCATTCATAGCGTCGCTAGTATTACGGGCCGCCCCAAAATCGAAGTCTTGTTGGAACTGAAACGGAGGAATCGACAGAGAGGCTACAGAATGACATCGCATCCATTTGGTTTTCTTTAAATCACTGACGAGCAGGAAAATGTAAATGGGGAGGGCGAGTGGAGAAGTGAGGCAGTTGCAGCTCTGGTGAAATTCCTTCTTTGTCATTCACTCAGCAACCAGAGACGTGAAGGTGACTCAGGCGTGAGAACTCTTCGCATCGAGAACAAAAAACACTCAAGGGCAGTTAGCACCTCTTCTGGAGTGGGGGTGGGGTGAGGTAATTACCTTTTGACTTCTGTTACTATGTTCAGAAATTGCCTTTTAGATTGAGCTGAACGGAAACTGCATTTCTAAAAAGCACCATGGAATTGAGCAAAATTTATTGAGTCGCTTCTCGTCGATTCCCACACAGATTTCCAACTCAGTTGGTATCCATGTGGCTCATGTCCAGGAGTGAACATCTCAGCAGCAAATTGCACAGTTAAGGTAAAAGGCAAGCAAAGTGGCATCTCGAACTGGCTCCGAGGTCAGAGCATCCTCACAATGTGATCTGTGTTTCTCGGATTGTAATGCTACCTCCGGTTTTAGGGTGTGAATATTATTTGACCAAATCACAAGCGAACCTATATTCTCACGCACTCACAGATACATTTATAGTTGAAAAACGTCTGCGAAGATAGACTCAGCTTACGATTGATTTTTGTCTGGATTGATGGGCTATCAATATCTGCTGCGAAATTGACATTGTAGCCGGGCACATCCCAGCAGCTGTGCGAGTCGGAGAGGAATCATGGAATCCTTTTCATGTGACTTTGCATCTCTTGTTATGCAGGATCACAATTGGAAATGCAAGAAAGTGGGGCACGTTGCCAGCGCGTAGTGTGGCCGAGCGGTCCAAGCCGCTGGATCCAGGTTCCAGGCTCAAAAGGGGCGTGAGTTTGGATCCCAACGCTGCCATTTCAGCTTGTCATCACCAACGCTGCAGCTTGTTAAAATGTTGTTTCGGTGCCCACTGGATGTTGAAAACAAAAGTTTAGTGGGTTTGCTTCCCAGGGAATTTACTGTGGTGTGGGATAGTGCCAAATATTTCAAAGCGTCTCTGCTGTCATGATCGTGTTCGCCTCCCACGCGGTAAATCGCAAACAGTTCTGCCGTTCCAGGCAAGTTGTCCTTTTACTGGAACCGATTGGAGACTGTTATTTCATTGCTGTTGTGAAACAAAGTCCTACGGTGACTCTACTCGTTGTTATTTGGCTTTCTGGCTAATGGGAAAATCGTTCTCATGAATTTCGATGTCGTACGTTATTGAATTTCTCCCATTTCCTTCATTTCCGCCATGGAGACATCGGAAGGGAAAGGGAATCGAATCGAGACTGTGATTGGTGAAATTCACTTTTTATGGCCAATTCTTATTATGTTCTTTCTTTCTCTCTGTTCAGCATTGTCTGGAAAATGGTGGTGCACTAAGGCTGCAGTATGTTTGGAAGAGTAATTTGGAATTGCCCTGTTGTTTGTTGTGAGATTACTTTATGACTCATGCCCTCAGACTGTCTCACGTTTAGCATTCCTGCATCTCTGTGTCTGAAAATGCATGAGGTATGCCAGTTTTGTTTGTGTTCCGTGTTAAATGCTTTCTGTTTTGCGATTCGCTCAATACATTTCGATTTAACAGGATTTCTGAGGTAACTTCCAGCATCAAAAATCATCAACTGAGGATCTGGGAAAATTTCACAGAGTATGGTCAGTCGGAGCTAAAGTAAGGAACTTGTTCGTTTCTGCAGTGTTTCACAATACTACCTTATCCGTTAGCAGTCGAACAGACTAAATGATTATGCCACAGACTGCGACGGCAAGCTCCGCTAAAAAAATAATCCTTTACAGCCGGTGTAAGCAACACAACGTTATTGGGGTACAACGCGTGAAAACAGGTGCTTTGGGGGATCTCATCCATGCTCACCACATAGCCAAAATTAAACAAGTCCCGTTCCCCACCATTTGGCCCCAATCCCTCGAAACCCATCCTATTCAAAAATTCATCCGATTACCTTTGCAATTTTCTGAGTGTAATAGCCTCCTTCACGCCCTCTGGTAGCTCCTTCCATACACGCACAACCTTCTGTGTGGGAAATGTGCCTCAGGTCCTTTGTCAATTTCAGCCCACTCACCTTACACCTATGCTCTCGAGTTTTCAACTCACCCCAACTTGGGTAAAACATGTAAATACTCAGTTTACAACCCTTCCATAAGATCATGTCGCAGCCGTTACGCTGCAGGAAAAGTCTATTCTACCAGCCTATTCCACCTCGCCCTGCGGTACAAACATCGACGACATCTTTGTCTATATTTTGTCATCAATTTAACGTGTCTAGTTTTTACGTTTTCAAGATGTCAATTACGCTGGACAACAACGAGCTATGGGAAACCGAAAGAGGAAAGGTAGAACGGCTTCAACTTTCAGTGCTGGACACCACGGAGCCGCGGCAGGGTTGGGTCTGGCTTGTTTCGGTAGAGTGGTGGTCATCACGTTCGCCTAACACGCGAAAAATCCCCAGTTCGAAACTGGGCCGAAGCTGCTTTGTTTTTCAACTGCAGCCTTTTACATGGACAAGAACGGAGCTTTCCTGCTTGCTTTCCGATCTGCAAACCTGCCTTCGAATTTGCTTGAAATGCAATGAAATTCCATTCAGTTACAGTGCAAAGCCTTGTTAAGTTTTTCTCCAACCTGTTTCTGATCATATGCCATTCTGTTTGAGAGTGTCGTTACCGCCTTCTGATCCTTCCACGAAAAGCAGTACCGCATTTGCATTCGTTGCGCAGGCGGCCTAGTTCAAAGACAGGAAAGAAGCTGATGCTCTGGTGTCACAGCGCACCACGAATTCCTGTACTTGTCTGTCTGTCAAATGTACCCCAAGGTCGTCTCTGAAAGACCTCATTTGGAAGCTGTCTATTGTTATTCAACGTCCGAGAATTGGCACCAGAGGTCCTGAATCATGTTTTGGAGCAGTTCGCACGTGAGTGGCTCATTCAATCAGCAACAGCAATGAAACAAATTATACTCTCAGAGTAACCTTTCGACTTGTGCATTCATAGCGTCGCTAGTATTAAGGGCCGCCCCAAAATCGAAGTCTTGTTGGAACTGAAACGGAGGAATCGACAGAGAGGCTACAGAATGACATCGCATCCATTTGGTTTTCTTTAAATCACTGACGAGCAGGAAAATGTAAATGGGGAGGGCGAGTGGAGAAGTGAGGCAGTTGCAGCTCTGGTGAAATTCCTTCTTTGTCATTCACTCAGCAACCAGAGACGTGAAGGTGACTCAGGCGTGAGAACTCTTCGCATCGAGAACAAAAAACACTCAAGGGCAGTTAGCACCTCTTCTGGAGTGGGGGTGGGGTGAGGTAATTACCTTTTGACTTCTGTTACTATGTTCAGAAACTGCCTTTTAGATTGAGGTGAACGGAAACTGCATTTCTAAAAAGCACCATGGAATTGAGCAAAATTTATTGAGTCGCTTCTCGTCGATTCCCACACAGGTTTCCAACTCAGTTGGTATCCATGTGGCTCATGTCCAGGAGTGAACATCTCAGCAGCAAATTGCACGGTTAAGGTAAAAGGCAAGCAAAGTGGCATCTCGAACTGGCTCCGAGGTCAGAGCATCCTCACAATGTGATCTGTGTTTCTCGGATTGTAATGCTACCTCCGGTTTTAGGGTGTGAATATTATTTGACCAAATCACAAGCGAACCTATATTCTCACGCACTCACAGATACATTTATAGTTGAAAAACGTCTGCGAAGATAGACTCAGCTTACGATTGATTTTTGTCTGGATTGATGGGCTATCAATATCTGCTGCGAAATTGACATTGTAGCCGGGCACATCCCAGCAGCTGTGCGAGTCGGAGAGGAATCATGGAATCCTTTTCATGTGACTTTGCATCTCTTGTTATGCAGGATCACAATTGGAAATGCAAGAAAGTGGGGCACGTTGCCAGCGCGTAGTGTGGCCGAGCGGTCCAAGCCGCTGGATCCAGGTTCCAGGCTCAAAAGGGGCGTGAGTTTGGATCCCAACGCTGCCATTTCAGCTTGTCATCACCAACGCTGCAGCTTGTTAAAATGTTGTTTCGGTGCCCACTGGATGTTGAAAACAAAAGTTTAGTGGGTTTGCTTCCCAGGGAATTTACTGTGGTGTGGGATAGTGCCAAATATTTCAAAGCGTCTCTGCTGTCATGATCGTGTTCGCCTCCCACGCGGTAAATCGCAAACAGTTCTGCCGTTCCAGGCAAGTTGTCCTTTTACTGGAACCGATTGGAGACTGTTATTTCATTGCTGTTGTGAAACAAAGTCCTACGGTGACTCTACTCGTTGTTATTTGGCTTTCTGGCTAATGGGAAAATCGTTCTCATGAATTTCGATGTCGTACGTTATTGAATTTCTCCCATTTCCTTCATTTCCGCCATGGAGACATCGGAAGGGAAAGGGAATCGAATCGAGACTGTGATTGGTGAAATTCACTTTTTATGGCCAATTCTTATTATGTTCTTTCTTTCTCTCTGTTCAGCATTGTCTGGAAAATGGTGGTGCACTAAGGCTGCAGTATGTTTGGAAGAGTAATTTGGAATTGCCCTGTTGTTTGTTGTGAGATTACTTTATGACTCATGCCCTCAGACTGTCTCACGTTTAGCATTCCTGCATCTCTGTGTCTGAAAATGCATGAGGTATGCCAGTTTTGTTTGTGTTCCGTGTTAAATGCTTTCTGTTTTGCGATTCGCTCAATACATTTCGAGTTCGCAGGGTTTCTGAGGTACCTCCCAGCATCAAAAATCATCAACTGAGGATCTGGGAAAATTTCACAGAGTATGGTCAGTCGGAGCTAAAGTAAGGAACTTGTTCGTTTCTGCAGTGTTTCACAATACTACCTTATCCGTTAGCAGTCGAACAGACTAAATGATTATGCCACAGACTGCGACGGCAAGCTCCGCTAAAAAAATAATCCTTTACAGCCGGTGTAAGCAACACAACGTTATTGGGGTACAACGCGTGAAAACAGGTGCTTTGGGGGATCTCATTCATGCTCACCACATAGCCAAAATTAAACAAGTCCCGTTCCCCACCATTTGGCCCCAATCCCTCGAAACCCATCCTATTCAAAAATTCATCCGATTATCTTTGCAATTTTCTGAGTGTAATAGCCTCCTTCACTCCCTCTGGTAGCTCCTTCCATACACGCACAACCTTCTGTGTGGGAAATGTGCCTCAGGTCCTTTGTCAATTTCAGCCCACTCACCTTACACCTATGCTCTCGAGTTTTCAACTCACCCCAACTTGGGTAAAACATGTAAATACTCAGTTTACAACCCTTCCATAAGATCATGTCGCAGCCGTTACGCTGCAGGAAAAGTCTATTCCACCAGCCTATTCCACCTCGCCCTGCGGTACAAACATTGACGACATCCTTGTCTGCATTTTGTTATCAATTTCACGTGTCTTTTTTTTAGGTTTTCAAGATGTCAATTACGCTGGACAACAACGAGCGCTTGGAAACAGAAAAGTGAAACGAAGAATGGCTTCAACTTTCAGTGCTAGATGCCACTGAGCCGCCGCCGCGGTGGTTGGGGCTTGTTTCGGTAGAGTAGTGTTCATCACGTTCGCCTCACACGCGTAATGTCCCCAGTTCGAAACTCAGCCGAAACTGCTTTGTTCTTGAACTGCAGCCTTTCACAGGGACAAGTGCGTATCTTTCTTACTTGCTTTCCATCTGCAAACCTGCCTTAATTTGCGTGAACAAATCTGCTCTCGTGGTGAAATGTAATGCAATTCCATTTAATGACTGTGCAAAGCATTGTAAAGTTTTCCTCCTAACTGGTGCTGATCATATGCCATTCTGTTTGAGAGTCTAGTTACCGCCTTCTGATCCTTCCACGAAAAGCAGTACCGCATTTGCATTCCTTGCGCAGACGGCCCGGTTCCAAGACAGAGAAGAAGCTGATGCTCTGGTGTCACAGCGCACCACGAATTCCCGAACTTGTCTGTTTGTCAAATGCAATAGCTGTAGAAGGAAAAATAAAAAGTGCTCCAAACTTCCCTTTATCATTCATCCCTGGTTTTGAAGTTCTAAACTCTCGATATAGAGCCATACGAATGAGGGAATTTCTCTCCTGTTAACTCCCACCAAACTCACATCTCATGGAACCCTTCCATATGGACACAACTAAGTTTTACCTGGTGTCACACAACATGATCTATTCGTCTTTTCCACCACGCCATGAAACCCCGCCTTGTCTTTTCAAATGTCATTATCCCTCACTGCATCGATGGATTCCTTTCCATTTTATTCTTTCCAAGTAAACACTGTCCATTCTTCCTGACGTCTTTTCATTCCAGTCATCGCTATCCATGTCTTTTATTATCTCTTTATATTCCAGTATTGTTCATGTTGAGAAACGATGCTGGGTCCAATGCAACAAATTGAAGCCCGCTCTAATGCTGTATACTGCCATGACCAACGTAGGGAAAATGGAAGCTAATTCTTTCAAAAGTGAATCCGTTAGTTGTCGCATTATGTATCAATCCCTGACTGGGAAGTGACTGTTTTTCCTCACTTTTCTCTCCTTTCTGAACATTTGCTAAAGCAACACAATAAGGGAACATAGAATGCCTAAAGTTCAGAAACTGACTATTCGCTGCGAGGGATGCACACCAACCTCCAGGGATTAACCCTCACAGAGCAATTCTTTACCCTTTTTTCTCTTCATTTGCTCATGAATAAGGCACCTTACTGACAGTCGACACAGGTGTAAGCAAATCATATCTCTGGCGCAGTGAGGCAGCAGTGATAACCAGTGAGCCAACTTGCGGCCCTGTACAATATTGCAAGGCACATGCGGACGCGTTTGAAATGCAATTCCTGTCAAAGATGCTCTACTTTTGTTGTTGCCCTTATTAGGAACAATAAATCCTGATTCCCTGACCAAGAAATGAACCCAAACCACAGCGGTGAAAGCGCTGCATCGTAACCATTAGTCGACCAGGAAAAACGGCATGTGCAGTTGTATCTTCTCTCAGCAGCACAGCTTTCTTTTCCAGCGATGAGAAATTTCTATCAAAAAAGAATGTTCGTGACACCGTGCTTTTACAGCACAGAATAATACATTATGTCAGTGTCAGTCATTAAACATCCATCCATTCTCGTTTCCAGATATCAATACTTTGCCCACAGCCTGAAGTCTGAAGTGTTCATTTCAATGAGACTTTCTATGCAAAGTTTTAATCTCAAATGAACCAGCGATAGAGACTGAAGTCAGATACCGTCACATTTGTTCCTGACCTGCGGGAGAACTGAACCTCATTTTGACCCATAGAGGGAACTATACAGACACATCTTTTGATAGCGACGAAGGACTCAGGAGAGCCCAATTTCCATAAAATGAAGAACTGAACAGTCTATCCTCTTCTTTGTTCACTATTAGCTTTAAAACCCGTTTCTGTTTACATAGGTAAACTGGCAGGAGGCTGTCCTTCTAAGACTGCCCCAATCGTGAATATTTGGAACCTGCTAAACGTTGATTTCTCCACCTCTGAGGCAGCCTGGCTAGCTAAGCTCTTCCAGCCTCCTATCTGTTTAATTTGGATTCCAGCACATTCCTGTTTCTACAAAAGGAACGGAAGCACACAGCCGCATCCCTGTACGTTTTCGTCCTGCACTGTTTCACCATTACTTTACTGCTTCTATTGAGTCACGTTGTTCTTCCTGCCAAACAAAGGCATTCTTCGCATCAGAAGCTTGTCATTCTCATATTCCTCGAAAGAAAAACACGGATGTGGACTTCCAAACTGAAACAGATGAGGCATGGTCTGCGTAAAAAAAATGACTTCCAGCTGTTCCTTCAAAAATATTTCCTGACAACATATAGAACGCACCTTCGGATGCTTGCTGCAATAGTTGCAAGAAAAGTCAGCAAGACTGCTGTGAGAATGGAGGCTACAACTCCTGGTTTACAAAACCAGGGCTCGAACCACTGAGTGAAGGAAGCACTAACGTCTTTAGACTGACAAAAGATGATGACCTCGAGAAGAACAAATTCTGTCAAATCAGTTTTGTGATAAAAGCTTCGTTTTGTGTGACAAAATACGACTTGAAACCCACTTCTTTGATCACTTGTTTGTTATAACACTTTGTCAGCTTCCCAATATCTCATAATGTGACAGAGATCAACATTTGTTTAAACGCACACAGAGGAAATGTTTTGAAGTTTCTATTATGAAAAAGGCACGTTGTAGTGTTAATACCAATTAATTGTCCTTGATTTCAGCATGTATTACAGTTTTTCTTCATCACTTGGTGAGTAATTCCTTTCCTATAGCCCTGTGTGATTTACATTGCGATGGGATTTTATAATTTATGGCTTTGGCAGATGACGTTTAGGCACCAAACGTGAAACAGTTCAAATCGAACATGCTCTGGATGTTGGAATTCGAGGGAATGCACATATCTGAGAGAGCACTTTAAAACATAATCTCGGGTGTCGTGTTCGCTGGCTGGGTTGGCATATTATTGACCAGCTCTGTTTGTTCTTGGGTGGGCTGGACGACATGACAGTGATACCTAGAGGGAAGACAGTCAAGAGTTTTGTAGAAAATGATGAAACCTTTGAAATTTAGCTGCCCAGTGATGTCTGAGCAACCCTTGTTGTGAGTACACCCACATGCAGAGGAGGTATTAGAAGACATCAGAATTACATCATTGGGTGAATAACCTGCAATTCCTTCCCTTCCACCATGAGGGAGCCCGTGTGAAAAGATAAAACTGTGAAGGCCGCATTGCACGTTTGGGAAAATGGGCGTTGGTAAAAATGTCATTCAGATAATGAACAATGAAACAGTGAACAGAACGCAAGTGCACCCTTGAACAGAAGCTGAGGGGGTTAGAGCATAGAACATAGAACATTACAGCGCAGTACCGTCCCTTCGGCCCTCGATGTTGAGCCGACCTGTGTACCGATCTGAAGCCCACCTTACATATATTATTCCATGTACGTCCATATGCTTGTCCAATGACGACTTAAATGTACTTAAAGTTAGGGAATCTACTACCGCTGCAGGCAAAGCGTTCCATACCCTTACTACTCTCTGAGTAAATAAACTACCTCTGACACCTGTCATTTTTCTATCATTCCTCAATTTAAAGCTATGCCCCCTCGTGCTGGTTGTCGCCATTCTTGGAAGAAGGCTCTCCCTATCCACCCTGCTTCACCCTCTGAATCTAATATATGTCTCTGTTAAGTCACTTCTCAAACTTCTTCTCTCTATCGAGAAAATTACAAGTGCCGCAGTCTTTCCTGGTAAGACTTTCCCTCCATACCAGGCTACATCCGAGTAACTTTCCTCTGCACCCTTTCCAAAGCTTCCATATCCTTCTTATAATGCGGTGACCAGAACTGTACACAATACTCCAAGTGTGGCCGCACTAGAATTTTGTGCATATGTAGCATAACCTCATGGTTCCAGAACACGATCCCTCTATTAATAAAAGCTAAAACACTGTATGCCTTCTTAACAACTCTGTCAATCTGGCTGGCAACTTTCAAGGATCTGTGTACCTGGACACCGAGATCTTTCTGCTCATCTACACTACCAGGAATCTTACCATTAATCTAGTACTTTGCATTCCTCTTACTCTGACCAAAGTGAATCACCTTGTTCGCATTAAATTCCATTTGCCACCTCTCAGCCCAGCTCTGCGGCTTATCTGTATCTCGCTGCAACCTTCTACGTAATTCGTCACTATGCACAACTCCACCAACCTCAGTGTCGTCTGCAAACGTACTAACACACCCTTCTACGCCCTCATCCACGTCGTTTATAAAAGGAACAGCAGTGGACCCAACAGCGATCCTTGCGGCTCAGCACTGTTAAGTGGACTCCAGGAGCAACATTTCCCAACAACTACCACCCCGTGTCTTCTTTCAGCAAGCCAATTACTGACGCAAACTGCTTCATCTCCAACAATCCCATTCCTCCGGATTTTTTACAATAGCCTACTGTGGGGAACCTTATCGAACGCCTTGCTGAAATCCATATACACAACTTCATCTCATCTACCTGCTTGGTCACCTTCTCAAAGAACTCCAGAAGGTTTTTGTGGCACGACGTAACCTTCACAAAACTATGCTGACTATCCCTAATCAAATTATTCTTTTCTAGATGATTATAAATCCTATCTCTTATAACCTTTTCCAACACTTTACCAACAACTGAAGTGAAGCTCACTGGTCTATAATAAACAGGATTGTCTCTACTCCCATTCTTGAACATGGGAACCACATTTGCTATCCTCCAGTCTTCTGGCACTATTCATGTAGACAATGACGATTTAAAGATCAATGCCAAAGGCTCGGCAATCACCCCAATGGCTTCCCAAAGGATACGAGGATAAATCTCATCCGGCCCAGGGGACATATCTACTTTCACACTCTTCAGGATTGCTAATACCTCCTCCTTGTGAACCTCAATCACACCTCGTCCAGTTGCCTGTATCTAAGTATTCTACTCGACAACATTGCCGTTTTCTAGACTGAATACTGTTGAAATGTATTCAGTTGTGCTTCCCCTATCTCCACTGACTCTGCACACAACTTCCCACTATGTCCCTGATTGGCCCTAATCTTACTCTCGTCATTCTTTTATTCCTTAAATACATATCAAAAGCCTTCGGTTTAACCCTGATCCTATCGGCCAACAACTTCTCACGTCGCCTCCTGGCTCATCTGAGCTCTCTCTTTAGGTCTTTCCTGGCTACCTTGTAACCATTAAGCGCCCTAAATGAGCCTTTGCATCTCATTCTAACATAAGCCTTCTTCTTCCTCTTGACCAGAGAATCTACTTCTTCATAAACCACGGCTCCCGCGCTCTACAACTTTCTCCCTGCCTGACAGATTCATACTTATCAAGGACACACAGTAGCATTTCCTTGAATTAGCTCCACATTTCTAATGTGCCGACAATGCAGTTTCCTTCTCCATCCTATGCTTCCTAAATCCTGCCTAATCGCATCATAATTGACGTTCCCCTAGCTGTAACTTTTGCCCAGTGGTATACACCTATCTATATCTATCACAATAATAAACTCAACAGAACGGTGATCTCTATCACCAAAGTGCTCATCTACTTCCCAGTCTAACATTTGGCCGGGCTCATTACCCATTACCGAATCTAATGTGACCACGCCCCTTGTTGGCCTGTCTACATACTGTGTCAGGAACCCCTCATGCACACAGTGGACAAAAACTGACCGATCTATAGTAATCGAACTATAGTGTTTTCTGCCAATATTTGGAAAGTTGTAGCCCCCCATGACAACTACCCACTCTCCCTCACTCCTATCGAAAATCATACTTGCTATCCTTTCGTCTACATCTCTGGAACTATTCGGAGGCCTGTAGAAAACTCCCAATAGGGTGACCTCTCCTTTCCTGTTTCTAACTTCAGCCCATATTACGTCAGTTGACGAGACCCAAACATCCTTTCTGCAACTGTAATACTGTCCTTGACCAACACAGCCACACGTCTCCCTCTTTTACCTTCTTCTCTGTTCATATTGTAATCCTGGAATCTGCAACAACCATTCCTGTCCCTGCTCTGTTCATGTCTACGAAATGGCCACAACATCGAATTCCCAGGTACCAATGCAAGCTGCAAGTTCGTCCACCTTATTCTGGATGCTCTTGTCATTGAAGCAGACACACTCCAAACCAAATTCTTGCTTGCTGGTGCCATCTTCCGCCCCTGAAGCTTGATTCTGGACCTCCCTACTCTCTAAAATTTCTATACTTGAACTGCAATTTTGGTTCACATCCCCCTGCTGGATTAGTTTAAACCTACCCCAAAAGCCTTAGCGAATTTCCCGCCCCCACCCAAAGATATTGGTACCCCTCTGGTTCAGATGAAGATCATCCTGCTTGTACAGGTCCCACCGACCCCAGAAAGAGCCCCAATTATCCAAGAATCCAAAAAACTCCCTCCTGCACCATCCGTGTAGCCACGTGCTCAACTCCTCTCTCTCTCTATCCATTGCTCCACTAGCAGCAGAGCAGGGAGGGAATTTGAAAGAACGGATCGAAGTGTATTATGACCGTGTCGTCCAAACGAATGGTTTAGCGAATGAGCTGCAAATGGGCAGAGACGTGGAAGAGTTAATGATGTTAATGAGGTGCAAGTCGGCTGACATGGTGATGATGGGGATATGTGGTTAAAAACACATCACGAGTTGAACGATGTCACCATGGAAATGACTCAAACCAATGCCAGGGAGAAATTTGAATCAGTGGCGAGGCATTTCCTCCTGTCACGTCGTCGATGATGCCTTCCAGCTCATCTCATCTACTTCCCTCAACCCCACTCCCAAAACCCATCCCTCCAAATATGACGAGGACATAACTTCCTTCTTCAACACTTTAAAAACTAGCAGCCTCTGTAGACATCATGTCATCCTCCGGTATTTCCGTCAGCTGCAAATGAACCCCAACAATTAAGATGTGCTTCCCTCCCCACCCCTATCCATTTTCTATAAAGATCATTCCCTTTTCCACTCCCTTACAAAGTGCACGCTACCACAAAACCACCGTCCCCTCCCAGCACCTTCTCATTCCTACACGGGATTTGCAAAACATCCGCCCACACATCCGTCCTCAACTCTGTCAAAGGCCCAAAAGTCCCTTCCATGTCCATCAGAGTTTTACCTGCATTTCCACGCATGTCATTTACTGTAACAATTGCTCCCTTTGCTGTCTCCTCGACATTGTAGAAATTGGATGCCTAATTACAGACCGCTTTGGAAAACATCTCCGGGACACCCGCACCAAACAACACCACTGGCCTCTGGCTGAACAGTCAACTCTCCCTCCCACACAGCCAAGTTCATTCAGGTCCAGGGCCCCCGCCGCTCTCCTGAACTATCCTATCTGTACATCTTCCATCCCACCTATCTGCTCCAGCCTGCGCTGCGACCTTTCATCATTATCCCCACCTCCGTTAATCTATCACACTCTCCGCTACCTTGTCCCACCCCACCCGCTTCCATTTGTCTCTGTACCCCCTCGGTTCACAAGTCTATTTCCTGATGAAGTCTCGTGTCCAAAATATCGATTGTCCTGCTCATTTGTTGCTGCCTGCCCTGCTGCGCTTTTCCAGCATCACACTTTCGACTCAGAGGAGAGGTAGTGGATTTTGAGCTAGGGACTGAAGTCAGAGGTTTCAGTTTTGCAATGATTGAATTGTAAGAAATGTCTGCTCCATCAGGACTGTATATCAGGCATGTCAGGACAGTGTTTGACCTGGAGGGAACACGGAGGCGATCGTGTTCATATCCACCTGCTGACCTGCTCGTTCTCTGTGGTGGAAGTTTTGTGCATTAAAGATTCTGACAAAATTCTGGTCAAATTCTTAGTGTCGAAAATCCCTTACCTTCAAACCATATCTTCAGACAGATTCTAGAGTCTTTTGAAAGACGGTTTCACACTCTCATTTTGGGATCACATCAATTTCGCAGGATATTCGAAGGGGAAGATTTAGAAGTCAACCTCTCCATCATAATCTGATGAAGCCACGAATTCTATCCCAAATACAACTTTGTCAGATTTTGAACATGAAAGGAAAAAGCTCTGGTAAGTGTGAGATAAGTCGTTCACTTATTGTGCGTGTGGACCAGGTTTTTATCTATCATCAGACTTACACACCTCAATTGCAGTCATAGTGAGGAATGGCTGTGGAAATGTAGGGATTCATTTCCCTGTCTGAGCTGAATTCCCATGGACGCAATGATACCAGGAACAAGCCATTCACCTGCTCAGAGTGTGGGAAGGGATTCACTCTGTCACTGACCTGCTGCGACACCTGCTCGTTCAAAATGATGAGAAACGATTTCAGTGTCTGAACTGCGGAAAACGCTTTAAAACGTCCAGCGATTGGAGAACCGAACACGACGCTCATACTAATGAGAAACCTTTTCTCTCTCCGGACTTTGGAAAATGTTATCAAACCTCTATGTGTTTCATCTCTGAGAAATATGCCCACATAAATAAGAGTCCATTAAGATATATAGAGACCTGACGTCTGACCCACGTGCTCACCCGGAATAGAGACCTTTCCAATTCCAAATCTGTGGGACCGTGCTGCAAAGTCCGAGCGACCGGATGACTCATCACCTTTCTCGCCATATTAACAGGACTTTCTAAATGCCATGACTGCGGGAAGTGCTGCAGAAGGTGCTAAATACTTGCGTGTGTTCAACGTGTTCACACTGAATAAAGACATTACTCATTATTAACGTTCCTGGGGACAGTTCATCATGAACGTCATCACATTGTGGAGAGGCCTAACAAATATGTAGCCTGTGGGATGTGTTCTCTAGTCTCTGTAGAACTGATTTCCCATCGATATTTTCGAATTGTGAGAGAAGTTTCAAGGAACCTATTCCAGGAATAGGTTTAAGCGATCATCTCAACTCTCAGTACACCATCTGGTTTGCAGTTGGCCGCAAGCATTTACCTGCTCCATGTGAGCAAACCAGTTAAGTCACTCATCGACCCTGTTGAGAGAATAGAGGATCCCACTGAGGGAAGGAATTCACTCACTCATCGACCCTACTATAGGCAGCGTAGTGTTTACATATCGCAACAGCAATTGAACATTGTTGTTCTTCACATTCAGGCCTGGAATCAAAGTAGGAATATTCTCGATAACAATCAAATAAATCAGCTTTGTGTTAAATGCTTTGAGTAGGTAATGAGCAAGTTAGACGAAGTCAAGCCGGTCGGGGTTACAAGCTTGAATTTCCCCAGGCATATGTCAAGGTGCAGTACGGCAAACTGCTAAAGAAGAGGACATGGATTGAGGCTTGGCTGATATCAGAAAGCAGACAGTTGGGTAAAGGGGTCTTGTCCAGGATGGCAGCCCGTGACTCGTGGAGTTCAGCAGGAGTCAGTGTTGGCAACACATCTATTCACATTATGTATGAAGGATCCATTCAAAGGAATTGAGGGTGTTGTTGCTCCATTTGAAGAAGACACAATGATAGGCGTAAGGGCAGATCTTATTGTTGAAGCGGGCATGCGACAGAATGACTTGAACAAACTGAGTGCTTTGAAAAAATAGTTGCAGTTATGGTACTTTGCGGAAAAATGTGCGGTCATATGTTTGGTGGTAAGAGTAGAGGCACAAACAATTTTATGAAAGCAGAAAGAATTCAAAGTTCAATTTTCTCTTATGTTTCACATGCAGTTTCTTTTGGTGTTTTGGAACGCAAATACAATGCAGGTGTTCAGTTCAAGCGAACAGGAAAGCATGGACCTAAGTCAATAGAAGGCTCTGGACAGATACATTTGGAACATTAGGAGCAGGTCTGGACCCCATATCGAAGTGATGATATGTTTTGAGTGGTGGATCGGAGGTTTATAATGGCTGACTCAGTGGCGAATACCCATGTCTTGCGCCCTCAGCGATGTTGGTTCGATATCTACTTTGGATGACTGTGTATTTGGAGTTTGCACATTCCTCCCCAGACGAAAGATGTGCGGCTGACGTTCTTTGGTCATGGGAAATGCAGAGTTACAGGAATTGAGTAGAGGTGTGAGTTTGGGTGTGATTCCCTTTGCAGGATTAGCGTGGGCTTCTTGGTCCGAATGGCCGGGTTCCACATTGTAGGTATTCCGTCAGAACAATGTTGATTGCTGAGATTTACGCCTTGTCATAAGACTTTTTTTAAAAAAGGGGACAGCTTCCATATAAACACATGGTTTCAAGTGAATCTCTTGAACGATATAAGGAGTGGAGGGGCATTCTTAAGGAGGATATTATAAAGGTCAATCGAGGATATGAGATATCATCAGAACATAAAGCTCAGTGTAGTCTAAAGAGAATCTACAATAATTAAGAACTTGAGACCAAACAGGACTTTAAGATGAAAGAGCTCACGTTTGTCTTGAATCTCAGCAGATGGAGAGACATATAATGTTCACTTCGCGTCAGTTTACACCATGGAGAACGACATAACGGGTACAATTAAATATTGATGTTTTGAAAGTCGTTCACATTGAAACGGGGAACGGCTGGAGGATCTGGAAAATATAAAGTTTGATATTTCTCTGGGATCTGATCTCCTGTATCCCGGAAACCTTTGGGAATTTCGGGAAAGAAACCTTTGCAACTTTTGTAGAAATATTTTTATCATCTATTATGACGAGTGGGGCGCCGAATGACCAGGGGATGGCTATTGTGCCTTTGTTTAGAAAGGAATTCACGGAGAAGCCTGGGAGCGATAGATGATTGTGTTTGGTTATGGTCGTGGGTAAGTTGTTTTGTGCAATTCTAAATGATAGGATTTATATGAATGTTTAGATACAAGGAATGAATCGGGATAATCGGCATGGTTTTGCACAGAATTGATTGAGTTTTTTGAGCACGTAACCAAGAAGATCAATGAGGACAAAGTAACAGACGTTGCTCACTTTGACTTTAATAAAATATTTTACACGGTTCCACATGGTTGACTAATTCATAAAGTTAGATCGCATGGAGTTAAATGTAAGTTTTCCACTTCGATATAAAATGAGTTTAACAGCAGTATGCTGAGAATGGTGGTGCAGGGTAGTTTTCAGACTGAAGGACTGTTACCAAAGGTGTCCCATTGGCTGAGCGCACATTCATTTCTTTTACATTTAAATAAATGATTTAGGTGACAAGATAGAAGTAAATTTGCAAAATTGGTAGTAGAAGGTTGTGAAGCGATTTTCTCGTCAGGTCAGTTTCTCTCTGGCCTCGAGTTTAAAAAGCGTGTGGGAAAGGGGTGGATAAGGGTCATTCGTCCATCTTCAAGTGCACGATATCAGGCATACATCTATTCTCGTCCCGGTTTGCT
This sequence comes from Chiloscyllium plagiosum, assembly GCF_037043375.1. NCBI lineage: Eukaryota > Metazoa > Chordata > Chondrichthyes > Orectolobiformes > Hemiscylliidae > Chiloscyllium > Chiloscyllium plagiosum. The sequence goes on along the minus strand of NW_028270159.1, from coordinate 97,994,545 downwards.
GCAGTTACATTCTCCCTGTGATCTTAAATGACATAACAATAGTACTGAAGGTTGACCTGGTCACACTGTTGTAACCCCTTTGACGAGTGTATTCTCATGTTCATATACAGAGGCAGTCACACAGGCACATTCCCCGACAGTGACAGTGTGCTCAGGATTCTCCCCACTCCATGTGCTTTACGTCTGTAAGTTTCTTTAGAGAAAGGCGGCTTTAAGTGGAATACAAGGCACTTCGCCAGAAAATGTGCACCGTTGCGGTGAGCCGCGATATGAAATGGATACTGAGCTGAAATAATCGAACACGCTTCTCATGTGTAACTTTCAATAAACAAATCCCACCAAAAACAAGCCGTCTGCCTCCTGGGACCTGACAGCATAGCGCCTAGCAGACATTCCTCACAAAAACAACGGACCCACTGCAAAATCTAAACACTTTCACGTCTCATCTTGTTCTATTTCTGCCTCTGTCACATCTCTACTTTCCCCTGAAAGTCCCGATGTCAATGAGCTGTTTGATTTAAACACAGGCACATCGAGAAAGAAATCTTTATCTCAAAAGCAGAGCCAGGGAATGTAAGCTGCAAGGGCTTGCTCTCGGCTGGTTAATGAGACATCATGGTCTCATCGTCCTGATTATCAGATAGACTGATTCCACAAATATGCACCGTAATAGTTATTACCAATTGAAATGTGCCAATGAATACCGTGACTGACAGAACTATCGGTGAGAGTAGCTTCGACCTCTTCCTCGCCGAGGAACATTTTGCAAAGGATGTCCTTTTACTTCACAAACTGACCACCTCGCAGGTGGCCATGGAAGTGTCTAGCACAAAAATGCCCTTTGGCCCACTAAGTCTGCAACAGTCCAACACAATTCCCTGAACGGTTCTTATCTCATTTGGCGTCACTTTTGTCAGAGGGGCAAACGTATTCAGTAATGGAAGTGTACAACTAAGTGGTTCTTACCTGCTTTGAAGTTTTCTGCCTTTTCCATCCTGACAGGCGGTTGGTTGCAGATTACTAACGTTCCTTGCCTGAGTTATACACATTTCACCTCATCCTGCGATTTGAATTTGAAACAAGAAAGCAGAGAACAAGCACTCTTCAAGTTCACTCTCGGATCTCAATTACAGTTAGAAAATGCTTAACAGCAATGAGGAATCCACAGTGGTATTAACACCCATCGCGTCAACCACTTGGCCACAACTGCAGAAGCGCTACTAAACTTGTTTCAAGTTTATTTGTTTGAATTCAATCACCACAGTTTCGATAGGGTTAAATGTCAGGACATGTTTGGACTGTGTAAACAATCTCGATGGTTGAAATGGTCATTCAGTTAAAAAGAAAGGGAGAGATTGCAGGAGAAACTAAACAGATCTGGCAGCATCTGGGGAGAGATAAACAGAGACAACGGTTTCTGTTCTGAACTCGGTAAAATCTCGGAACTGTGCGGACAAAAAAAAACAACAGATTGTGTGAGAACAGCTGTCGCTCTGTTCCTGGGTCGTGGGAGAACAGCAACCTGTCAGTGAAGAGCCGAACGCACTGACTAACATCGCCACAGAGACTGTTGAGCCAATGGCTTCAATGATCCCCGAATGCAAACTGCAGCCTGCTCCTCCCATATTGACAATCATCTTTAATTAGTATGTCGTTTCTGAAATAAATCCTGCGCAATTCACGGTGAAGCCATGGGAATAGTCTGATCCCACCCTTTACAGTCACATGCATGACACCGGAAATCTGTTATCCTCCTACAGAGATCGCCTCATTTCCAGTCTTTCAGTGTCCTATCTGTTCCCGCATTTTCTAATTGCCCCGGAGCTGAGATGAGATTTGACTTCCTGATGTGCAGGAACAGAATCCTTCAATGTCACAGATCAATTCAAGTCCGGAGTACACCAGAGTCAAAATACCGGCCTCCGAAAGAACAGAAAGATTTCTAAACTGTCTCTGCCCAGCCGACCAGTTCACCCCTCATTTTCCACTGAATTCGCGCCCCAAGGAATATCTAAAGATTCACAAAGCTCGATGCTGGGATTTCTGTTTTGCTTGTTGAAAGGTTTCCCACTTGACAATTGGCAAAATTTTCCCAGATTCTTTTCACAATCCTCTGCTGTGCACCATGTAGAGAGATAAATAAACCTCCTTTTGTGGAGAGATTCACGTCTCTGGAAATGTTTTCCTTGGAGCAAGATTCCTGTATGTCAAGAAATAAGCAGACCTGAGAACATATCGAGTTGTTGAGACGGTTTTTCTGGAGTTCCAGAGATAACTCATCCAACAAGAAATCATTTAAAATTAACTGTGAGTGAAACATGCTCGGTATTGATGAGCGATTGAATGCATATAAAGGATCTATTTTCATGAGCAGAGATATTAATAATATAGCAATGGTCGAGTGAAAAAAGATGCACTTTTATCGCGCCTTTCAGCTCCACTCCAATCATAGGCACTGAAGCACCTGTCAAGCAGATGTGTCATTGTCAGTAATAATGTGCTCATCAGGGCAGTTTGTTCAAACACAGGTTAAAAAAGAAAACTCAGAACTTGCATTGGAGACAGCAATGAGATTGTGTTTTACTTTAAAAGTTTGTTCTGTTCTACTTTATATCCAGAATAGTGAAGGACCGGAGATCCCAATCTCAGGGGAAGGGGTTAGCCACATAAGAAATAAATGAGGAGGATGTTCTCACATTCAGAGGGTAGCAAGTATGTAGAAACATTTACAGCAGAGGCCTTTCAAGACTGAGTATATTCAAGGCTTCAATTATCTCTCTGTTAATAGTATGGAGAAAGGGGCAGTGTGAAATGTGTCCAAATTTGCTGACAATACACACGCGTGGGAGAGCATGTTATGATGAGATCGTGGCAATATGAATAGGCATATAAATAGATTGGGTGAGTGGGCAAAAGCTTGTCAGATGCAGTTACATGTCCGGATTATGAGGTCATGCACGTTGGTCGGAAGATTCAAAAGATAGAGTACCATTAAAATCGAGAGAAAGTAGAAGAAACGTGTGACAAAGTGGAGTCTTATACACGGCACAAACAAAGTTTAGTATCATATTATTTCCATGACAAAAAGGATGGCTCCCTTTACGATTGCTAACAATGAAAGAGATGATTTCCCAGGAAAGAAAAATAATAACTGAAACTTATAGCCGAATCGAAAATTTAGAAAAGACTTGGATCGTTCCAATGGACGACGTTAATGTTTATGGTTCTCTAACATTTGTTTACAATGGGGCTGGGTGTGGGAATTAGGGGAGCTGCGGAGTGGAAGTCTGATTACCCATGATTACTCTCATCCTTCATCTGTCGTCGTCATTTGTACGTTTCATTTCGCACTTTGCTTCCTATGAGTGCCCTTGTAAACTGTACCCTCTGGTGACTTATTTCCCTGGTTGTTCTTCATCACGACCCGAAAGAAATCAACATTCGTTTCTCCTGAATCTCGGTAATCTCTGATCAAATATCACCAGCACCTCGACATGTTCCACGTCGGTCTGTCTTCGTTGAATATTAATTGATCTGTCACTGTGTTACTGTTGCACAAATCAAGAACAAATCAAACCGCACCAATAGCATCTCGGATGTAAACGCAGATAACTGCAGCCGCTCCCCAGACTACCGCAAACTGTGCGATCTCAGAAGCACACCTTGTACAGCCAGGAAACTCAAAACAATAGAAACACTCTTTTGGGCTGCGGACCTGGTTGTATTTATCAATCAGCAATCGAATTTTACATTGGTAATATCAATAGTTCCCGCACACAAGGAACTAACTAATGCTGCAGACGGAGTATAAAGTGCGGACTGTAGATACTGGAGATCAGAGTCAAGAGTGTGGTGCTGGAAAACACAGTAGATCAGGCAGCATCTGAGGAGTAGCAAAATCGACGTTTTGGCCGAATATCTGATGAAGTATTCATGTCAGAACATCCATTCTCCTGCATCTTGGATGCTGCCTAACCTGCTGTACTATTGCAGCAACACATTCTCCATTGCTGCAGACTGTCACACATTGCGAGATTCCAGCCACGGAATCAGCGACACTCAGTGTCATGAGTCAACCTACTGTGGACACCTAGCAGTGGTGTTTCATGTCAAGTTGATCTTCAAGAATGCGTATCATGAGTTGTCTGTCCTGTATAATGTTTCCTGCAGTCACGACATGCAATATTTTTTTTCCAAATTTGTCTTGCCTATGATGGGTATTTGGTCCATTTTTTTGGTGAGTTGTTGTCAAATATGTCTTTCGGTTTATGCTGTCTCATAACTCCGAGTGGTGCCGAGACATACTTTTACCTATAATGTAGAGAGCTTGGTTTGTTGGGTAATGGCATGTCCCTCTGGCGTTGGTTTTGACAAAGAATCTGCGGAAATATCTATTGTTGCAAAATATTTCTGGAAGATCCACTAAACAATACAACCAGCTGTCCCGAGTAACAATGCACAGCGATGATGAGGACAACAAATTCGACAACAAATTTGGACTCAGCATACTAGGACATGCAAAGTAACGACAAAAAACAGCAACTGAAAGCAGTGGGAAATAAATCAAATCAATTCGAAACGCTGCAGGACAGCAGAGCTTCACATGAGTTTCATCTGCCTTGAAGATATCACCGAGAAAGGGGAGGAAACGGCCGCAAACCAACTTCCCAAAACCACCGAATTTCCCCACACCATCTGCATCTTTCACCTGAACAACAGATCTTTACACAAACCTTGAAACCCTGAAACAGTCAGAGCCGTCCCAGCGGGAAAATGAACACTGGCATCCCACGTGACAACTGAGGTGAACAAATGAAATGCTGCAGGACAGCAGCGCTTCAGACGAATTTCATTTGCCTTGAAGATATCACAAAGAAAGCGGACGAAACGGCTTCAAACCAACTTCAAAAAACCACCGAACATCCCCACACCATCTGCACCCTTCACCGGAACTACAGATCTTTACAGAAACCTTGAACCCCAGAAAAAGTCAGAGCCGCCCCAGCGGGAAAATGAACACTGGTAACCCACGTGACAACTGAGGTTACCAAACGCCAGCCGGTGGATGTCCGAGCTAACTGAGGCTGCAAGCTACTTGTGCATGCTCTTGTCAATAACACCTGCTTAATTATCCTTACCCATTTTCCATCATTTAACGTTGTATGCCTTAAGGATTACAAATTCACAGTTAAGTATTTCTGAAGATTATTAGAATTTCTGCCGTTCTGACTCAAAGGGACAGTGATGTCCAGATTCCAATGACTCGCAAGCTGATAAAGTTTTTTTATTCTGTAGAGCTATTCGAACGTTTATGACTCTTATCTTAAATCTATGATCGATTGATCCATCCATCATCGAGAAATCTTTCGTTAAGTGTACCCAATCCATGCCCCTCATTATTTCCTACATCTCAATGCTGTCTCCTCTCAATCTCTCCTGCTCTCACAAAAGCAAGGCCAGTCTGTCTAAACTCTTTCATTGCTGAAGTTCTTCAATCCAGACAATATATTGGCAAATTATTTCTGCACCATTTCCACAGCTGTCATATCGCTTCTTTTATGTGAATTGCAGAATTATACATAACACTCTAGCGAGAGACGAATAAAGACTTGAAATAAATGTGGGGAATTCGCAAACATTGGTCTTTTCCAATTAAGTCTCTTTTCCTCGATACTGTTCTGCGTCCTTTTCATGAACCCAGTGCTCCAATGATATCTGGTCCATGCAAATCAAACACTTTACATGAGGATTGATAACCCAACCACATTATCTGATTGCATTAAGTGGCTTAAAGCTCCTCATGGTGGTATTGGTGCAAGTTCACCTAACAAGAGTGACAGCTGCAGCACTAACTTAACGGTGTCAATGTGAAAGTGAATGTTACTTTGTGCAATGCCCCAGTGGCATGTGAGGAAGGATAGAATGGAAGAATAGTGATTGGGAAAGGGAGGACCATCTCCGAGATTAGGTGTAGATAAAGTTTGAAGCAAAAAAATCATCACCTTCGAGAGCATTTTGACCTTAAAAATTGACTTCTTCCTTTATGCGTTTGTTTTGAAAGGGTTATGTGGAGTAACATGGAACAAATGCGCATTACTGATACTCGGATTTGAATGGAGGTTGCTTCGGCCACAATGCAGAGGACGAGCCACTATACGATCTCATGAAAAAATAACCAACAGTAAAAGCAATAAATGCAATGGCTAAGATTTGCGAGGAACAGCACCGTATGCACAAGAGGGTAACCTATTGAGATTGGGTTGTATCATCATCTTCGATGTCCTCAGTGGCTGTGGAGAGTCCATCATTGAGATTGTTGAAGACTGATTTCGATAAATTTCGAGAAAAGATGAAATGTACAGGCTTAGCAAACAAATTGTTGAAATGTTGGTTTAAATAACAACGAAGTTTCTCATCGTTACTTTACCAGTGCCTCGAGACAAGGTTGTAACTACGATTGCACACTTCAATCCCACCGGTTTCCAGGTCTGGAATCACTGAAATTTAGCGACGCAGTTGTGAAGATCCGATCGGTATTTGAGGGCGGAATGAACGCATGAATCTCTACTCTTTCTGCCAGTGACCAAGTCCGTGAGCATGCAGTTCTTCGATGAAGGCAGAGAGGCGCGTGAAACGCCCAGGATGGGAGCTCAAAACTAGGCTGGAGCAACTGAAATAGAGAGATGTGGGAGACAAGGCTGGAAGTTCTAACCTTATCTGGATACATTTCAATTGACATGGCGCAGTAACCTTTGTGTTGATGGAAAGTATCCTGAGCCATTTTAATCTGAACTGAAATAGTTTTTGGCAGCATACATTTTTGTGGATTGAGGGAGGATCTGCCCCAGGGAATTGTCACAATTATAAATAAACATTTCGCAAAGACTGAACTCGTCTAGGTGTATCTGTGCATTGTGAAATGGGCTAAATATCAGTGCACTCTGACATTTCTCATATTCTGACTTTGCAGTCGGTTAATTTTCTGGAAGGAATTTTAAAAATACTTTTTGTGTTATTCAATTTCCTGCTAGCTTGTTCTGGTCTGATCATTGATGTAACATGAACAACCGAACATTAATATGATTTTGGGATTCGGTTCGACGTTCCCTCGAATTACAGAAGAACAACAGGAGAGCAGAGGTGAAATTTATCAGAATAGCAGTGATCAAATTGAATGAATGGGCAGACAGAGGATGAAAGGAAGCTTCATGGGGATAAATGTTTTTTCTTTGCCAATGAAACTACCCGCGTCACAAAGTGTCTCACCTGGACTTACAGAAATGAAGTGTATAAGTCCTTCTACATTGAGTGAGGCGGGGAGAATGTAAACACAGCAAGCTCCAAAAAAAACAGAAACTTTTGTTCTTTTCTAAACCTCAGTCCCGGCCTGACTAAGATGACCTTTCGAAAATTATTTTGCACAATGTCAGCAGAGGACTTACAGATTCGACCACGAAAATCAAATTAAATATCAAGATAAAATCATACCACTTTATTCGCTACATCCCCCCTTTTGACACATGGTCCTCACTGTGTGTTAATTGGCATGGAATGGGAATAATGATCGCGTTGACAGGGTTTATCAATGGGGCCACACCACACCCATTCCCTCATTCTGCACCCTGCCATTTTCCATTCATGCTTGTCCTTCGGCGTGGCCTGCGACTCGACCTCCCATAAGTCTGCTTTGGATTACAAATATTTGACATACACATTTCAACTGACCACTTGGCGGCTGCTGGGCTGCCGTCCTTCCGGTGAGTTTGCATTCGCATTGCCTTGAGAAAGGGAATCGTACTTTTTCGTGTGGGCTTCACATTTACACACAACGAATGATTTAGGCGGTAGGACAACTTCCAGGAGGTCAGAAGTCAGGCCATGGTGTATTTTGGACTTTCCAGTGTAGGTCAAGAAGCCCCTGTGTTTCCACAGAGTTCCACAATTATGTACAACCCCGAATGCTTATCTGCTGTCTGTGTAAATATTCACTATCATTCACTCAGCCAATTGACATGCCTCAGTCAAGGCAATTAGCTCTGCTGCTTGAGCTGACAGATGACAAGGGAGTGATTCTGCTTTGACTACCTCGTGGGTAGTTACTACAGCATACCAAACACAATTCTGGCCTGTCCGTTTGCCCCTGAATGCGGACCCATTCACAAAAAAAAAAACGCAATATCCTGATTCTGAGTTTGTGAATCCTGCACGTCTGGTCTTGGTGAGTTACAGCGACACAGTCATGTGGGTCTCTGTCTCCTGTTGTGGCGAGAAGGCTAGCAGCATTACGGACGTTACATCTCGTTATTGTAATGTTAGGCATCTCCAATAGTACAGTATTGTTTCTGAGCCAACGTGCTGCAGACATGTGTGCTGTGTTTTTCTCGGAAAACAGTAAGGATGCATATGGGACCAGGAGGGTTAATTCTCCAAAGCCAACTGTGTCCCTGGACGCTACAACAAACTTTTTCAGCTGCAGCCACGGCTTGCAGGCATATAGGCAATCCTATAGCCAAAATGTAAGCCTGAATTTTCCCACATTCTCCTGCATCAGCTCAGATGTAATGCATCGACCGTTTGTACAAAAGGCTTGTTTGGATTCGGACGCCCAGTGTAGGTGTGGTTTGGAGCGCCTTTTTAATTCAACTGCAACGGTCTCTGGTTCTGAAACTCTAAGCCATTGGAAATTTCATTTAGTGGCGCCTCAAGTGTTGTGTAATGTGGGATAAAAAATCGACAGTAAGAGTGCATGACCAAAAAGAATAGCAATTGTTACTTCGTGTGAGGCTTTGGAATTTGCTGGATTGCTTGAACTTTGTCTTGACCAATGCCCTTCCCTTGTTCAGACAGGAAATAACCAAAGAACTTCACCTTTGTTGCACAAATTGTAGATTTGCGAAACAAGCTTTGTGCCCATTCCTGGCGAGATGGCAGAGCAACACATGCGTATCTTTCTCACATTGTTCCTCTGTTGGTGCTGCTATTAAGCATTCGTCTACATACTGCAGAAGCGCTGACCCCGGGGTTAAAACAAGAATCTCCAGACTCCAGCATCGAGCCTCATTAATTATGGTGGGGGACTCACAGTCATCTTCACAAAGTCGCTTGAATGTATATGATTTGCCTTTGAGTGGAAAAGTGAACCAGAATTGACTTTCTGGGTGTACCGGTACACGAAAGAAGACATTTGATAAATCCATAGCAGAGAACCATTTACTGTCAGGTGGAATTTGAACTCATATAGTACAAGGATTAGGAACATTTGGGGCGGGCGGAACAACAGCATAATTGACTACCTGCAGGTCTTGAACAAAGCTCCCCTTCCCCGATTCACCTGGAATGTTTGCCTTTTTGACCAGAAAAATGGGGCTCTCACCGGTGATTATCCACAGGGAATTATCACTAAAGCTTTCAGGAGGGATGCCAAGTAGTATCCTTTGACAGCCTCGTGTTTTAACGGGTCTCGTGCTCTGCATGGACGATACTCAGACTTCCGGGCTCTTCTTATGGGTTCATAGCTTCCTATGAACCCCACATCACGTTTGCCTTTTGCCCTGCACTCAGTAGTGACCCTTCTTAATCTTGGGTCCGAGACATCTATCATACCTAATCGCCAGGCTACCCTCTTTGCGGGGGTTACCTGGACTGCTCCATCTGCCTGAGTTAGCCAATTTAGTTTCTTCATATCTGTCCTTATGTGTACATTGAACCAGGTACGCACATTGTCGCTGAAAACAGAATCTTTCGTTTTTTTGTGCCTGCAGTATGCATCGTCTCAAATTCTGCCACCTCTCGCTGGATGCCTTCGCCAATGGTACGTGAGGAAAGGTGCCTTCCACATCAAAAGGATTTTTTTTTCTCATTCCTTGACTGTTTGTCCCTGATATGGTAGTTTACTGGCCTTGTATGTCTGCTATTATTTCGGTTTAACTTTACATTTTTTTCTGTCTATCTGCAACACATGCCTCTGCAAAGTCAGGTAATTACTTATTTGTTTCCCAGTGCTTTTATTGGATTCAAAATAAATGTTAATTTACCATTACAATGGACATTACATTATTTTACAGGTTGTGGCAACAGCGAGGGCCGAAGTGCCTGTACTGCATTGTAACGTTCGATGTTGTCAGTTCCATTTCCTGCTGGTTTCAGATATCTCTCCTCACTCTGGAAGCTCCCGGTCGCATGTTCCAGAGATTTGTCTGCACTTCAGTTAATCTAGGCAACTGTATTTCCTGCTCAGAATGTGATCTCTCTCCAATGGAGAGAGGAAAATAAAGTCGGTGACAAAGCTGAGATCACTTACGATCTGTCCAGACTTAACAAAAACTATCCCGATCTTCCAGTCTCCTATAACTTCAACATTACACTGTGTTCCCACCCTTCAGGCTCTCTGCTTGTATTCCTGATGAAGGGCTGTTGCCCGAAACGTCGATTTCACTGCTCCTCGGATGCTGCCTGAACTGTTGCGCTATTCCAGCACCACTCAAATCTAGACACTGTGTTCCCAGGCCATCATTTCAGTCTCTGTTCTGCTGCAGTGCTCCTTCAAGACACAACACAAGCTGGAAGACACGCAACTCATTTTCTACCGACAGACCATGAAAACCTTAGGACCCAACATCAAGTTCAATCATTTTAGAAACCGTCCGCCGTCTTACACATTCTTCACCCACCCTCCCTTCCCATTAGTTCTGAAGACGGATCGTTGGACTCGAAGCGTTAACTTTCCTTCCTCATCAGAGATAGACAAGAGCTGCTGATTTTGTTCAGACCTTTTGGCTTTTCTTCTGAGAACTTTGTTTTTCTGTTGTAATCGCCAGATACTGGAAGCGTCTGAATGCAGGAGGAGAATTTCACAGGAGATGAAAAGAATGGAAAGGTTTTGACCACTCCCATTGTGAAGGTACGCGAGCTAGACTGGGGATGTTGCTCTAAGCCCAGAGAAGGCTGAATAAGAAACCGATTAACGTGCTCATTTTATGAAGAGGATAGATATGTGTGACAGAGATAAGCCTGTATTGGGAAGGAACAGAGTAACATAAATGGAAGACAGGAGACAAGGAGGAGATTTAGGAAGAATACTTTCACCTAGAGAGTATTGATTATCTGGAAATCATTATCTGAACATGTGGTAAAGGTAAGTGTAATGAGAACGTTTCAGCAGTCTGTAGCCGAACACTTGATGAGCCAGAGCACGAGTGGATAAGGACCAGGTATCAGAAAGTGTGACGAGGACAGACAGGCGCGAGATGGGTGTCCTGAATGCAATGCGTCAAAGGCAAACTAGTGTGCTTAATGATTACGGCTGGCGCGGCTCTGTGGCGCAATGGAAAGCGCGTTGGACTTCTACATCTCTATTCAGAGTGTTATCCAAAGGTTGTGGGTTCGAATCCCATCAGAGTCGAGTTTGAATTGATGTTTTGCAAAGTGGTCAGACCAGACTCGGCTGCTTATCTGCAAAACCAGTAATAATCGTGCATAAACCTAACTGTCTCGAAACGGAACATTTTCCTCCCACAGATTTATGGGCGGCACGGTGGCACAGTGGTTAGCACTGCTGCTTCACAGCTCCAGAGACCCGGGTTCATTTCCCGCCTCAGGCGACTGACTGTGTGGAGTTTGCATGTTCTCCCCGTGTCTGCGTGGGTTTCCTCCGGGTGCTCCGGTTTCCTCCCACAGTCACAAAGATGTGCAGGTCAGGTGAATTGGCCATGCTAAATTGCCAGTAGTGTGAGATAAGGGGTAAATGTAGGGGTATGGGTGGGTTGCGCTTCGGTGGGTCGGTGTGGACTTGTTGGGCCGAAGGGCCTGTTTCCACACTGTAATGTAATATAAAATTCTAATCTAATCTAGATTTACATTATCGATGTCTATTTATGGTAGAGATCGATAAATACCTGTCAGCCAGTAGATGTTGTGGATGGGCTGGAAAAAGACATAAAATTGTTCTGTGAGCCATGATGATATCAAATTACGTGGCAGGACAGGATCGGTGTGAAGAATGACCTCCTTCTGCTCCTTTGTGTCTGTGCCATTTCTGGCCAAGGTTTTTAAATAATCACAATGAGGACAATATGAAGTAAACGCCAAATAATATTTTGGTCTCATCTCCACTTCGCTTCCCTCCCGGCTGGAATAGACAGCTCTTGTTTCAGCTTTAGATCAGACAGCGGAGGATTCTCACAAGTTCTCCTTCAGGCTGAATGTTCCTTCACATAGGTTTCCAAGTGGACACATGGAGCAAGCAATTGCATGGATGCTGGGGATTCAGGGGCATATTTCCCCATTGCTGGGCTGGAATTCTGGCCAAGGTAATGAACGTGAATTTCTGACATTTTGAATCTTACTCTGGATTCTTGCGACTTTACGAATTAAACTGAATTTAATTTGCCCTTGCAGAACATTATTCAATCTTCACTGTGCATAAAAACCATGCTCCATGCTCGTGCACATAGTATGCTGAACATTGTTGATGTTGTGTGTAGTGTGGGTTGATGTCTCAGATGAACATGCCAAAGGAAGTTTGTGAAATGTCAGTGAATCGGGTTCACTGACGAATTGAAGCCGATAGAAGGAAAATCCCAGTACAATGGCCACATAACATTGCCTGTGACCAACGCAGGAAGCCATGGTAAATGTATGCAGTATTCAATAAAACCGATTTCCACCACATTTATCTATGCCATTTTCCTGAAGCTGATGCTTCATAATCGATGATCCATTATCAGTATAGCCACCTCTGCACTGCGTGTCCTTTCAGATACACAGAAAAAAAAATGAGTAATTGGGTTGAGGGGCCCAGTGGTAAGATCAGGAGCCGTTCGTCACCATTAGACGGCAGATCCAGTGGTGCAGTTAGTTAGCTTTCTGTACTTGCATGACAGAATGGCAGCACATGAACTGCCAAAGTTGGATTGCATTAGATTCTCGCCAGGTGTTTGTTTTACTGATACTGACCAGAGATGATTGCAAATTCAAGCTGAAGAACAGTTTAAACCCGAAATATTACATTGCAATAAAGTGCTTTTGGCACTAATGTTGTACCGACCTGTAAGACCAATCTGAAGTCCATCTGACCAGCAATTTGACATTATAAGCCGTAGGTTTATCCAATGATCATTTAATTGCCTTGAAGGTTGGTGAGTCTACGACTGTTGAAGACAAGGCGTTCTGCACTTTTACTACTCTCTGAGAAAGGCCGCTACCTCGGCATCTATCACACTCAAATTACATCGATATGCTCTTGTGCCAACCATCACCATTTGAAGAAAATGCCTTCACTGTCCACCTTACGGCAAACTCTGATCATCTTTTATGTCTCTATTAATTCACTTCTCAAACTTCTTATCTCTATCAAAAACAGCCTCAAGTCCCTCAGCCTTTCCTCGTAAGACCTTCCCTTCACAGAAGGCAGCATCCGAGGAAATCTTGTCTACAACCTTTCCAATGCTTTCACATCCGTCCTATAATGTGGCGACCAGAACTCGACAAGTTTGGCCATACCAGACACAATTCTGGAGCTGCAAAGGGATCGTTCGGCCCTGAAACTCAATCCCTCTCCTAATAAAAACTAACACACTGTGCTCATTGCAAACAAATCCATCAACGTGTGTGTTAACTTTCAGAGTTTTATATACATAGATGCCGAGATCGCTCTGCTCATCTAAACTTCAAAGAATATTACAATTAGCCCAGATCATTTTATTCTTGTTGTTCATTCCAAAGTAAATCACCTCACACTTTTCCACAATATCCTCCATATGCCACCTCTGAGCCCCGATCTGCAGATTATTCATGTCCGTCTGTAACCTGCAGCAGACTTCGGCACTGTTGACAACTCCATCGACTTAGTGTGTTCTGCGAATTTACTCATCCATCATCCCATGCTCGAACCCAGGTCATTTATAAAGGTGACAAACAGCAGTGGACCCTAAAAGGAACCTTGTGGTACACCATGAATAACTGAACTCCAGGATGAATATTTTCCATTAACTACCACAGTCTGTGTTCTTTCAGCGAGCCAATTACTGATCTAAACCGCGAAATCACCCTCAATCCCATGTCTCTGTATTTTATGCAACAGCCGACCGTGCATTCGTGAAAATCATATCCAGAATGTTAACCACTTTACTCTCGTCCACTTGTTTGTTGTCCTTTTCAAAGAGCTCAATAAAGTTTGTGAGCGACAACCTGCTATTCGCAAAATCTTATTGACTGTAGCGAATCAACTTCTTCCTGCTTAGGTTATCATAAATCATATCTCTCATAACCTTTCCCAAAACTTCACCTTCAAGGAAATACGGCTCACTGTTCTATAATTTCCAGCGTTCTCCCTATTAATCTTCGTGAAGAAGGGGACAATATTTGCTGAACTCGAGTCTTCTCGCACTAATCACATAGACACTGACGAAATAAAGTTGGTCGTCAAAAGTTCTGCAATCTCCTCCCACGATTCCCAGAGAAACCTATGATACATCCCATCAAGCCCAGAAGACAAATCTATTTTCAGGCTTTCAAGAATTGCTAACAACTCATCTTTATGAATATCAATTTCGTTTATTCTAACAGATTGCATCTCAAAATTCTCTTCGACAGCATTGTATTTTTCATTTGAGATATGATGAAAAATATACATTCAGCGGCTCTCCTATCCTCGGACTCCGTTGACGACGTCCTCCTACTGTTCTTGGCAGGCCCAAATCATATCCTAGATATTCTTTTATTCTTGAAATGACAAGAGAATGCTTCCGCGTTTTAAATGACCCTGTCAGCTAAAGACTTTTAATGTCCCCTCTTTGCTCTGAGTAGCTCTCTCTTTTGGCCCTTCCTTGCTAGCTTTTAATTTTCAAGTGCCCTAACTCAGCTTTCGTATTACATGTTTACATGCACCACCTTCTCCATCTTGACAAGAAATTCAACTTTTTGAGTAAAAATGGCTCCCTGTCTCAACCTCATATTCCCTGCATGACGCACACACACTTATCAAGGACATGCATGAGCGCTGACCTGAACAAGCTCCATATTTCAGGTTTGCAAAACCCTGCGTTTACTTTCCCATCTGGTGCATCCTAACTCTTGCTGATCGCATCATACTGGCCTTTCTCCCAGCGATACCTCATGCTCTGCGATATATATATATTCCTATCCATCACTAAATAAACATACCAAATTATGGTCCCTATCACCAAAGTGCTCAATTATCTCCAAATCGAACAGTTGACTTGCTTCATTACGCAGTACCAAATCCAATATGTTTTTGAATCTTGTTGACCTGTCTCCATGCTGCGTCACGAAACCCTCCTGCCCACATTGGACAAAGACTGACCAATCAGAGTTCCTCAAACAATAACATTTCCAATCAATATTTGGAAAGTTAAACTTCCCCACTACAACGACCTTGTTACTTCCGTTCCTATCCAGAATCATCTTTGCAATCTTTTCCTCCATATCTCTAGAACATTTTGGTGGTGACCTCCACTTGCCTGATTTTAATCTCAGCCCATTCTAGTTCAGCAGATTGAGTCGGGTCCTCACCAAATATCCTTTCTGCTACCATAGCATTGTCTTTGACAAAAAATGCCACATCTCCCCCTTTTTAACGACTTCCCTGTTCTTACTGAAAAAATCGAAACTGAGGTGCCAGGAAAAACCATTCATTTCAGTGCTCCATTCATGTCTCTGAAATGGCCACAATATTGAAGTCCCAGTGAACAACCCATGACACCGGCTTTAACCCAGATGCTCCTAGCGGTGAAGTAGACAGACTTCAAACCACCTTCATCCTTGCCAGCATTCACTCGCAAACCCGAAAACCTATTTATGTCCGAACCACTCAAAACTTCCAGCAAACTCCAGCTAAAATTCGGGTTCGCAATCCGCTGCTGAATTCGTTTAAACCCTTCTGAGGAGCTTTAGAAATTATCCACTCAGGATGTTGGTACCCTTCCGGGTCAGGTGAAGACCATCTTGTTTGTAGAGGTCCAGCCGACTCCAGAATGAGCCCCAACTATCCAGATATCCAAATCCCTATCACCTGCACTATCCTTACAACCACGTGTTCATCTGCTCTCTCCCTGTTCTTTCCCTCACTATAACGTGGCATGTGTAACCAATCAGAGAGATCAACTCTGTTTGATCTCGATCTAAGATGTCACCCTGGATCCCTGAATTTCTGCCATACATCCACATCATTTTTATTACATATGTTGTTAGTGCATATGTGAAACATGACCTCGGGCTGCTCCCCCTCCCCTTAACCATCCAGAAAACGCGCTGCGAGACATCACAAACCTTGGTAACTTGGAGGTATCACATCAATCATGAGCCTGCCCTGTTCCCACTGAAACTGTAATCTGTCCCCCTCAACATGTAGTGCCCAATAACTATTGCTCTCCTCCCCTCTCCCCTACCCTTCTGATCACAGGGACAAACACTGTGTCAGAGATCTGTACCCCATGGCTTACCCCTCGTAGGACATCCCCCAAAAATGTAACAAATATGGTATGCTTGTTACAGATGGGCACAGCCAAAGTGGATGCCTGCACTTGCTGCATGTTCCCTTTTCGTCTCCCGACTGTATACCATCGACCTTTTTCTTGTACCTGAAGTGTAACTGCCTCCCTATAACTCCTCTCAATTCACCTCAGACTACCCAAAGATCCAATGTTCAGCTCCAGTTCCATAAAGCTGTTGCCAAGGAGATGGAGTTCGGTGCAATTCCCGTAGATTCAAATGTCACGGACATTACTGTAAACTCTAAGCTCTCACATTCTAAAGAAAGAACATTCAAATGGCCGACCATCCATTTCTAATGTTCGGAATTCACACACACACACACACACACACACACACACACACACACACACACATATGTGTGTGTGTGTGTGTGAATTCAGAATATTTGGAATTGGTTGGTCGGCCATTTGAATGTTCTAGGAGAAAGTGAGGACTGCAGATGCTGGAGATCAGAGCTGAAAATGTGTTGCTGGAAAAGCGCAGCAGGTCAGGCAGCATCCAAGGAACAGGAGAATCGACGTTTCGGGCATACACCCTTCTTCAGGAATGAGGAAAGTGTGTCCAGCTGGCTAAGATAATAGGTAGGGAGTAGGGACTTGGGTGAGGGGAGTTGGAAATGCGATAGGTGGAGGGAGGTCAAGGTGAGGGTGATAGGCCGGAGTGTGGTGGGGGCGGAGAGGTCAGGAAGAATATTGCAGGTTAGGAATGCGGTGCTGAGTTTGAGGGATTTGTCTGAGACAAGGTGGGGGGAGGGGAAATGAGGAAACTGGAGAAATCTGAGTTCATCCCTTGTGGTTGGAGGGTTCCCAGGCAGATAATGAGGCACTCTTCCTCCAACCGTCGTGTTGCCATGGTCTCGCGATGGAGGAGACCAAGGACCTGCATGTCCTTGGTGGAGTGGGAGGGGGAATTAAAGTGTTGGGCTACGGGTGGTTGGGTTGGTTGGTCCGGGTGTGCCAGAGGTGTTCTCTGAAACGTTCCGCAAGTAGGCGGCCTGTCTCCCCAACATAGAGGAGGCCACATTAGGTGCAGCGGATGCAATAGATGTTGTGAGTGGAGGTGCAGGTGAATTTGTGGCGGATATGGAAGTGTCCCTTGGGGCCTTGGAGGGAAGTAATGGGGGAGGTGTGGGCGCAAGTTTTGCATTTCTTGCGGTTGCAGGGGAAGGTGCCGGGAGTGGAGGTTGGTTTGGTGGGGGGTGTGGACCTGACGATGGAGTCACGGAGGGAGTGGTCTTTTCGGAACGCTGATAGAGGAGGGGAGGGAAATATATCCCTGGTGGTGGGGTCTGTTTGGAGGTGGCGGAAATGACGGCGGATGATACGTTGTACATGGTGGTTGGTGGGGTAGTAGGTGAGGGCCAGTGGGGTTCTGTCCTGGTGGCGGTTGGAGGGCCGGGACTCAAGGGCGGAGGAGTTGGAAGTGGAAGAGATGTGGTGGAGGGCATCGTCGACTACGTCTGGCGGGAAATTGCGGTCCTTGAAGAAGGAGGCCATCTGGGTTGCATGGTTTTGGAACTGGTCCTCCTGGGAGCAGATGCGGCGGAGACGAAAGAATTGCGAATGTGGGATGGCGTTTTTACAGGGGACAGGGTGGGAGGAGGTGAAGTCTTGGTAGCTGTGGGAGTCGGTCGGTTTATCGTAAATGTCCATGTCGATTCGGTCACGCGAGATAGAAATTGAAAGGTCTGGGAAGGGGAGGGAGGTGTCTGAGATGGTCCAGGTGAATTTAAGATCGGGGTGGAAGGTGTTGGTAAAGTGGATGAACTGTTCAACCTCCTCGTGGGAGCACGAGGCATCGCCAATATAAAGTGGATGAACTGTTCAACCTCCTCATCGAATGTTCTTCCCGTCGAATGTGCGAGCTATATGTATGTACATATGTGTATGTAAACATATGTATAAATGTGTGTGCGTATGCATGTATGTGTGTGTATGCATATATATTTAATATTTAATATATATATGTTTAAAAGTTGCAAACGAACATTGAGTAAAACAGCATTTATTCAAAAAATATCTGATTTTGTGGAGTGTTCTGTCCTTGGGAAATACCTCAGTCACTTAAGATCAGCCATAAAGACTCCCTGAGTGAATATCCATCACTCACTAGAGATACAGAGGTGATTTTTGAAGTCGATGACGTTTGTCATGTCGCTGATCCTGCGCTGTGTTAAATTCTGGAAAGGATGTTTAGCTCGTATCATATTACTAATTTTGCTGCAAACTCGCACAGTCCATTAAAACAATCCAAAAGTTATTAGGTTTATCTCATTGGACATTTTGCCTGTTATCAGAAAAACTAGAATAGAAATGACAAAATACTGCTATGAAGATTACAGAATTCAAACAGGAATTATTTTCGTGTCTTGTCACGAGATATGGTTGCGGGAGATGAGTGAGCAGCAAATGGACTCACTCCCTTCTCTGTGATTGCAGCCAAAGTTTCTAATGCGACAGATGAAGGAACAAAGGTGCATCACATCGGCAGGTCAGTTCCAACTCACGATAGTGTAGTTTCACTTTGATTGTCGCCATCTCCTAAAGTATTAGCTGAATGGGGAGATCAGGATCCTGAAGGTATGCTGATACATTGCGCGAATTATTCCCACACTGTTGGCAGCACTTTATATCATAAACCAGTTATGCAGCAGACTGTGCTAACCGGCTTCCTTTAATGCTGAGCTCACACAAACAGCTCAGTTCCTTTACATTTTATAGAAGTTCACGTAGAACAAGCTGCTAAAGTTTTCCTCACAATCAGCTCATTCTATACTTAGTCGTGCTCAGTTGCAGGTGTTATGAGTTTTCTTTCCAATTAACGTTAACCAATTAGAGAGTGTGCACGTACCGTGTACCCATTCTGGCCGCCCAGACTCCCTGTCCCGGTGAAATTCACTCCTTGTGTGTCTGCACGAATCTTTACAAATATTTTAGAATCAACTTCTGAATATTTTTTTCCTGAGAAAAAGTAAGCATTTTCGAATTCAATAGCTGTAGAAAGAAAAAGAATGCGAGCTCCAAACTTCTCTTTATCATTCATTGCTGGTTTTCAAGTTCTATACCCTAGATATAGATCCATCCGAATGAGGGAATTTCCCTCCTGTTTACTCTCACCAAATTCACATCGCCTAGAAACCTTCTATACGGACACAACTCAGTTTTACCTAGTTTCACGCCACATGATCTATTCGTCTTTTCCACCATCCCATGAAACCCCGCTTTGTCTTTTCCAATGGCACTTTCCCCCACTACATCGTTGGCTTCCTTTCCATTATTCTGTTTCCAAGTAAACGCTGTCCATTCTTCCTGACGTCTTTTCATTCCAGTCATCGCCATCCATGTCTTTTATCATCTATTTATGTCCCAGTATAGTCCATGTTGAGAAAGGATGCTGGGGCCAAACCAACACATGAAAACCCGCTCTAATGCTGTATACTACCATTACCAATGTAGAGAAAATGGGAGCTAGTTCAGTCAAAAGTGAATCCGTTGGTTGTTGCACAATGGATCAATCACTGATTGGGTCGTGACTGTTTTTCCTCACTTTTCTCCCCTGTCTGAACATGTGCTAAAGCAACACAATAAGGGAACATGGAATGCCTACAGTTCAGAAATTGCCTATTCGATGCAACAAATGCACACAAATCCTCCTGGAATTGACCCTCACAGAACAATTCCTTACCCCTTTTCTCTTCATTTGCTCCTGAATAAGGCAACTTACTGACAGTCGACCCAGTTGTCGGCAAATCATATCTCTGGCGCTGTGAGGCAGCAGTGATAACCAGTGAGCCAACTTGCGGCCCTGCACAATTATTCAAGGCACATTCGGACGCATTTGAAATGTCAAAGACGCTCGACTTGTGTTGTTGCCCTTATCAGAAACAATAAACCCAGATTCCCTGACCAAGAAATTAATCCAAACCACAGCGGTGAAAGCGCTGTATGGTAACCACTAGTCGACTAGGAAGGACGGCATGTGCAATTGCTTCTACTCTTAACAGCATAGGTTTATTTTCCTGCGATGAGAAATTCCTTCCAAAAAAGAGTGTTTGTGACACCGTGCTTTTAGAGCACAGAATAATACATTATGTCAGTGGCAGTCATCAAATATCCAAATATTCTCGTTTCCATTTTCCACTAATTGGCCCACAGCCTGACATCTGAAGTGTTCATCTGAATGAGACTTTCCCTGCAAAGTTTTAATCTCAAATGAACCAGTGAATGAGACTGAAGTCAGATACCGTCAACTTTGTTCATGAACTGCGGGAGAACTGAACCTCATTTTGACCCATAGAGGGAACTATACAGAGACATCTTTTGAAAGTGACAAAGGCCTCAGGAGAGCCCAACTTCCATAAAATGAGGAATTGACCCGTTTGGCCTCTTCTTTCTTCATGACTCGCTTTAAAACCGATTCTGTTTACATAAGCAGAGGGGTAAACAGGCGGGAGGCTGTACCTCAAGGACTGTCCCAATCGGCAATAATTGGTACCTGCTCAACGTTGACTTCTCCAACTCTGAGGCAGCCTGGCTAGCTGTGTTCTTCCAACTTCCTGCCTGTTTAATTGGATTCCAGCAGATTACTGTCTCTACATAAGGAACAGAAGCATTCAACCGCATCCCTGTACGTTTTCGTCCCCCATTGTTTCACCGTTTCTTTTCTGCTTTTCATGAATCACGTTGTTCTTCATGCCAAACGAAGGCATTATTCGCATCAGAAGCTTGTCATCCTCATGTTCCTCGAAGGAAAAAACACGTATGTGGACTTCCAAACAGAAACAAATGGGGCCTGGGGCGGGGGGGTGGGGGAGTAGGGTCTGCCTATAAAATGACTTCCAGCTATTCCTTCAAAACTAATTCCTAACAACACAGAGAACGCACCTTCGGATGCTTGCTGCAACAGTTGCAAGAAAATTCAGCAAGGTTGTAGTGTGAATCGATGTTACAACTCCGGGCTCGAACCACTGAGCTATGGTAGCACTAACATATGAAGCGTTTTGAGACTGACAAAAGATGATGACCTCTAGCAGAAAAACTTCGGTCATCTCAGTTTTGTGATACAAGCTTCGTTTTGTGTGACAAAATACGACTTGAAACCCACTTCTTTGATCACGTGTTTGATATAACACTTTGTCAGCTTCCCAATATCTCATAATGTGTCAGGGATCAACATTTGTTTAAACTCACACAAAGTAAAAGCTTTGAAGCTTCTTTTATATAAAAGGCACGATGTAGTATTGATACCAGCTCATTGCCCTTGATTTCAGCATGTATTGCAGTTTTTCTTAATCACTTGGTGAGTAATTCCTTTCCTTTTGCCTGGTGCGATTTACGTTGCCACGGGAATTCATAATTTATGGCCTTGGCAGGTGACTTTTAGGCACCAAACGTGAAACAGTTCAAATCGAACATGCTCCGGAGCTTGGAATTCGAGGGAATGCAGAATATCTGAGAGTGCACTTTAAAACATAATCTTGGGTGTCATGTCCGCTGGCTGGGTTGCATAATATTGACCAGCTCTATTTTCTCTTGAGTGGGCTGGAGGACATGACAGTGATAGATAGAGGGAAGACAGTCAAGAGATTTGTAGAAAATGATGAAAAATTTGAAATTTAGCTGCCCGGTGATGGGTGAGTAACCCTTGTTTTGAGTACTCCGACATGCAGGAGAGGTATTGGAAGACCTCAGGATTATATCATTGGGTGAATAACCTGCAACTCCTTACCTTCCACCCTGTGGGAGCCCTTGTGGAAAGATAAAGCTGCGAAGGCCGCAGTGCACGTTTGCGAAAATGGGCGTTCGTAAAAATGCCATTCAGATAATGCACAATGAAACAGTGAACAGAACGCAAGTGCACCCTTGAATAGAAGCAGTGGGAGTTAGACCATAGAACATAGAACATTACAACGCAGCACAGGCTCTTCAGCCCTCGATGTTGCGCCAACCTGTCATAACAATCTGAAGTCCATCTAACCTACACTATTCCATGTACGTCCATATGCTTGTCCAATGACGACTTAAATGTACTTACAGTTGGCGAATCTACTACCGTTCCAGGCAAAGCATTCCATACCCTTACTACACTCTGAGTAAAGAAACTACCTCTGACATCTGTCCTATATCTATCACCCTTCAATTTAATTCTATGCCCCCTCGTGCTCGCCGTCACCATTCTTGGAAGAAGGCTCTCCTTGTCCACCCTATCTAAACCCTCTGATTATATTATATGTCTCTATTAAGTCACCTCTCAACCTTCTTCTCTCTGACGAAAACAACCACAAGTCCCTCACCCTTTCCTCGTAAGACCTTCCCTTCATGCCATGCAACATACGAGTAAATCTCCTCTGCATCTTTTCCAAAGCTTCATCATTCTTCTTATAATGTTGTGACCAGAACTGTATACAATAGTCCAAGTGCGGCCGCATTAGCGTTTTGTCCAGCTGTAGCATAACCTCATGGTTCCAGAACTCGATCCCTCAATTAATAAAAGCTAAAACACTGTATGCCTTCTTCATAAACTTGAGCTGAAAATGTGTTGCTGGAAAAGCGCAGCAGATCAGGCAGCATCCAGGGAACAGGAGAATCGACGTTTCAGGCATAAGCCCTTCTTCAGGAATGAAGGGCTTATGCCCGAAACGTCGATTCTCCTGTTCCCTGGATGCTGCCTGACCTGCTGCGCTTTTCCAGCAACACATTTTCAGCTCTGATCTCCAGCATCTGAAGACCTCACTTTCTCCTCCTTCTTAACAAACTTGTCAACCTGGGTGGCAAATTTCAAGGATCTCTCTACCTGAACACCGAGATCTCTCTGATCACCTACACTACCAAGAAATTTACCATTAGCAAAATACTTTGCATTCCGGTTGTTCCGATCAAAAGGAATCACCTCTCACTTGTCCGCATTAAACTCCATTTGCCACCTCTCAGCCCAGCTGGGTAGCTTAACTATGTCTCTCTGTAAACTACAACATCCTTCATCACTATCCACAACTCCACCGACCTTAGTGTCGTCTGCAAATTTACTAACCCACCCTTCTACGCCCTCATCCAGGTCGTTTATAAAGAATAACGAACAGCAGTGGACCCAATACCGACCCTGGCGGTATACCACTGGTAACTGGACTTCAGGATGAACATTTCCCATCAACAACCACCCTCTGTCTTCTTTCAGCAAGCCAATAACTGATACAAACTGCTACATCTCCCAAAATCCCATTCATCCGCATTTTGTGCAATAGCCTACTGTGGGGTACTTTATCGAACGCCTTGCTGAAATCCATATACACAACATCATTCGGTTTACTCTAATCTACCTGCTTGGTCACCTTCTCAAAGAAATCAGTTAGGTTTGTGAGGCACGACCTACCCTTCATAAAATCATGCTGACTATCCCTGAACAAATTATTCCTTTCCAGATGGTTATAAATCCTATCTCTTATAACCTTTTCCAACAATTTACCAACAACTGAAGTGAGGCTCACTGATCTAAAATTAACAGGATTGTCCCTACTCCCCTTCTTGAACATGGGAACCATATTTGCTATCCTCAGGTCGCATGGCACTATTCCTGTAGACAATGACGATATAAAGTTCAATGCCAAACGCTCGGCAATCTCCCCCTGGCTTCCCAGAAGATCCTAGGATAAAGCTTATCCGGCCCAGGGGGCTTATCTATTTTCACACTCTGCAGGATTTCTAATACCTCCTCCTTGTGAACCTCAATCCCACCTAGTGTAGTACTCTGTATCT
Organism: Chiloscyllium plagiosum; assembly: GCF_037043375.1. Lineage (NCBI taxonomy): Eukaryota > Metazoa > Chordata > Chondrichthyes > Orectolobiformes > Hemiscylliidae > Chiloscyllium > Chiloscyllium plagiosum. Next base: position 97,970,282 of record NW_028270159.1, on the reverse strand, counting down.
CAGTATTCTCCTCCACAACATTGTCGTTTTCTAGACTGAATACTGTTGAAAAGTATTCATTTAGTGCTTCCCCCATCTCCTCTGACTCCACACACAACTTTCCAGTGCTATTGCTGATTGGCCATAATCTTACTCTCGTCATTCATGTATTCCTTAAATACCTATAGAAAGCCTTAGTGTTTACCCTGATCCTATCCGCCAAAAACTTCTCATGTCGCCTCCTGGCTCATCTGAGGTCTCTTTTTCGGTCTTTCCTGGCTACCTTGTAACCCCCAAGCGCCCTAACTGAGCCTTCGCCTCTCATCCGAACATAAGCCTTCTTCTTCCTCTTGACCAGACAGTCTGCTTCCTTCGGAAACCACAGCTCCCGCTCTCGACAGCTTTCACTCTGCCTGACAGGTACATACTTATCTCGGAAACACAGTAGCGTTTCCTTGAATAAGCTCCACATTTCTAATGTGCCTATCCACTGCAGTTTCCTTCTCCATCCTATGCTTCCTAAATCTGGCCTAATCGCATTATAATTGCATTTCCCCCAGCTGTAACTCTTGCCCAGTGGTATACACCTATCCATTTCTATGTCAAAAGTAAACATAACAGAATTGTGGTCGCTATCACCAAAGTGCTCACATACTTCCATGTCTAACAACTGGCCGAGCTCATTACCCAGTACCAAATCTAAAGTAGCCTCCCCGCTTGTTGGCCTGTCTACATACTGTGTCAGAAAGCCCTCCTGCCCACATTGGACAAAAACTGACCCATCCATAGTACTCGCACTATGTTTGTTCCCAGTCAATATTTGGAAAGTTGAAATCCCCCATAACAACTACCCTGTCATTCTCACTGCTATCGAGAATCATCTTTGCTCTCCTTTCCTCTACATCTCTGAAACTATTCGGACGCCTATAGAAAACTACCAACAGGGTGACATCTAATTTCCGGTTTCTAATTTCAGCCCATATTACCTCAGTTGACGAGTCCCCAAACATCTTTTCTGCAACTGTCATACTGTCCTTGACCAACACTGCCACAGGTCCCCCCTCTTTTACCTTCTTCTCTGTTCTTACTGAAACATCTAAATCCTGGAATCTGCAGCAACTATTCATGTCACTGTTCTATTCATGTCTACAAAATGGCCACAACACCGAATTCCCAGGTACCAACCAATCCTATAAGGTCATCGACCTTATTCCAGATGCTCCTGGCGTTGAAGTCGACATACTCCAAACCAACGTCTTGCAATCTTGCGACCCTGAAACTTGTTCTGGACCTCCCTACTCTCAAAATTTTCGATACGTGAACTACAATTTTGGTTCCCATCCCTCTGCTGGATTAGTTTAAACACACCCCAATAGTCTTAGCGAATTTACCCCCAGGATATTGGTACCCCTCTGGTTCAGATGAAGACCATCCTGCTTGTACAGGTCCCACCTACCCCAGAAAGATCCCCAATTATCCAGGAATCCAAAACCCTCCCTCCTGCACCATCCCTGTAGCCATGTGTTCAACTCCACTCTCTCCCTATTCCTTGCATCACGAGCACAACAGCAGGGAGGGAATTTGATTGGACGGATGGAAGTGTATTATGACCGTGACTTCCAAACGAATGGATTAGAGTTTGAGCTGCAGAAGACCAGAGACGTGGAAGAGTTAATGATGTTAATGAAATGCAAGTCGGCTGACATGGTGATGTTGGGGATATGTGGTTAAAAACACATCAGGAAGTGAAGTATGTCACCATGGTTATGACGTGTCTGTTCAGACTCAGACAATTACCAGGGAGGAGATTGAATCAGTGGCGAGGCATTTTCTCCTAGGACTTGGTCGATAATGCCTTCCAGCTCATGTCATCCACTTCCCTCAACTCCGCTCCCAAAACTCATCCCTCCAACTGAGACGAGGACGGAACTCCCTTCTACATCACTTTAAAATCCAACACCCTCTGTAGACATCATGTCATCCTCCGGTATTTCCGTCAGCTGCAAATGAAACCCACCAACTAAGATATGTTTCCCTCCCCACCCCTACCCACTTTCTGTAAATATCATTCCCTCTTCGATTTCCTGATGGTGCACGCCCCCACCAAACCACCCTCCCATCCGCTCCCAGCAAACTTCTCATTCCAACAGGGGATTTGCAAAACATCCATCCACACCTCCGCCCTCAACTCTGTCCAAGGCCCCAAAGGACCCTTCCATGTCCATCAGAGTTTCACTGCATTTCCACGCATGTCATTTACTGTATCCCTTGTTCCCTTTGCAGTCTCCTTGACACTGAGGAGATCGGATGCCTAATTACAGACCACTTCTGAAAACTTCTCTGGGACACCCGCACCAAACAACACCACTGGCCCCTGGCCGAACATGTCAACTCTCCCTCCCACACAGCCAAGTTCATTCAGGTCCAGGGCTTCTGCCGCTCTCATGAACTGTCCTGTCTGTCCATCTTCCTTCCCACTGATCTGCTCCACCCTGCGCTGCGACCTATAATCATTACCCCCACCTCCATCCTCCTATCACACTCTCAGTTACTTTGTCCCAGCCACACACGCTCCCATTTGTCTCTCTACCACCTCGCCTCACAAGCCTCTTTCCTGATGGTGCCCGAAACATCGATTGTCTTGCTCATTGGGTGCTGCCTGCCCTGCTGTGTTCTTCCAATATCACACTTCTAACTCAGTGGCGAGGCAGTGGATTTTGAGTTCGGGACTGAAGTCAGATGCCTCAGTTTTGCAATGATTCAATTGTAAGAAATTTCTGCTCCATCAGGACTGGATGGCAGACAAGTCAATACAGTGTTTGACCTGGAGGGAACAGGGAAGTGATCGTGTTCATATCCACCTGCTGACCCGCTGGTCTCTGTGGTGGAGGCTGTGTGCATAAAAGATTCTGACAAAATTCTCTTCAAATTCTTCGTGTCGAAAATCCCTTACCTTCAGACCTTATCTTCAGACAGAATCTAGAGTCTTGTGAAAGACGGTTTCACACTCTCTTTTTTGGATAACATCAGTTTCGCAGGATTTGAGAAGGGTAAGATTTACAAACCAACCTCTCCACCATAATCTGATGAAGCCGCACACTTCATCCCGAATACAACTTGATCAGATTTCGAACATGAAATGAAAAAGCTCTGGTTACAGTGTGAGATAAATCGTTCACTTATTGTGTGTGTGGACGAGGCTTCCACCTGTCATCAGACCTTACAAAGCTCAATTGCAATCATACTGAGGAAAGACTGGGGAAACGTGGGGATCCATTCCCTGTCTGAGTTGAATTCCCGTGGACGCAATGATACCAAGAAGAAGCCATTCACCTGCTCAGAGTGTGGAAAGGGATTCACTCTGTCTCTGACCTGCTGCGACACCTACTCGTTCAAAATGATGAGAAACTATTTCAATGCCTGAACTGCGGAAAATGCTTTAAAACATCCAGCGATTGGAGAACCGAACACCTCGCTCATACTAATGAGGAACTTTTTATTTCTCCGGACTTTGGAAAATGTTATCAACCCTCTATGTGCTTCATTTTTGAGAAATATGCTCACATAAATAAGAGTCCATTAAGAATCAAAGAGACCTGACGTGTGATCCACGTGCTCACCCGGAGGAGAGACATCTCCAGTTCCAAATCTGTGGGACGTGCTGTAACGTCCGAGCGACCGGATGGCTCATCACCTTTCACACAGTATTAACAGGTCTTTCTAAATGCCCTGACTGCGGGAAGTGCTGCACTCTTTCCTGAATAGAAACGTGTCATCAACGTGTTGACACTGAATATAGACATTAATCACTATAAACGTTCCTGGGGACAGTATATCATGAACGTCTTCACATTGAGGAAAGACCTTTCAAACATGTAGTCTGTGGGATGTGCTCTCTAGTCTCTGTAGAACTGATGTCCCATCGATATTTTCGAATTGTGGGAGACGTTTCAAGTGAATCTATTCCAGGAATAGGTTCAAACAATCATCTCAACTCTCAGCACACCATCTGTTTTGCAGTTGTCAGCAAGCATTTACCTGCTCCATGTGAGAAAAACAGTTAGGTCACTCATCGACCCTGCTGAGAGAGTAGAGGGATCCCACTGAGGGATGGAATTCATTCACTCATCGACCCTACTGAGACAGCGGAGAGTTTACATATCTCAACACTGATTGAACTTTGTTCTTCACATTCAGATCTGAAATCGAAGGTCATTGGAAGGATGGGATTACAGAGTACGTGAAGTATTAGCACAGGTTGTCAAGGAGAAATCACATTTGACAAATATATTAGAATACTTTGAGGAGATAATGAGCAAATGAGATGAAGTCAAGCCTGTGGAGGTGACCGGATTGAATTTCCATAGACATATGTCAAGGTGCAGTATGGCAAACTGCTAAATAAGAGGCCATGGATTGAGGCTTGGCTGACTGGCAGAAGGCAGACAGTTGGGTAACGAGGTCTCTTCCAGGATGGCAGCCCGTGACTAGTGGAGTTCAAAGGAGTCAGGGTTGGCACCACAGCTATTCACATTATGTATGAATGATCCATTCAAAGGAACTGAGGGTGTTGTTGCTCCATTTGAAGAAGACACAATGATAGGTGGAAGGCCAGATCTTATTGATGAAGCGGGCATGCTGCAGAATGACTTGAAAGGAGTGAGTGCTTCGAAAAACGTTGTCGTTGCCATACTTTGTGGAAAATATGAGGTCACATGTTTGGTGGAAAAAGTAGAGGCATAGACAATTTTCTGAAAGCAGAAAGAATTCCAAGTTCAATTTTCTCTTATGTTTAGCATGCATTTTCAGTTGGTGTTTAGGAAGGCAAATACAATGTCGGCGTTTTGTTCAAGCAAATTAAAAATACGGGCAGAGGTTTAGGCCTCAGTCAATAGGAGGCTCTGGACCATTGCATTTGGAACATTGGGAGAAGATTTTGGCACCATATCTAAGTGATGGTATGTTTTGCGTGGTGGATAGGAGGTTTATAATGGCTGACTCAGTGGTGAGTAGTAATGTCTTGCAGCCTCCGCGATGTTTGTTCAATATCTACATTGGACGAATGTGAATTTGGAGTTGGCACATCCTGTCCGTTTCAGCCTGCGTTTCCTCCCCAGACTAAAGATGTGTAGCTGACGTTCTTTCGTCATGGGAAATTCAGAGTTACAGGAATTGGGTAGAGGTGTGAGTTGGGTACGATTCCCTTCGCATGATTAGTGGGGGTTTCTTGGTCCAAATCTCCGTTTTGCACATTTTAGGTATTCCGTTAGAACAACGTTGATCGCAGGGATTTAGGCCTTGTCATAAGAATTTTTTTTAACCGAGGTGACACCTTCCATATAAACGCATGGTTTCAAGTGAACGTCTTGAACGATATAAGGAGTGGAGGGACATTCTTGAGGAGGACATCATAAAGGTCAATGGAGAATATTAAATAGCCTCAGACCATAAAGTTAAGTATAATCTAAAGAGATTCTGCAAGTACATTAAGAAATTGAGACGAAATAGGACCACTTTAAGATGAAAAAGCTCACCTATGCCTTGATCCTCAGCAGATGGAGAAACATATAATGTTCATTTCGCGTCAGTTTACACTGTGGAGAACGAAATGGCGGGTACACCTAAATACTGATGTTTTGAAAGTAGTTCACATTGAAAAAGGGAAGTGCTGGAGGACCTGGAAACTATAAAGTTGGATATTTCTCTGGGATCTGATCTCCTGTATCCCGAAAACCTGTGGGAAGTTAGGGAATGAAACTGTTGGGCCCTTTGTAGAAATATTTTTATCATCTATTATTACAAGCGAGGCACCGAATGACTGGGGGATGGCTAATGTTGTGCCTTTGTTTAGAAAGGAATTCATGGAGAAGTCTGGGATCGATAGACCTGTGTGTATGGTTATGGTCGTGGGTAAGTTGTTGGATGCAATTCTTACCGATAGGATTTATTTGAATTTTTAGATACAAGGAATGAATCGGGATAATCAGCATTGTCTTTGCACAAAATTGATTGAGTTTTTTGAAGGTGTAACCAAGAAGATCAATGAGGACATAGTGGTAGAGTTTGCTCACTTGGGCTTTAATAAAAGCTTTTACATTGTTCCACACGGTTCACTAATTCATAAAGTTAAATCGCATAAGTTAAATGTAAGGATTCCAATTAGATATGAAATTAGTTCGATAGCAGGATGCTGAGAATGGTGGTGGAAGGCAGTTTTCGGACTGGAGCACTGTTACCAATGGTATCCCATTGGCTGAGTGCACATTCGTTTTATTTTTCATTTAAATAAATGATGTAGGTAGGAAGATAGAAAGCATGGTAAGTAAGTTTGCAAAATTGGTAGTAGAATGGACAATAATAAGGTTCTGGAAGGTTGTGAAGCGATTTTCTCATTAGGTCAGTTTCTCTCTGGCCTCGAGTTTAAAAAGCGTGTGGGGGAGGAGTTGTGAAGGGCCATTCGTCCATCGTGAACCGTACGTTATCAGGTATCCATCTATTCTTGTCCCAGTTTGCAGCAATGAGATTGTCTATGTGATCTGAAATGACATAACAATGGTACTGAAGGTTGACCTGGTCACACTGTTGTAACCCCTTTGAGGAACGTATTCTCATGTTCAAATACAGAGGTAGTCACGCAAGCTCATTCCCCGATAGTGACAGAGTCCACAGGATTATACCCATTCCATGTGCTTTATGTCTACAAGTATCTCCGGAGAAAGGAGGCTTTAAGTAGAATACAAGGCACTTCCCAAAAAAATATGCACCGTTGCTGTGAGCCGCGATATGAAATGGATACTGAGCTGAAATGGTCCCAAACGCTTCTCATGTGAAACTTTCAATAACACAAATCCCAACAAAACCAGCCCTCTGGCTCCTGAGACCTGACAGGTTAGCGCCCAGCAGACATTCCTCCCTAAAAACCACGGGCACACGGCAAAATCTAAACACTTTCATGTCTCGTCTTGTTCTGTTTCTGTCGCTGTCACACCTCCCGCTTCCACTGAACGTCTAGTCCCAATGTCAATGAGCTGTTTGATATAAACACAGGCACATCGAGAAAGGAATCTTTATTTCAAAAGCAGAGCCAGAGATTGTAAGCTGCAAGGGCTTGCTCTCTGCTGGGTAATGAAACATCACAGTTTCGTTGTCCTCATTATTATATAGACTGATTCCACAAATATGCACCGCAACAGTTATTACCAATTGAAATGTCCCAATGAATACCGTGACGGACAGAAAGATCAGGGGAGAGTAGCTTCGACCTCTTCCTCGCCGACGGACATTTTGCAAAGAATGTCCTGTTACTTGACAAAATGACCTCCTCGAAGCTGGCCATAGAAGTGTCTAGCACAATAATATCCTTTGGCCCATATGTCTGCACCAGTCCAACACAATCCCCCTGAACTGTTCTTATCTCATTTGGCGTCAATTGGTTCAGAGGGGCAAATGTATTCAGTCATGGAAGTGGACAACGAAATGGGTCTTACCTGCTCTGGAGTTATCTGTCTTTTCCATCCTGACAGGCAGTTGGTTGCAGATTCTTAACGTTCCTTATTTGAGTTTACGCAATTCACCTAATCCTGCGATTGAATCTCAAACAAGAAAGCAGAGAACAAGCACTCTTCAAGTTCACTCTCGGCTTTCAATCACAGTCAGCAAAATGCTTAACTGAATGAGGAATCCACATTGCATTTAACGCCCATCGCCTAAACTACATGGCCACATCTGCAGAAGCGTGCTACTAAACTGGTTTCAAGTACTCCCTCCCTGTGGAGCTGAGGGACAGGCAATCATTGTTCGGTTTGTTTGAATTCAATCACCACAGTTTCGATAGGGTTAAATGTCAGGACATGTTTGGTCTTTGTAATCAATCTCGGTGGTTGAAATGGTCATTTAGTTAAAAAGAAAGGTAGAGATTGCAGGAGAAACTAAACAGATCTGGCAGCATCTGGGGAGAGACAAATAGAGACAACGATTCAGAGCTTCTCCAGGAGTTTCTCTGAACTCTGTTTTCTCCGACAGGTACTGGCAAACCTGCCGAGTTCCTTCATCAGTTTCTGTTTTTGTTTTAGATTCCGAGTGTCCACAACCCTTCACTAGCTAGTCAACAATACAGTAACGCATTTGTGGCTCCTCACTGGATTTGCTTTCCGTTTGGATACATATCCTTAACCCTATTAAAAACCCGAAAGTGCACAGCAAATGAGTCGGATGGATAAGAACACCTGCCGCTCCATGCGGGTGTACACTTTCTCGGTTAACAGCGAAACGAGAGGACTAATTGCTCCACAGAGACTAGGTAGTCTCTTGTAGCAGGCCCCTTGCAGGATCTCCTAAAGCAGACTGTCAGTGAATTCAAGCTTTCGCCTGCCCTTCGCAGAATGAAAATTGTCCTCAATTGGTTAAAGTTTCCAAAATGAATCCTGGGGCATTCATTGTGGACAATAGGAACAGTCTGATCTCATGCTTTGCAAACACATACATGTCACCGGGAAGCAGCTCTCCTAAAACGGGGAACTTCTCCCTTTGAGCCTACTGAGAAACATTTTCCTGACCTTGGTAAAAACCCAAAACTGTGCGCACAAAAAAAAAACAGATGGTGTGAGAACAGCTGTCGCTCTGTTCCTGGGTCGTAGGAGAACAGCAACCTGTCAGTGAAGAGCCGAACGTACTGACTAACATCTTCACAGAGACGAATGAGCCAATGGCTTCAATGACCCCCGAATGCAAGCTGCAGCCTGCCCCTCCCATATTGACAAACATCCTTAATTATCATTTTTCCTAAATAAATCCAGGGAAATTCACGGTGAAGTCATGGGAATAGTCTGATCCCACCCTCTATAGACGCACCCATGACACCGGAACCAGTTATCCGCCAACCGGGATTGTCTCACTTCCAGCCTTTCAGTGGCCTATCTCTTCCCGCGTTTTCGAATTGCCCTGGAGCTGAGATGAGATTTGACATCCTGACGTGCAGGAACGAGAATCCTTCACTATCATAGATCATTTCATGTCCGGAGAATATCAGAGTCAAAGTACCGGCCTCCGAAAGAACGGAAAGATTCCTAAAATGTCTCTGCCCAGTCGGCCATTTCACCCTTCATTTTCCACTGAATCCGCGGCCCAAGGAATATCTAAAGATTCCGAAAGCTCGAGTCTGGGATTTCCGTTTTGCTTGTTGACAGTTTTCCCACTTGACAATTGGCAACATTTTCCCAGAATCTTTTCACAATTCTGCTTTTCACCATGTACAGAGATTCACGACCCTGGGAATGTTTTGATTGGAGCAAAGAAGATTAATGGGAAATTTCTTGGGGACGTTTATAATGATGTGGGAGAAAGAGCTGTGGATGGGCGGATTAATCGTCAGGAGGAACTGCTGCCTCTGACCAAGGTAATTGACCAGAGAACGAGGAGTGAAGACGTTTAATGGAAAAAGACAACTTGTTTCAAATAAAGTCAGTGAAACCTACATATATCCCATGCGTTTGTTTTATCATCTGTGGATAGAGAAACAGGTCCGTTTTGATTGAGGTCCGTTTCTTGTTCAGGAAGCAAGTTTCCTGCATGTCAAGAAATGAGTAGACCTGAGAACATATCGAGTTGTTTCGGCGGGTTTTCTGGAGTTGCAGCGATAACTCTTCCAACAAGAAAACATTTAAAATCAACTGTGAGGGAAACATGCTCGGTATTGATGAGAGATAGAATGAATATGAAGGATCCCTTTTCATGAGCAGAGAGATTAATAACACGGCAATGTTCGAGGAATAAAGATGCACTTCTATCGCGCTTTTCAGCTCCACTTTAATCACAGGCACTGAAGCACCTGTGAAGCAAATGTGTCATTGTCAATCATAATGTGCCAATCAGGGCAGTTTGTTCAAACAGAGGTCAAAAAAGAAAACTCAGAACTTGCACTGGAAACGCCAGTGAGATTATGTTTTACTTTAAAAGTTTGTCCTGCTCTTGTTTATATCCAGAATTGTGCAGGACCAGTGATCCCAATCTCAGGGGAAGGCGTTACCCTCTTAAGAAACAAATGAGGAGGATGTTCTCACATTCAGTGTGTAGCAAGTATGTAGAAGTATTTACAGCCGAGGCTTGTCAAGACTGGGTATGTTCAAGGGTTCAATTATCTCTCTGTTAATAGCATGCAGCAAGTGGCAGTGTGAAAAGTGTCCAAATGTGCTGACAATACACACTCGTGGGAGCGCATGTTATGATAAGATCATGGCAATATGCATAGGCATATAGATAGATTGCGGGAGTGGGGACAAACTATTCAGGTGCAGTTTCATGTCCGGATTATTAGGTCGGAAGAGTCATGTGGGCGGCACGGTGGCACAGTGGTTAGCACTGCTGCCTCGCAGCGCCAGAGACCCGGGTTCAATTCCCGACTCAGGCGACTGACTGTGTGGAGTTTGCACGTTCTCCCCGTGCGTGGGTTTCCTCCGGGTGCTCCGGTTTCCTCCCACAGTCCAAAGATGTGCAGGTCAGGTGAATTGGCCATGCTAAATTGCCCGTAGTGTTAGGTATAGGGGTAAATGTCGGGGTATGGGTGGGTTGCGCTTCGGCGGGTCGGTGTGGACTTGTTGGGCCGAAGGGCCTGTTTCCATACTGTAATGTAATCTAATCTAAAAAAAACAGATTACTATTAAAATCGAGAGAAAGTAGAAGAAACATGTGACGCAGAAGAATATTATACACGGCACAAAGTTTAGTATCATATTCTTTTCCTGACAAAAAGGATGGCTTCCTTCCCGAATGCTGACAATGAAAAAGATTGTTTCCCAGGAAAGAAAAATAACTGAAACTAATAGCCTAATCGAAAATTTAGATCGTTCCAATGGACGACGTTGATGTTTATGGCTCGCTAACATTTGTTTACAATGGGGCTGGGAGTGGGAGTTAGGGAACCTGGGGAGTGGAAGTCAGGTTACCCATGATTACTGTCATCCTTCATCTGCTACGTCATTTTGTACGTTTTATTTCGCATTTTGCTTCCTGTGAGTGCCCTTGTAAACTGTACCTGCTGGTGACTTATTCCCCTGGTTGTTCTTCATCACGACTCGAAAGAATTCAAAATTCTTTTCTCCTTGATTTCGGTGATCTCGAATCAAATGTCACCAGTACCTCGATACTTTCCACGCCTGTTAGCCTTCTTGCAATATCAGTTGATCCGTCACTGTGTTTCTGTTTCACAAATCAAGGACAAATCACACAGCACCAATAGCATCTAGGTTCCGAACGCAGAGAACTGCAGCCGCTCCCCAGAGCACTGCCAACTGCGCGATCACAGAAGCACACATTGAGCAGCCAGGGAACTCAAAACAACATAAACACTCTTTTGGGTTACGTACCTGGATGTATATCTCAATCAGCAAACGAATTTTACATTGGTGATCTCAACAGTTCCCTCACACAAGGAACTAACTATTGCTGCAGACGGAGGAGAAAGTGAGGACTGTAGATACTGGAGGTCAGAATCGAGAGTGTGGTGCTGGAAAACACAGAAGGTCAGGCAGCATCCGAGGAGCATGATAATCGACGTTTTGGCCGAATGCCTGATGAAGTACTCATGTCAGAAACGTCCATTCCCCTGCTTCTTGGATGCTGCCTAATCTGCTGTACTTTTTCAACAACGCACTCTCCATTGCTCAGACTGTCACACAACCGAACTTCAAGCCACGGAATCAGCGACACTCAGTGTCATGAGTCAACCTACTGTGGACACCTGTCAGTGGTGTTTTGCGTCAAGTTGATCTTCATGAATGCGTATCGTGAGTTGTCTGTCCTTTATAATGTTTCCTGCAGTCACTACGTACAGCATTGTTTGTCCAAATGTGTACTGCAGATGATGGGTATTGGGCCATTTTTTGGTGAAATGTTGTCAAACGTGGCTTTCGGTTTATGTTTTGTCCTAAATCCGAGTGGTCAGAGGTGTCTGCCTGTACGTGCCGAGACATTTCTTACCTATAATGTAGAGTGATTGGTGTGTTGGGTCATGGCATGTCCTCCTCGCGTTGATTTTGGCAAGGGATCTGCGGCAATATCTAATGTTGCAAAGTATTTCTGGAGGATCCAGTAAACAACACAACCAGCTGTTCCGAGTAGCAATGAACAGCGATGACGAGGACAACAAATTCGACTGGATCAACACAAAAATAATAGGACAAGCTAAATAAAGTGCAGCCAGAGAATTTCTAGAATGACGAGACTCATCCAATGACTCCATCAAAAAACAGTCGATCTGGACCCAACATACTGGGACATGCAAAGGACGACAAGAACCAGCAACTGAAAGCTGTGGGAAGGAAATCAAACCAATTCGAAACGCTTCAGGACAGCAGCGCTTCACACGAGTTTCATCTGCCTTGAGGATATCACCGAGAAACTGGAGGAAACGGCCGCCAATCAACTTCCCAAAACCACCAAACATCCGCAAATCATCTGCACCCTTCACTGGAACTGCAGATCTTAACACAAACCTTGAAACCCTGAAACAGTCAGAGTCGCCCCAGCGGGAAAAAACAACCCTGGCCTCCCACGTGACAACTGAGGTTACCAAACGCCACACGGTGGATGTCAGAGCGAACTGAGCCTGCAAGCTACTTGCGCATGTTCTTGTCAATAACACCTGCTTGATTATCCTCATCCCATTTTCCATCATTTAACGTTATATGCCTTAAGCATTACAAATTCACAGTTAAATATCTCTAAAAATTGTGAGAATTTCTGCCGCTCTGATACATACAAACAGTGATGTCCAGATTCCAACCACTCCCCAGCTGATAAAGTTTTCTATGTACAGCTACTCGAACATTTATGACCCTTATCATAAATCTATGTCTTCCGTTTGGTTGATCCCTCCATCATAGGGAAAGTTTTCGTTAAGTGTATCCAACCCATTCCACTCATTATTTCCTACATCTCAATACTGTCTCCTCTCAACCTCTACAGCTCTCAGAAAAACAAGGCCAGTCTAAATGAACTCTATCATAGCTGAAGTTCTTCAATCCAGACAATATATTGGCAAATCACTTCTGCACCGTTTCCACAGCTGTCATATCGCATCGTTTGTGTGAATTGCAGCATTGTACATAATACTCTAGTGAGAGACGAATAAAGACTTGAAATAAATGTGGGGAATTCACAAACATTGGTCTTTTCCAATAAAGTCTCTTTCCCTCAAAATTGTTCTGTATCCTTTCATGAACCCAGTGCTCCAATGAACTCTGATCCATGCAAATCAAACACTGTACATGAGGATTGTTAACCAACCACATTATCTGATTGCATAAAGTGGCTTAAAGGTCCTCATGGTGGTATTCGGGCATGTTCACCTAACAATAGTGACAGCTGCAACACTAACCTACCGGTGTCAATGTGAAAGTGAATGTTAATTTGTGCAATGCCCCAGAGACATGGGCGGAGGGATGTAAAGGAAGAATAGTGATTGTGAAACAGAGAAAATTCTCCGAGATTCGATGCAGATAAAGTTTGAAGCAAATAAATCATCACCTTAGAGAGTACTTTCACATTAAAATTGATTGTTTCCTTTCTGCGTTTGTTTTGCAAGGGTTTTGTGGAGTAACATGGAACAAATGCGCATTACTGATACTCGGATTTGAATGGAGGTTGCTTCGGCCACAATGCAGAGGATGAGCCACTATACGATCACATGAAATAATAACCAACAGTGAACGCAATAAATACAATGGCTGAGATTGGCGAGGAACAGCACCACATGCACAAGAGGACAACAAACTGAGATTGGAATGAATCGTCATCTTAGATGTCCTCAGTGGCTGTGGAGATTCCATCATTGAGAATGTTGAAGACTGAGTTCAATAGATTTCTAGCAAAGATTAAATGTACAGGCGATAGTACACAAATTGTTGAAATGTAAGTCTCAAAAACAACGAAGTTTCACATCGTTACTTTATCAGTACAGAGGGACCACATAGTAATAACTGTTGAACACTCACATCACACCGGTTCCCAGGTCTGGAATCAGAGAAATTTAGTGGTGCAGTGGCGAAGATCCGATCGGAAATTGGGAGTGGAATGAAGGCGTGGATCTCTACTCCACCTGCCATTGACAAAGTCCGTGAGCATGCATTCCTTCTATGAACGCAGAGAGGCGCGTGAAACGCCCAGGCTGGGAGCTCCAAACTCGGCTGGAGCAACTTCTGTTGACATGGAATAGGGAGCATTGGGAGAAGAGGCTGGGAGTTCTAACGTCATCTGGATACAGTTCAATTGACATGGCGCAGGAAACATTGGGTTGATGGAAAGTACCCTGAGCCATTTCAATCTGAACTGAAATAGTTTTCGGCAGATTACATTTTTGTGGATTGAGGGAGGATCTTCCCCAGGGAATTGTCACAATTTTAAATAAACATTTTGCAAAGACTCAGCTCGTGTGGGAGTATCTGTACATTATGAAATGGACTAAATATCATTTCACTCTGACATTTTTCATATTCTGACACTGCAGTCGGTTAATTTTCTGGAAGGATATTTTTAAATTTTGTTTGTGTGTTATTCAATTTCCTGCAAGTTTGTTCTGGTCTGGTCATTGATGTAAAATAAACAACCAGAAATTAGCATGAAGTTAGGATTCGGTTCGAGGTTCCGTCGAATTACGGAAGAACAACAGGAGAGTAGAGGTGAAATTTATCAGAACAGCAGTGATCAAATTGAGTGGACGGGCAGACAAAGGGTCAAAGGAAGCTTCATCGGGATAAATGTGCTTTCTTTACAAATGAAACGTACCGTGTCATAAAGTGGTGACAATTGAAGTCAAGCATTGTGGGTGAGAATATTTGCTGGTTTTGTGAATGTCACACCTGCGCTGACAGGAATGGAGCTTTTAAGTCCTTCTGCACAGAGTGAGGCAGGGAGAATGTAAACACAGCAAACTCCAAAAAAAACCATAAATATTTCTTCTTTTCTGAACTTCAGTCCAGGACTAAGATGACCTTTGCAAAATTATTTTACACCATGTCGGAGGAGGATTTACAGATTCTGACACGGAAACCAAATTATGTATCAAGATGAAATCATGCCACTTTATTCGCTAAGACAAAAGCAACATGGAAGTTTTACCTTCCGACTCGCAGTAATTCTTGCAAAATATCATAAATTTGTTTCCCATGAAACGGGAATAGCTGCTCTTCCTCTAACTTCCTAAACGTATTAAAACCTTGGTATGTTGAACAAATTACACCTGAATCGTTTTTGATCACTGTAGAACAACTTCAACTTCTCCACCTGATCTTAGATGTAATATTCCGCATTCCTTTGACTGTTCTGATAAATCTCCTTTTCGATTTCTCCACAGACATTCTCATTCTTTGTCGAGATCACCTGTTTGCGCAAACCCAAATGCTGTGTATTCATGTGGGTGATATTATCACACACAGGTAATTGCTCAGTAAGATGACCCTGATTCCCGGATATTTCCTCAAGTGTGAACGTTTGCTTTGACCACAGTGCTTCTGATTTCGTTCGAGCTGCCGGGTCCAACATTTGATTAGCAAGAGGAAATCAAATAAATCACTTCAGTAGTTTTTACTGATAATCTACTGTTACAATCTGACACAATCTTTTGTACTGTCCACTCTACTACCAATCTTGATATCATCTGCAAACTCACTGACCATGTTTTATACATTTTTATCTAAATCATTTGTATTAATGAAAAACGAAAGTGGGCTCAGTATTGAACCCTGTGGAACACAGCTGGTAACAGTCCTCCAGTCAGAACACTACCTTTCACCACCGTTCATGCATTCTACCATTAAATTAATTTTATATCTAATTGTAAAGCTTGCGTTGAATTCTATGTTAAAAATTAATCAACCTTGTGGAACCATTTAAAAGTATTTATTAAATTCCAACTGAACAGTGCTTACCACTTAGTCATCATCAATATTCTTGGTTACGTCCTCAAAAAACCCAACCACGTTTGTGGGACAGACATTCCCTCGCACAAAACCAAACTGATTAGCCCTATTCATTACTCGTCTCTCAAAATACATAGAAATCCGATTGCTCAGAATTGCTTCCAACAACTTACCCACGACCTTAGCAAGCGTCACAGGTATATCATTTTCAGTTTTCTCCATTCATCCCTTCCTCAACAAAATTACACTCTATTTATTGGGCACATCACTCGCAGTGATGCAAATATTTCTACCAAGGGCCCAACAGTTCATTTCCCTGTTTTCCCACAAAGCCCTTGCTGTACGAGATCAGATCCCAGAGAAATATCCAACTTTATATTTTCCACGTCTCCGGAACTTCCTCTTTTCAATGTGAACTACTTTCAAAACATAAATGTTTGTAGCCTCCATTTCGTTCACTAATGTGAAATGAACATTTAGTGTCTCTCCCATCTGCTGAGGTACAAGACAAATGTTAGCTCTTGCATCTTCCTGGGATCCGATTTGGTCTCGAGCACTGAATGTACTTATAAAGTATCTTTACTTTATCCTTAAATTTATGTGCTAAGGCTATCTAATATGCTCGCTTTGCCTTCATGATTTCCTTTGAAGAATGCCCCTCCACTCCTCATATTGTTCAAGAGATTGACTTGAGATTGCATGTTTACATGGAAACTGTGATTTTTTAAAATAATAAATTCTTCGACGACAAGTCCTTCATCCCTGCGATCAACGTTGTTCTAATAGAATCCTGACAATGTGCGAAAAGGCAAATCAGCCCAAGAAGAACCCATGAAACATTCGAAGATCATTGCACATAACCTCACACCTCTACTCGATTCCTCTAACTCTGCATTTCCCATGGCCAAATGACATCAACAACGTATTTTCCTTCTGTGGAGAAAACTCACGTAGACACGGAAAGAACGTGCAAACTGCAGACGGTCACCCGATGAAGAAATTGAACCAGCGTTGCTGAGGCTGCCAGACAGCAGTGCCACCACTGTGTCAGCCATTGTAAACCTCCTATTCACCACTCATAATATATCTCCCCTTAGAAATGATGGCAAAAGCTATTCCAGATAATCCAAATGCGTCTGACGAGAGCCTCTTCTCGCGTCAGTTGCAAACCTCTGCAGTTGGTTCTTAACTCGCTTGAATGAATGCCAACATTGCATTTACTCTCCTAACGGCCAACAGAACCTGCAAGTTAAACATAAGAGAAGCCTCAACTAGGTCTCTCAAGTGCCTTTAACCGAGGGATCTCTGAAGCCTTTCCCCGTCACAAAATGGTCTATGCCTCTAATCATGCCATTACTTTATGACCTCTCTCTTTTCCACACAGTGTTCTAACTGCAACAATTTTTTATGCATGCATTAATCAAGTCCATGTCATTCTGCAGCCTGCCCACTTACTCAAAACCATCTGTCCTTCCACCTGTTGCTGTGTATTCTGCAAAATATCAACAAAACTCTCAGGTCCTTTGACCCGATCGTTCACGCATAACGGGAATAGTTGTGGTGCCAAAAATGACTCTTGCTGAACCAGACACTGCCATCCTGGAAAAGACCCTTTCACCCAACTGTTTTCAGCCAGTCAGCCAAAACTCAAGCCTTGCCAGTACTTTGCCCCTGACACCATAGACCCTTATTTCGCAGCTTCCGATACTGCACCTTGACAAATGCCAGCTGCGAATTCAAGCTGATCACATTCACAGAATCTCCTGTTTCTCACTTGCTTATTACCTTCTCATAGAATTCTATTACATTTGTCCTTAAGAACCTGTGTTGATGCTTCAAGTACTACGGAACCCCATCCTTATATTGACCTCTCGTACGCTATTGAATAAAAAAATGATTTGTTTGACATTTCTCTAAAATATTAAAACTTTGATTTCAGTCCTGAATGTCACGAACAACAAAGTCCAATCGTATTTGAGAGATGTAAAATCTTCGCTCTCTCAGCAGGCTCGATGAGTGAGTGAATTCCTTCCCCCAGTGGATCTCTCTGCGGTCTCAGCAGGGTCGATGAGTGGGCTAACTGTTTTTCTCAAATGAAGCATGAAAATACGTTCTGCCCACTGCAAACTCGCTGGTGTCCTGAGAGTTGAGATGATCGCCCGAACCGAGTCCCACAGTGAAAACAATTGAAGTGTCTCTCAACTTGTGAAAATGTCGATGGAACATCAGTCCTGCAGGGACTGGAGAGCACATCCCGCACACCGGATATTTGATAGTCTCTCCACAATGTGAAGACGTTCATGATTAAACGATCCGAAGGAACTTGTGTAGTGATTACCACAATCTCAGCATTTGAAGGGTATCTTCTTTGTGAATACGTCGATGCCATGTCAGTCCCCAGGAGCATTTGCAACACTCGTCACGGTCTGGGCGTTGAAAAGAGCAGTTAGCAATGTTGATGGGACTTCACGTCGATCGGACATTTGCAGCATGTCCCACAGTTGTGGAATTGAAGATATCTGTCCTCTGAATGAGCACGTGGATCAGAGGCCAGGCCCCCAGAAGTTCTAAAGGACTTTCATGCGTGTGAGCACATTTCCCATGCATCAACTACACAGAGGTATGATAACATTTTCGGAACTCTGGACAGATGAAAGGTTTTTCATGGGTATGAGCATGGTATTGGATAATCCAATCACAGGACGTGTTATCGCATTTTCTGCAATCCAGACATTGAAATGATTTCTCGTCATTGTGATCGAGGAGGTGTCGCAGTGGGTCAGAGAAGGAGTGTATCCCTTCCCACACATTGAGCTTGTTCCTGGTATCATTGCTTTCATGGGGTTTCAGCTCAGATGGAGAAATGAATCATCACTTGTCTACAGTCTCACTTAAATATGACTACAATTGTAGTTTGTGAGCTCTGGTGGGTGCAGAAGCCTTGTCCACACACACAAGTGAACGATTCTCTCCCACTGTAACCGGAGCCTTTTACTTCCATATTCAAACTCTGATCAAATTCTATTTCGGATAAATTGCGCGACTTCATCTTATCATAGTGGACTGATTGTTTATTAAAACTACCCCTTCTAATTTGCTGTGAAATTGATATTATAATTTTTTTTTAATTCAAGAGAATGAGAAAGACTCTCTCACAGACTGTGGATTGTGTCTGAAGCTAGGATTGAAGTTAAAGGATTTAGGCACCAACAATTTGACAGGAAATCTGCAAGCCTCCACCTCTGCGAAGGAGCAGGTCAACAGATGGATGTGATCACCATCAAATCCCTGTTCGCTCGAGGTCAAACACTGTCCGGACTTCTCTGATATCATGTCCTGTTGGAGCAGACATTACCTACAATTGAATTGTGCAAAAGTGAGGCCTCTATCTTCAGCCCCCAACACAAATCAACTGCCTCGCCACTGAGTGGGGATTGTGGACTTAGAAAGGCACAGCAGGGCAGGCAGCACCCGAGAAGCAGGAGAATCGACGTTTCAGGCAAGAGCTCTTCATTTGGAATGAGGCTTTTGAGCCGAGGCGGTACAGAGACAAATAGGAGGAGTCAAGTTATCTGAGAGTGTGATAGGTGGGTTAAGGTGTGGGTAATGGAAGATTGGTAAGATAACGAGGTTTTTTTTTAATCTTTGTTTTTTTTCAACAGTCTCTTTGGGAATTTAGAATCGTGGGAATGGAGGTGAGGGCATTTGAATGTTCCTCCTGCCGAATGTGAGAGGTAAGGGTCATGACTATTGTCCTTGCTGACTACATCTGCGGGAAGTGCACCCAACTCCAGCTCCACGAAAACCGCGTTAGGGAACTGGAGCTAGAGCTGTATGAACTTTGGATCATTCGGGAGGCAGAGAGGGTTATTGAGGGGAGTTACAGGGTGGTAGTCACTCCTCAGGTACAAGTAAAAGGCAAAATGGTTACAGTCAAGGGACGGAAGTGCAACTGGCAGGCACTGCAGAGCTCCCCTGTGGCTATTCCCCTCAACAATAAGTATACCGTTTTGAATACTGTTGTGGGGGACGACTTACCAGGGGAAATCAGTGGGACACCGGGCTATGGCACAGTGTTTATCCTTGCTGGTTAGAAGGGAAGGGGGGAGAGGAGCAGAGCAGTAGTCATTGGGGACTCCATAGATAGGGGACAGATAGAAAGTTCTGTGGGGTCGGAAGAGACTCACCGTTGGTGTGTTGCCTCCCAGGTGCCAGGGTACATAATAGCTCTGATCGTGTTTTTGGGATTCTTAAGTGGGAACGGGAGCAGCCACAGGTCATGGTCCATCGAGCACCAACGATATAGGTCGGAAGAGAGATGGGGATTTAAGGCAGAAATTCAGGGAGCTAGGATGGAAGCTTAGAGCTAGGACGAACAGAGTTGTTGTCTCTGTTTCGTTGCCCGTGACACGTGCTAGTGAGGTGAGGAATAGGAAGAGATTGGAGTTCAACACGTGGCTACAGGGATGGTGCAAGCTGGTGGGTTTTGGATTCTTGGATAATTGGGGCTCTTTCTGGGGTAGGTGGGACCTGCACAAGCAGGATGTTCTTCGTCTGAACCAGAAGGGTACCAATATCCTGGGGATGGGATATTCGCTTAGGCTATTGGGGGTGGGTTTAAACTAATCCAGCAAGGGAATGGGAACCAAAATTGTAGTTCGAGTATACAAAAGGTTGAGAGTATGGAGATCCGAAATCAAGTATCAGGGATGCAAGATGGCACCAGCAAGCAAGGTGTTGGTTTGAAGTGTGTCTACTTCAACGCCAGGGGCATCCAAAATAAGGTGGATGAACTTGCAGCATGGGTGGGTACCTGGGACGTCAATGTCGTGGCCATTTCGGATACATGGATAGAGCAGGCACAGAAATGATTGTTGCAGGTCCCAGGGTTTACATGTTTCAATAAGAACAGTAGGTGACACAGTGGTTAGCACTGCTGCCTCACAGCGCCAGACGCCCCAGGTTCAATTCCCACCTTGGGCGACTGTCTGTGTGAAGTTTGCACATTCTCCCCGTGTCTGCGTGGGTTTCCTCCAGGTGCTCCGGTTTCCTCCCACAGTCCAAAGGATGTGCAGGTTAGGTGAATTGGCCATGCTAAATTGCCCCGAGTGTAAGGTGTAGGGGAATGGGTCTGGGTGGGTTGCTCTTCGGAGGGTCGGTGTGGACTTGTTGGGCCTAACGACCTGTTTCCACACTGTAAGTAATCTAATTTAATCTAAACAGAGAAGATGGTAAAAGTGGCATTCTTGGTCAAGGGACAGCATTGCAGTTGCAGAGAGGATGTTTGGAGAGTCATCAACTGGGGTAGTATGGGCTGAGGTTATAAACAGGAAAGGAGAGGTCACGCTGTTGGCAGTTTTCTATCGGCCTCCGAATACTACCAGAGATATTGGGGAAAGGATAGCAAAGATGATTCTCGATAGCAATGAGACAGAGAAGGTAGTTGTCATGGGGGACTTCAACTTTCCAAAGATTGACTGGAAACACTATAGTACGAGTACTATAGTTGGATCCGTTTTTGTCCAATGTGTGCAGGAGGGCATCCTGACACATTATGTGGACAGGCCAATAAGGGGTGAAACCACATTAGATTTGGTACTGTGTAATGAGCGCGGCCAGGAGTTAGACTTGGAAATAGGTGAGCACTTTGGTAATAGCGATCACAATTCTGTTATGTTTACTTTAGTGATAGAAACGGACAGATGCATACTACTGCGCAATATCTACAGCTGGGGAAAAGGCAATTACGATGCGATTAGGCAAGATTTAGGCATATGAGGAAGGAAAGTGCAGGTTTTGGGCACATTAGAAATGTGGAGCTTAATCAAGGAAAAGCTCCTGAGTGTCCAACGTAAGTATGCACCTGTCAGGCATGGAGGAAGCTGTAGAGCGCTGGAGCTGTAATTTATGAAGGAAGTTGAATCTCTGGTCACGATGAAGAAAGAGGTTTATGTTCGGATGAGATGTGAAGGCTCAGTTAGGCCGCTTGAGGATTACAAGACAGCCAGGAAAGACCTAAAGAGTAAGCTCAGAAGAACCAGGAGGAGACATGAGACGTTGTTGGTGGATAGGGTCAGCATAAACCCTGAGGCTTTCTACAGGTATTTAAAGAATAAAAGAATGACAAGAGTAAGATTAGCGCCAATCAATGATAGTAATGGGAAGATGTGTGTGGAGAATAGGGCACAGGGGAAGCACTAAATGAATATCTTTCGACATTAATCTCCTAGAAAACGGCCATGTTGTCGAGGCGAATATTGAGATACAGACTACTAGACTAGGTGGGATTGAGGTTCACAAGGAAGAGGTATTAGAAATCCTGCAGAGTGTGAATGTAGATAAGTCCCCTGGGCCGGACGGGATTTATCCTAGGATCCTCTGGGGAGTCAGAGAGGAGATTGCCGAGCCTTTGACATTGATCTTTAAATCGTCATTGTCCACAGGAAGAGTGCCAGAAACTGGAGGATAGCAAATGTGGTTCACCTGTTCAAGAAGGGGAGTAGAGACAACCCTGGTAATTACAGACCAGTGAGCCTTACTTCAGTTGTTCGTAAAATGTTGGAAATGGTTATAAGAGACATGAGTTATAATCATCTGGAAAAGAATAATTTGATTAGGGATAGTCAGCACAGTTTTGTGAAGGGTAGGTCGTGCCTCACAACTTTTATTGAGTTCTTTGAGAAGATGACCAAACAGGTAGATGAGAGTAAACCGGTTCACTTAGTGTATCTGGTTTTCAGCAAGGCATTCGATAAGATTCCCCAGAGTCGGCTGTTGTACAAAATGCGGGGGAATGGGATGAAGGGAGATATAGCAGTTTGGATCAGTAATTGGCTTGCCAAAAGAAGACAGAAGGCGGTAGTTGATGGGAAATGTTCATCCTAGGCACCAGTTCCCAGTGGTGTAAAGCAAGGATCGGTGTTGGGTCCACTGCTGCTCTTCATTTTAATAAACGACCTGGATGAGGGCGTAGAAGGGTGGGTTAGTAAATTTGTAGACGACACTAAGGTCGCTGGAGTTGTGGATAGTGACGACGGATGTTGTAGTTTACAGAGAGACAGAGATAAGCTCCAGAGCTGGGCTGAGAGGTGGCAAATGGAGTTTAATGCGGAAAAGTGTGAAGTGATTCTTGTTGGTCAGAGTAACCGGAATGCAAAGTATTGTGCTAATGGTAAGTTTCTTGGAAGTGGAGATGTTCAGGACCAGAGATCCTTGAAATTTGCTACCCAGGTTGACAGGGTTGTTAAAAAGGCATACAGTGTTTTAGCTTTCATTAATAGAGGGATCGAGTTTCGGAACCATGAGGTTATGCGACAGCTGTACAAAACTCTGGTGCGGCCGCACTTGGAGTATCGTGTACAGTTCTGTTCACCACATTATAAGAAGGATGTGGAAACTTTGGAAAGCGTGCCGATTTCCTTGGATGTTGCCTAGTATGAAGGGAAGATCTTACGAGGAAAGGCTGAGGGACTTGACGCTGTTTACATGGGCGAGAAGAAGGTTGAGAGGTGACTTAATAGAGACATATAAGATAATCATAGGGTTGATAGGGTGGCAATTATTTCTGATGAAAAAGCGTGAAGTAGTTTTCTCCAGGGCTAAGCTGATTGAGTTTGAAATTCCAATTCTGTGTGTCTCCTTCGAGGAACATGTGGATAACAAGCAGCTGACGCGAAGAATGCTACAGTTTGGCAGGAAGAGCATCATGAGAGAGTAGAAGCCGTAGAGTAACGGGGAAACAGTTGGGGAAGAGACGTATGGGAAGCGGCTTAATGCTTCCCTTCCTATGTAACGACAACACAACTAGAGGAATCCAAAGTAAACAGGCAGGATGATGGGAGCTTACAGGAAGCCAGGCTGCCTCAGGAGGTATACATTCAGCGTGTATCAATTCTAAACGGCTTGGCCTGTCCTCGAATGGCAGCCTGCTGCCTGTTTACATCTTTGCTTACGTAAACAGGCTCTGGTTTTCAAGTCTAAAGTGAAGGAAGAAGTAGCCAAATGGTTAAATCCCTAATTTTCTGAAAGTCGGTCTCTACTGAGGCATTTGTCAATCTCACAAGATGTGTCTGTGGTAATAGAAAGAACTAAAATTCCACCGAATCGTTCAAAAGAATTGACGTCTTCATTGGAAGCATCTTGCAAAGCAAGTTGTTTATCTTCTTAAACTCGGTTTTCCTAAATATCTCTCAAAAATGAGCTGCTTCTGAATACTTTGTAGCCAGAACATTTGAAAGAATTTCATTCTGTTTGAATTATTTGTGGCACTTTTTAATATACCGATTAATGTCTCCGATCGATGAATTCAACCGAGAATATCAGAGTCAACCTCACAGCGCTGTCAGAGGAGGGGAAGAGAGGAGGAGAAGATAGGAGCGTCTCGCACGCTGCTCTTGTGCACGTTATCAATTTCAAACCAATCCAATACCTGCAACCCGTGGGAGTTTTAAGAAAACAATTAAAAAGAGCCCCGTTTCAACTCTGTGAATCTTTAGGGGAATGAAGGATGAACTGACCGAATGAGCAGAGACTTTGAAGGAGCAGGGACATGAACTCTGATGTTCTCGAGGCATGAACTGATCTGAGATATTGAAGCATTCCCATCAGAGCTGCTCCACTGTCGTTGTTGTCACTCTCAGCAACAATATAACCTGATTCCCTGACCAGGCACCCAACCCTGGCCGCAGTGAACAAAACACCAACTCTTAATCAATACACCACCAGTGCTTCCTCGCAAGCTGTTGAACTGCTTTTTAATGCCAAAGCATATGGCGTTTAATTTATCAGTACATAAGTTTGAGCAAGTCATCGACTGGTTACAGAATGGAAAGAGGCCCATCATCCAAGTTTTCAGCTCTTGGCCTCTCCCGTTGTGTTCTCAAAAGTTTCAAGACTTGTCGTAATGCTATCATCCAGGCACGTTTTGCAATGTATCCGACTGAAGTTTAAGATGGATAACCTGTGTTCACACCCCCTCGGTGATCTAAACCCCATTTCACTTACAGAGGCAAACACACAGACACCTTCTGGCGAAATGGCTGTGGCCTTTGGAGAGATCAGCCAGAAAATAGGATTGCACTCAATTGGCTTATTTTGTCCCATTTCAAATTTCAACACCAGAGTTTGATTGCAGCAAAGAAAGGAAGCATTCAGCCATTCCCCTGTCCGTGTTCCTCCCCTATCTAAGCATTGAACTACGGAGGCAGTGTGCTCTGAGAGAAGGATCCTCACTCTTTAGAAAAAGCAACAGAAGAGATGATTGGATAGCCCATGCATTAGAAACCAATCGGAACAAAACCAAGACAGAACTGAAAGCATCATGAGCAGAAGGATGGGAGACTGTAATGCCGAATCAGACAGGGTCCATGTTGATAGAAACAGCGACTGTCCCTGGAAGTCCAGTCATTTGGATTCCGTGCTCTCACAGCCATGGCCTGCGAATCGTTAGCATTTACTGTTACCAATATGAAATGCTGCCTTCCCCTTAAAAGTAGAATTATGACCTGGACATGCACACATAAATTGTGAAATTGATATAAATTGATGGTTTTTACTTCCATGTTTGGGCTGAAAGTATAAAAGGATGATCCTTAATATCCAATATTCAAGCCAGTTAGTGTTGTCACAAAACTACAAAACCAGAGGAAGAGCTGGGAGTTGCGTGACTGAAGGAGGTGACTGCTCCTGCTTCCGACCCACTTTTCATCCCTTTTGTCCCAAGTTCAAGTGCAGAATCCAAATACTGGCAATCTGATATATATTTTTAAAAAAACAGAAAATGCTGGAAGTATTCAGCTTGTCTGGCAGCTTCTGAAAGTGTGGTAGATGTTAACACCATCACAACCTGATTGTCATTACTTTGTATTCACGATAACTAATATCCAAGTCACAACTCATTCAGACACATTTCCTCATCTTTAAAATGTATGCACGCTTTCAGTTTACCATGAGAAACGTGTTGTCAATTAATTCAGTACTGACAGGATATCCGATTTAAGCTGTATGAAACATGTTGCAAACGGTCATACCAGACAAAATGAGGTGCCACGTGAAGAAATATGTGTTTCATTCAGGAAAGTTAAAATAGAATTGTTCATAGAAAATTGTGGTGAACTTCCTGCCGATTTTTTTGATGAGGTAAGAACAAGTCTTGATTATGCTAATCCAAAGCGATCAGATAAATGTAGATTGGCAAAACAAAAGACAAAAGTTCTGTGAGACTGCTGTGCATGAAACCTGGGGATGATGTGCATGAAACCTGGGCGGCACGGTGGCACAGTGGTTAGCACTGCTACCTCACAGCGCCAGAGACCCGGGTTCAATTCCCGACTCAGGCGACTGACTGTGTGGAGTTTGCACATTCTCCCTGTGTCTGCGTGGGTTTCCTCCGGGTGCTCCGGTTTCCTCCTACAGCCACAAAAGATGTGCAGGTCAGGTGAATTGGCCATGCTAAATTGCCCGTAGTGTTAAGTAAGAAGGGGTAAATGTAGGGGTATGGGTGGGTTGCGCTTCGGCGGGTCAGTGTGGAGTTGTTGGGCCGAAGGGCCTGTTTCCAAACTGAAAGTAATCTAATGAAGGAATAGAAGGGATAGTAGCAATATTGATCATAAATTGGCTGCGTGAAAGGTGACTGATGAAGGGTGTGCCTGAAACTTCGATTTTTATGATCCTCGGATGCTGCGTGACCTGCTGTGCTTTCTGAGCACGACTCTAATGCTGACTCTGATCTCTAGCATTTGAAGTCCTCACTTTCGTCTGCGGGAAAGGGAACAGAGTCATCATAAACAATTGTGTTTTGAACTGGAAGAATTTTTCAAGCAAACTTTGATTGAGCATTGGTGTGTGGAAGTTCTGGTTAGATTATTTTAGACAAGCAGCATTCTCTGATTTATCAGACCGCCCATCGAGCCCATGAGATTCTCTGATTGGTTGGAGGACCAGCGCCTCCAGCTTGGTCCTGTAGGACCGCCTCTTCTTCGCTGTTGAACATTATACGTCATCACTTGGGATGGATCCTGCAGGATGCATAGGGTTAACATGAACTGTGAGCATGCTCGCGGCGAGTGCACAATGGAACGAAATGTTGTTGTCTCCAATCGACAATCGTTGAGTGAGGGCTAAAGGGGAGGGAAGCGCCAGATGCTATAGCCCAGTTAGAGGTTACAGGTTTGGTCATGAAATGATTCTGGAACCAAACATAGTTTATCTGGGATCGCCAATTAAGCCACAGAGAGCATGAGTCTTCTTCTCAGAAACAGACCCCCGTCAGCGACCGCTATTCCTGTTTCAGTTTTATTTTTTAATTTATCAGGTTACGGTGGGTTGATCTATCTTTAGTGTGAATAGAGTTGAAAATAAGTGATATTGTTTGAACTGATTGCGGTGGTCCATGAGGATGTAACGTTGTTGGGAGACGCTTGGTGACTGGAATTGGTGGGAAGGTGTACCCCATGAACACCTCTATCACTGACCTTGCTGTAAATTTGTCAGAGACGGAAAGAATGGAGCAGGAAGTGGAGGGACAGGACTCCTGAGCAGGATAGCGGGTCGCGGGAGTTTTGGAATTTGGGGTCATTCGTGGCCAATCCCTCAACAAAAACCCGACCCATTGTTTTTCTCACTGCTCCCCTTCCCCAAACTTTACTACCACTCCCTCCACCCAGTATTAGCAACATTTTAAAGACGCTTACTTATTTCATACATACTATCTCGCTTTTGTCAGAATATTCAGCAATTTGAGAGCTGAATTGAAATTGAGATATAGAACAGCCAGTGTAAGAATCTCAAAAGTTACTTTGCACCTCCTCGAATTGCTGAAGATCGTATGCTAAAATTGCTCCCCGATTACTGTTTAATAAGTACTTACAGAATTATTCTTTTTAAATCTAGACAATATGTTACTGATATCTGTGTCAGTTCAAACAATTGGTTTTCATATCCCACCTTTAACAGAATGGAAATATGAAATATTAGAACTGGCCTGGCTTGTTGTGATGTTTGATCCTTCTCTATAATTCAGTATGATCTTATATGATCATTCCGCACAGTAACCTGCTACTTCTTTAGGCCTACACCTTATGATTCCTCTTGCCTCAAAACTTTAGATATCTTCATCTTGTCAACATTCCACATTCTGGCTTCAATTACGTTCCATGGCATCAAATTTCACTTAGCAACCAGTCTTTGATTAATAAATAAAATCGTCATCTCAGTCTTAAATGGACTACCCATATTCTTAGAAATGACGCCACCTCCCAACCCTCTATGATTTGGACGCCCTGGTCATTGAAAGCATCCTTCCTGCATTTACCTTGTTCGTACCTTTTAGCATTTTACTCGTTTCGGTGACATCCTACTTCATCATTCCAAACTTGAGTGATTTTCATCCAAACGAATCCTCATACGTCAGTCCTGTCATCCCAGGAATTAGTCTGGTAAACTTTTATTGTGCCATCTCCGAATGGAGAACATCCTTTATTAGATAAGGATCACTAAACTGCACTCTCGGTTGTGCTGTCAACAAGACCCTGCACAATTTCAGCAAGTCTTCCCTGCTTTTGTGTTCAAATCCTCTCAGTCCACAGGCAAACACACCGTTTGGCTTCCTCACCTGCTGCTGCTCCTGCATACTTACGTTCACAGATTTGTGTACAAGAAGACGAGATCTCCTTTCCTATTTTAGTTTCGTAAATTCATGCTGGCTCTGTCCAATCCAATTACTGTTTTCCAGTGTTAGGCTAACTTTTCTGTCATTCCATGTTTTCTCGCTACTTCCTTTTATAAATCGTGGCGTCATATTAACTGACCTCCAAGCCCTAGATATTGTTTCAGAGTCGATAGAATATTGAAATATGACAATTAATTTACTCTATTTAGACTCCACACTCTAGTTACAGAACGCATTCACTGCAATTAGGGTGGCTTGAAGTACACTGCTGTTTGATTCGCAGTTGGTGGAATTTACTGTTTTTAATCTCATCAATTTCCACAACACTATCTCCCTGATAATACTGATTTCTTCCAGTTTCTCTCTCACTTTTTCTTCCAAGTACTTTAGGAATATTACTTTTATCATCTGTGATGACAGAACCAATATACATATTTATTTGGTGTGCTATATATTTATCCCACGTTATAACATCCTCTGTTTCTCATTGTCAGGGATTTGTTTTCAATAATCGTTTTTTTATCTCAATTCATGTACCTTCAGGAGCTTTAACAATTCATTATATGCTAACTGTTAAACGAAGTTTTCGTTCTGTATTAATTCTTTCTTCATCTTCTGCTGATATCTGATGTTTGCTGCTATTTTCAGCCAATTTATAAGGCTCCTTGAGTGCAATACTACGCCGAATATCGCTTGTTATGCATGACATGGCCACGTTTCTCCTGTCAGACAGGAGTGATAAGCAGTTGCAGTTCCTGCAAATGTTTTTGGAATGCTTGTCATCCCTTTAGGTTCTGTTCCACAATTCATTGTACCGTGCTCACGCTTTATATCAGTATCATTTCTTCTATTTAGATTTCGGCTCATAATCTGAGTCAGCTCTATCACTCTCGACCTTAATGACGAGTTCTCTCACTGACTTCTTCAATCTTCCTGGGGTATACCTTCGAGATAGATTGTCAATTATTCCTTGACATATATACAAATAAAGCTTTCAAATCAAAGTTGACATATTCCCAGGCCTGCTGACTCATTAGAGAGAGAGAGAGAGAGGGAGAGAGAGAGAGAGAGAGAGAGTGAGAGAGATCGCGCGATTTGACCGATGGTGCTTTAATCTGAGAGTCGTTGCGCCTCAGGCACAAGGTGAAAATGTGGGGACTTCATGAGACCAGTACGAGAACTGTGCACATGCTGCTGCTGTCATTCTTCATCGAAATTTCGTCGACCAGCCGACTAAGCGATCTCACCAATAGCCATTAAACAGTACGTAATCAAGGATGCTCTGTCCTCCATTTGTGTCCTTAATGTAGCGACTCAGAAAACCATCTCATACATACACCACGTAAGTCTCCTCCATAGTATTGTTACTGATCTGACTTGCTCAGTCTATGGGCAGATTAAAGACACACGCAATAGCGAGAAGGCCACATGATAAAGGAGCAGAATTAGGCCATTCAACCCATCGAGACCTCTCCAATATTTGGTCATGGTTGTTATGTTTCTCAACCTCATTCTTCGGCTTTCTGCCATCTCCTGTAACTGTTGATCCTCTCATCAATCAGGGACCTATCTATGTCTGTCTTGAAAAATTGGAATGACTTGACAATTAAGCCCTCTACGGCAAAGGGTTCTAAAGAATGACTAGCCTCTTGCTGAAGAAATTCCTCCGCATATCACTTCAAAATGGTCACCCTTTCTCTCTATACTGTGCAGTCGGCTCCTGGTCTCTCGTGCTAGTTGAAAAACTTCTCCACAGCCACTTTAATTGCCCCTCTCTGTAAGTTTCAATCAGATCCTCCTCAAACTTCTAAACTGCATCAAGTACAGCCCCCGAGTTTTCAACATTTTATGACAAGCATTTCTTCCCCCCAGGATCATTCTTTTAAACCTTCTTCGGACCCTATCCAATGTCATCATATCTTCTGGAGTATTGTGTACAGTTCTTGTTTCCTCGTTACGAGAAGGATTTTATTATATTGGAGAGGGTTCAGAAAGTATTTACCAGGATGATGTCATGAATGGAAGTCTTCTGTTATAAAAATAGGCTGCGGTTTCTTTTTCACTGGAGCAGAGGACTTCGACGTTTGGCCTTATAGAGATTTGTAAGATCACGAGGAGCATAAATAAGGTTACTATCAAAGGTGAGGGACTTCGAATCCAGGGGCATATGTTTAAAGTACGAGCAGGAAGATTTATAAAGGACATGAATGGCAGATTTTGTTATACACCCTTTGGTCACTGTGTGCAATAAACCGCTAGAGGAAGTGATGGATGCAACTACAGTTAAATTATTTAAAAGTCATTTGGATAAGTAACTGATTAGGAATGTATTGGAAGTTTTTGGGCCAACGGCAGGCAGGCGGGTCTATTTTAATTTGGCAATGAGTTCTGCATGGTATATATGGAGTGAATGGTCTGCTAGACTGCTGTATGACTCTGAAATACCCTTAGATATCGGGGCTAACTTCCTGGAATATTCCAAATGCAGTCTGACCATGACTATGTAAATGCTCAACTGGACATCTCTGCTCTTGTATTCGAGGCCCGTTGATATGAATTATAAAATTGAATTTTCCTTCCTTAATTCCAACTGAACCTGCCTGATCTAGGGCTCCCAAGTCACTTTGTGCTTCGGATTTCCGAAGGCTTTCCATGAACAGAAATTAGTCGAAGCCTGCCTTCTTCCTCTCATACCGCATAAACTGACACATCCCATTTTGTATTGCATTTGCCACTTATTTGCCCACTCTCTGTGCCTGCCTAGCATGTTATGAAGTTTCCCAGCTTTCTTGACACGAAATGTCTCTCCAACTACGTGTAACGTGAATAATTATGCTCCCAACACCGATGGCTGTGCAAATCTTAAAAAATCAGTAGCTGCCATCCTGTAAAAGACCCCTCTGTTCTCACTCAGCCAGTCAGCCACTCCCCTCCTTATCACTAATAGCATGCTTTTACCTTATTTAGCAGTCTGCTGTATGGCACCTTATTACATGACTTATGAGTTTTGAATTAGATCACGCCCACTGGCTCTGCTTTCCCGAACTGACTTGGTACTTCCGCAAAGAGATCTCGCATAGCTGTCAGACATGACGTCGACTTGATGAAGACATGCAGACTTTGCTGTATTTTACCATCCATTTCCAAATACTGTGCAACACTGTCGTTAGCATGGCCGACAGTAGTCTGTGTCTGCCTCTCCTCTTTCTTTCAGAAGGGGTGTTACATTTAAACGTTTGCACTCATCTTGGACCCACCCTGACGCCGATGACTTCTGACTGATCACGACCAATGCTTCCACAATCTCCTCAGCAATCTCCTTCAGAAATCAGGAATGCAGTACATCTGGTCTCAGTGACTTAATCCGTTCAGACCTTGCAGCTTCCCTAGCATCTTCTGGTTATTGTTGGCATTTCATTCACTTCTTCCCTACGTGTCTATTAATTCACATATTTTGTTGTTGTCTTCCACTGTGAAAACTGATGCAAAGTACTTGTTAAACTGCACCATTTCGTTTTTCCCCATTACGTCTTCTCCAGTGCACCAATTTGCACTCTTCTCTCTGTTGTCTCTCCACCATTCAGGCGCTCTGACTGAATTGCTGATGAAGGGCTTTTGCCCGAAGCGTCAGATTTTCCTGCTCCTCGGAAGATGCCTGAACTGCTGTGCTTTTCCAGCACCACTCTACTCCAGAATCTGGTTTCCAGCATCTGCAGTAATTGTTTTTACCGAGTTGACTTTAACCTTACTGCGAATCCTCTTGCAAGGATGCCTGCCTTGAAGAAATTTTCCACCTCTCTGTACAAGAATCTCAGGGAGTCCTCTTCCACTGCAACTCCCAGGTCATTTCCTCTGCCCTGAAGCTACCTTCCCCCATTCTCCTCACTGCCCTGTCACCTTCATCCCCACCCACACTCACCTATTGTATTCTATTCTACTTTCTCCCCACCCCCACCCTCCTCACATTTATCTCTCCACCCTTCAGGCTCTCTGACCGGTACTCCTGATGAAGGGCTTTTGCCGGAAACGTCGGAATTTCCTGCTACTCGGATGCAGCCTGAACTGCTGTGCTTTTCCAGCACCAGTCGACTCAAGAATCTGGTTTCCAGCATCTGCAGTCATTGTTTTACCTTACTATTCTCTCTGTAACCTTTTAAATATGTGAACAAACTCTTGCACCATTCTTTATATTTCAAGTTCACACACTTACGTCCTAAATCTTAATAGCTCATCTTGCCATTTCGGTTGTTCTCTGATCGTTATTGAACCCTACCAAATGCTCTAGGTTTCACTAATCTATACCAGATGGTGTGTTTTTCTTTTGTTTCTGCGCTCTCCCTGACTTCTCTTGTCAGTCATGTTTGCTTTATCCTCTCTTAAGTATGTTCAGTTGGCGTGAGCAATGGATCCGGTGTTACTGCCATTTGGACTTGGGATAACGCCTGCCAACTTTACAGTACAGCAGAGTACATGGAACAAGACTGTGACCAGGACACAATGGTTGTGAATTTCTCTCCTGGACTGGTAGAGAAGGGTTTATGAAACTGCATTTTAGTGAGTTCAGAGGAGAGTATTTACACACACCAAACCCAACCCAAGGTATATTTGTGTCTTCTGAATTTCTTACCTGGATTGACAGTGATGAATTTTAGATACCCCTTTTTGTCATTTTACCATAACTCTTGTCGACTGTGTCTTTATGAGTTTTCCACCAATTACCATCCCCAAAGCCTGTGACTGTCACAAATCAATTCCATTTTCCTTCTGCTTCCCAGATCATAAGGGTGTAGAAAATCTGCTTCATTTTTATTTCCTGATGTCTGTCTGCGCACGCTAAAACATTCATCTACCTTCTTTCCATGCACATAAAACCCGACCAGCTAAGCTATTCCAGCATAGCCTGTTTTATTAAAAAAAAAATTCAGCTACTGCAGTATTTTGCTCTTATTTTCTTGCAGGTGTTTCTCACAGCACTGAGTCTAAAAGTACAGATGTTCCAACGATTAGCTGCTTTCTTACTGAGTGGTGGATACAGAAACAGATCCATGGCCTCCTGTGTGAGTCTTTTTTTCTTTAATTTTAGTCACAATTACCGAATGATTGCAACACAAGGTAATTCGGCGCATCGTGGCCATGCTGGTTTCCTGAGCAGATTAGTTCACCCCATTCTCCAGCCCTTTCATGAGCAAGACTGGCTGATATTGTCAATCTCCAACTGGTTATGTAGAAGTCAATGGTTTATCTTATTGAACTGTTGCAGTTCACGTAGTTCACGTGGTCCCAGATTACTGGCAGGTGAGGAGTTACAGGTTAAACACCTGGAAATGATGAAGTAATTGCAATGGATATCCAAATCAACAACATAAGATTATAATTCTACCCCGTCTTCCATCTGTCAAAATGTCTAAAATGATTCACAGGAATGTGAAAAGGCAACACTTGACACTGAGCCACATAAATAGTTGTTTAGGCACTTGACCGAGCATGTTTGAATGGGTTCTCTCACAATTATATGCTTCAAATCAATTTTACACGGTGTTAGAAGGATTGATTTGCACTCAGCAAATTTGGATCAAAGATCACAGCAGAGTCTGACGGAGCCACATCATTTATCCGAACCTGAATAGTATGGTGTTCTGAACAGGAAAGGTACAAACTTCGTTGAAAGTGGGGAGAAGCAGAGCACGTGTGTGTGGGCGAGGCTTCAGCTGATCATTTGGCCTGGCAAGACGCAAAGCGAATCAGCACAGTGAGAAACTTTGCAAATGTCAGGATTGTGGAAAAGGAGAAAGTGAGGATCGCAAATGCTTGCAATTAGTGTCGAATAATGTGGTACTGGAAAAACAAAGGCGGTCAGTCAACATCCAATCAGAAGCCCTTCATCAGGAGATTAAATGTCCCAAAAATATGAAACAAGGGGCAAAACAAATAAGAACAGGAAAGAGGTCGTACTTCAAAAGTTAACTGGACTAAAGTTTGAGTCAATTAGACCAGACAGGCTTCATCCCAAAATGTTGAAGAAAGAGGAAAACAATGAGAGAATGTGGATGCGCTGGGAGTCATCTTTCAAGCTATGCGATGTCTGCAACGTCTCCTGTGGAGTGGAATTCACGTTGGTACCTCACTGTTTTGCTTGTTCAGGAGGCTTTTCACCCGGTCCCACACAACTTCACGAAATACAATGTGGTTGTTGTAAACGTACCAGCATTCATTAAGGATTGTTTACCAGCTGGAAAGCATAGAGTAGGAATAAGCGCACTTTTCTCAGGTTGGTGTTCTGTTACTGGTGGAGGAGCACAAGGATCAGTGACAGCACTGCTGCCTCACAGTGCTAGAGACCGGGGTTCAATTCCACCGTCACGCGATTGCCAACATGAAGTGTACACATTCTCAGTGTCTGCGTGGGATTCCTGCGGATGCTGCTATTTCTGCACACAGTACAAACATTCACGGTTCAGGTGAATTGCCCATTATATCCAGGAATGCACAGGCTAGGTGGATTGGCCATGTGACATGCAGCATTATAGGGAGAGTGGAGCGCCTCATTGCAGCGACTGCATTGCAGGGATTCTATGATTCAATGTTTGAACCAAATTGTTCCCAACTATTATACATGATTTGGACATTTTGACCTGTTGTAATTTTTCCAAACTTGTTGATGACACCAACTGGATCGGAATGTATATTGTGAGTAGGATGGTGGGAGCCTTCAAGTGAGGTTTGACAGCCTCACGAATGGGTCAGTAAATGGCAATTTACCAATAGCACACGATAGCTCCACAAAGAACTTCAATAATCTGGTTAAATCTGACTACCTTTTCGCAAGGTATCTTGAATTTTCGTCATACCCTTGATTTTCTTTCTCCAAGTGTCTTGCTCAACAACTTTATTAAAAAAAAAACATTGAGAAGCTTTCATTTGACAGATGTTAAACTAACTGCTTGTCATTTCCTCCTTGACTTCCCTTCTGTTCTGACTAAATAAAACTCACTGATCTGCATTGGTTCCCAGGATGACTCTCCACTGATTTTATAATTCTCAGATTTGTTTTCAAATCCATCCATGATCTTACACCCCATTAATCCACCACTGCTTCCAGCCCAACATTCCTCTGTGCTCTTCCCACTCCTCTACTTCTTTTCTCTGTATTCGAACGCTCCTTACTCCCCCACTGACAAATATGGATTTTACAGTGAATGAGAGAGTCTGAAGCAGTGTTGCATTTCACTAAACACTACGGGCTACTGCTCTTGGCGTTAATATGGAGTTCTACTACATCACCATGTTATCTAAAAAAATTAAATCAAATCATTCTCATGACTATGATGTAGATTCTTCCAAAATACTTGACTATTTTCTGTGTGCTGGCAAGTCCAGTATCTTTCTCTATCCCCTGTTTCACTTTGATTGTGACATGGCACATTTTACTACTCCTTTATTCACTTATAACTGTCCTTTGTTTGAGGTCTGCATTTCTGGTTTTGCGTGTGGTGGGGCAGTTACAGCTTGATGTGGAATTGCAGAGGGTTATGAAGGTGAAAGTGTGTGGTGTACCTTGAAGAGAGGTAAAATGTTGTTCTACACTGACAGCTTACGAGAGCAGTGTCAGAGTTTACTGGAAAATTGAAAATATA
The DNA here is from genome assembly GCF_037043375.1 of Chiloscyllium plagiosum. Taxonomy (NCBI): domain Eukaryota; kingdom Metazoa; phylum Chordata; class Chondrichthyes; order Orectolobiformes; family Hemiscylliidae; genus Chiloscyllium; species Chiloscyllium plagiosum. The sequence continues at coordinate 97,934,091 of NW_028270159.1, read as the reverse complement.
TAACATTTGGCTGTGAAATAGGTACCTGAGTTGGTTGCCATTTTGACGAAAATTCAACTTTAACCATCGAGATTCAATTACGTCTCTGTAAACTAAAAGCCAATCGATTTCGAATTTATTATTCTCCCAACATCGAACCAATGAGATAATCTGATTTTGGGGTATAAGAATGGTAGGCATTTTGAACGTCAGACAGAGTTACTGCCATCAAATGAGAACTACAGGAGGAAAAGAAAAGCCAAAAACAAAAAGACAGATTGCGAAATTAAGGGAAATGACTCTGGCAATTTGTGCAGCTAAAACCAAACAAATGTTAGCATGAAAGCTGCTGGGTTGCGCTATTGGATCTTATCATCACCATGATCACATGTGCCCCACACGCTGACATTGATAAGTCGTCCGAATCTCATTTCGTCTGCTGCTGAAACTCTCATTTTTCCCCCTTTGATATCATTAGAGGGGACTTTAAATGAAAAGGCTGGCGAGTTTGCTCCATTGAAAAATTGCAGTTCTGAGGAACGATGTCTTAAATGAATATCAAACGCGACTGTAAAAATTCAGCGAAGGAACAAAAAATGCAGTGACAGTGCGGGAAGAATGCCACAGAGACCAGAACAACTTAGCGGTATAGTTGAGCTAATGGCAGTTCATCTATCAATAATGATCAAATAAAAGGGTAGAAATAACAGTGGATTTACACAACTCCAATGTAGTGTGTCATTGTAATGCGAAATGATTTTTGAAGTGATTTCAAGAGCACTGTTTTGATCAGTCATGGCAAGACCAACAAGAGGAGCACAATAGGAGGAATGGCGTCGGGAGAGCATCATGGTAGTAGAGATCACAAAGCAGTCAGCTTAACATCAGATTGAAAGCCACCTAACACAAGAATTAGACTAGTATGGTTGACCTGGTGTGTGTTTATTTTACCATGGCAAACTGGTTAAAAGCTGAAAATGTGTTGCTGGTAAAGGGCAGCAGGTCAGGCAGCATCCAAGGAGCAGGGAAATCGACGTTTCTGGCATGCTGAAACGTCGATTCTCCTGCTCCTTGGATGCTGCCTGACTTGCTGCGCTTTTCCAGCAACACATTTTCAGCTCTGATCTCCAGCATCTGCAGTCCTCACTTTCTCCTCGAAAACTGGTTGAAAGATCACCGGTTGAAAGACTGACTGCGTATTTATTTAAATTGCAGCAAGCTCGTGTAATGATATTACATTTCCTGAAAACGCACGCACATCATTCCAGCAAACTAAACTTCCAATAATTAACGGTATATAACTAGCTCAAAGGGGAGGACCGAGGTTGGTGCTGGAGGATGGTTTTTCAGTCTGGAGTCCCGTGACCAATGGAGTGGTACAAGGATCGGTGATGGGTCCTCTACTTTTTGTCATTTATTTGGAGGTGTAGTGAACAGCGAAGAGAGTTACCACAGATTAGAACAGGACCTTGACCAGTTCGGCCAATCAGCTGAGAAGTGGCAGATGGAGATTAATTCAGATAAATGTGACGTGCTGCATTTTGGGAAAGCAAATCATAACGGGACTTCAACACTTAATGGTAATGTCCGAGGGAGTGTTACTGAACAAAGAGACCTTGGAGTGCAGGTTCATAGAATTCTGATATTTGAAATTTAATTTGAAAGTGGAGTCGCAGGTAGATAGAATAGTGAAGAAGGCGTTTAGTACGCTTTTCTTTATTGGTCAGAGTATTGAATATATGAGTTGGGTGGTAATGTTGCGGCTGTACAAGACATTGGTTAGGCCACTGTTGGAATATTGCGTGCTTGTCTGGTCTCCTTCCCATCGGAAAGAAGTTACGAAATTTGAAAGGGTTCAGAAAACAAATATGAGGATTTTGCCAGGGTTGGAGGATTTGCAATATAGGGAGAGGTTTAACAGGCTGGGGCTGTTTTCCCTGGAGCGTCGGAGGCTGAGGGGTGACTTATTAGAGGTTTTCAAAACTATGAGGGTCAAAGATAGGATAAATAGAAAAAAGGCTTTTCCTTGGGGTCTGTGAGTCCAAAATTAGAGTGCATAGTTTTTGGGTGAAAGGGGAAAGATATAAATGACACCGACGGGGCAACGTTATCACACAGAGAGTGATAAGTGCATGGAATGTGCTGCCAAAGGAAGTGGTGGAGGCTGGTACAATTGCAATATTTAAGAGGCATTTGGATGGATATACGAATAGAAATGGTTTGGAGGGATATGGGCGGGGTGATGGCAGATGGGACTAGATCGGGTTGGGATATCTGGTCAAAATGGACGAGTAGGACCAAAGGGTCTGTTTTCATGCTGGACAACTCTCTGACTCTATGACTCTATTTGATGTTGCCATTATGCTCGAGTTTATCTTGATTTATAGAGGAAAAGCAGGAAACTAATGTTGAAATTTATAGGATCACCGATGATCCCATTCAATGGCTGAACAGACAAGAGGCTGAATGAAAGCTTCATCATGACAGATATGTTTTCATTATGAATCGCGCTGAAACACGAAGTGGGGAGGATTGGACTGAAGCAGTGGTGCTGATTTTCTTTCCTGGTTAAATTTTTGAATAGGTCGTCTATTTCTCCTGTCCATGTTAACATCACAACTCCGAAGCGAGAAAGCGTGAAGAACATGTGGGACAAGTGGCGCAAAGTCTAACGTGCCTGACTCCAGATCAGAACATTGCAGGTTTCATTCCTCTCTCGCTCGAGGTTAATGCAGGTATTTATTACACTTACAACCTAATCTTCCTCATTGTTATGAAGCCGAGATGAAGTTTGAGCTCCTGATATGCAGACACGAGAATCTCTTTCAGTACACGTCCAGGAGAACATCACAGTCAATGTCGCAGCGTCATCACAAGTGAGGAAGACGAAATAGTCCCACACACTGCGAATCGGCACTTTTCAATTTCACAGAGCCAAGGACCCAATCGCTGCGGTTCCTCGAATTGGCAAGGAAACAAAATAAATATCTCAGTCTCATGTTGGTTCGTGGAGTGCTGAGGCACTTCTCCTTCTTTAAGAGTCTGGAACATTGAATCTGATGTTCGTGGAGACATTGATTGATTAGAAGCATTGAAAGGAATCCTATCACAGAGGCCCATGCTGTTGATGCTGAACAAAATTGCCCTTACTGGGAATTGAACCCGGGCTGCAGTGGTAAAAGTGCCAATTCAGAACCACGACATGACCAGGGACGAGTACAGCGGTCAGACGCATGTAGAGTGACAGCCCTCAAATGTGTTGGACGCGTTCTTTGCAGAAACAACCGCTTCACTATCCTCATTCCATTTTCCATCTCTTTGCCTTGTATGAATTTACATGACAAACACAGACTGAATACCTCAGAAGGTTGTGTTGATTTCATCACAATGAGTTGCAGATTTATCCACCACCACTGGTGGATAAAGTTTTTACTGCTTATCTCCTGAAAATTTCTGTATCTTAAATTTAGTCTCCGCCACATGCCGTTGGACCGAGAGATACCATTTCTTTCAGGCTAATATGCCTTCATCTCTCATTGTTTCGCACATTTCAATCATGTTTCCTCACAATCTCCTCTTCTCCATTGAAATTAGACCAGAGAAACTGATCGTTTCCAAAAAAAAACACCCTTTCCCTTTGCTGAATACTGCATTGTGTCCTTTTTCAGAGCATGATGTTCTAGTGATCTCCGGTACATGTCAGTAAAAATTGCTACATGAGCACTGATCTCACAACAGCAGTATAGAAATGGATCGATTGGTTTGAAGGTCCTAATTGTGGGATTTGGTCGCGTTCACCCAACAACATTGACGGCAGCTGCACAGACTGAACAATGTCAATGCGAGTGCTTGATTGCCAAGTGCCTCAGGAAAATTGGAGGAGCGACCTAAAGCAGGGTTCCTGATCGTGGGATGGGGAGAAATCTCCCAGAATGGGTGGGTATGAATCCTGAGACATAGACAGCAGAGATGTGAAAGGGCGAGGGTTTGAAGGAGCAAAATCATCACCTCGACGAATATTTCCATGTCAAAAAAGATTGATTCGCTCCTACCTTTGTTAAGCATGTCTTACTCTGCATAAAACGGTAACAAGTGACAATACTGGAAGTCAAATTGGAGATGATCTTTCTGCTGCCACTACGCAAAGTGCTAACTTTGCACGATACCGGCACCACATGGAATAGCATGATGCTAAAAGCAGCAAAGATAGTGGCAGAGGATATGTTAGGAACAGGACTACATGAACAGTAGTAATACTTGACAAACAGTAACTGAGACATGCAAACTCATGGTGGGCTGAATGGTTAACTTTGGTATCTCCAGAGCCGATGGATATTTCATCACTTAGTTTGTTGAAGGCGAAGATTGATATAGTTCTCTAGAAAATGAAAGCGTCAGGGAATAGTGCAGGGAATTGCTGGAATGTATTTCTGCAGAAGAAATGTAGTTTACCTTCGGTTTCTTAACCCCGACTTCGTCATACAAGCAAGTGACCACTGCTGTGGAATATTATATAGTGCCAGGTTTCAGGCCTGGAATGTGAGAAACTGTATGGTGCAACAACGAAGATCAAACTAGAAATGGGAATGGGGATGAGCCAGCAGATATGGGTTCAGTAATGAAATCAGTGAGTGTGAAGTATTTCGCTGAAAGTATAGTGAATTGAAATGCCGGGAACTGGGAGTTCCAGCATTGCGTGGAGCAGATTCTATTGACGTGGTATACATGGCATCAGGTGGGAGCTCCAACGTGAACTGCAGCAGCCTCCATTGACACGAAGCTGGGAGCATTGGGACATCAAACCGGTAGTTCCAACTTTACCTGGAGCAGCTTCTACTGACATCTGCACTGAGAGAAACGGAGGTAATGTTTTCGCTCTCTGACCTTTCTCAAATAGCTAACTCTGCTCTGGCAGGAAGGGTTTTTTTGCTCATTACATTTTATCGAATTTCTTGTAAACTTACACAGGTCGTTAAAGTACTTTCAAACTTCGAAAATTAGCTTGAATACGATGTTGTGATTAGGCATTGGTTTATCAAAAGTGATGGAGCAAAATCAGTGATGTGTATTTGAAATTCATCAGATGAGCGGAGATACCATTGAATGGCTGAGTAGACACAAAGTGAATGGAAGTTTCATGAGGATGAATGTCTTTTTGTTACAAAACCTCCCGCTGCGCATGAGTGGATCATTGGAATGAAGCAGTAACAGTGGTTATCTTTCCTGGTTATTCAACTTGTGAACATGAGTACGATTGTCATGTCCATGTTTAGATCACAATTCTGCAGAATACCCACCTCAAGCACGCGCAAGCGCAGTGTCACAATGGATAATACGCTTGGTTGCGGTACAAAAATCGTAGTTAAGGTTTCGACTTGGTTTAAAAGCAAGACTGGCAGGCTTCAAATTCACATACAAGCTAATTTACCGCACAATGTAGCACATACAACGGGCTAGTGGCACAAATGGTTGACATGCCTAACTACAGATCTGCTGAGTGGAGTTTCGATTCCAACCTGGCTTGTGGGCAGCGCTGACTTTATTGCACTAATAACTGACTGTTCTGAAGCCGAAATGAGGTTTGCACCTTGAACTGCAGGGACAAGAGTCCCTTCATTAAATGCCCCTGTGAACTTCAGAGTCAATATCCCAGAGTCATCACTGGAGGGGAAGCTGAATTCGTCACTCACGCTGCCCTTTACACCTGTCAACCTTCCAAGGTTCACTGTGGCACCTGCGATTGTGAAGGAAACAAGACACAGAGCCAAGTCTCAGCTTTGACATTTTTGGGAAAATCGTTCGGAATCAGAATCTTAGGAGATTGAAAAGTGAACTGTTTGAATGAGCAGAGACTGCCGAGGCACCGCCCCCTTTATTGAAGAGGCTGGGACGTCGTCTCTCATTTCTCGATGTCATTAATTGATCCGAGGTACTAAAAACACTCCACTTGCAGGTGGTCTGCTTTTGCTGATGTCGTTGTCAGAATCGAAACAAACCCCAATTCACGGACTGAGAATCAAAGCCGGGTCACAGCGAAGGAAGCAAAAAAAAAAGGAACTGCTAGCCCCCGACGGACAGCTACACGAATACCACGTATGTGTAGAATGACAGCCCTCAAGGTCGTTATACATGCTTTCGTCAGATGCAATCGCTTGACTATCTTTATTCATTTTCATCACTTGCCCTTGTTTGCATTCACAACTCAAGTTCAGATCCGTGTATTTCTGAAGGTGATGTGAGTTCGCCTCTGTGCATCACTTCATACAGTGAATCCCGATTCTACCATACGCTTGCTGATGAGATTTTTCTGCATATCTCCTCAACCCTTTCCACCTCTTAACTTCAGACTATGCCCCTGTTGATCGGTCAAGAGGAAACGTTTCTTTTAGTCTGCATTGTCCATGTCGCTCATTATTTAGTGCATATGAACCATGTATCCTCACAGTTTCCTCTGCCTTAAGAAAACAACCACAGTCAAAACAATCTTTCTTCATAACCTACACTTTTCAACTTGGTCAATTTCTGCACGGTTTCCAGTGCGATCACATGACTACTGTAATGTGAGTTGCAGAACTGCACGCAATATTTCGGGGGAACCGAATGAACAAATGAAATAAACGACTGGAGAAAGCCACAGAAACTTGCCGTTTCCAATAAAACATCTTTTGCTCAATCCTGCGCTGTGCACTTATACTGATCCCGATGCTCCAGTAATCTATTGTCCGTGTCAGTAAAAGCTGCTCCACGAGGATTAATTATAGAAAACCTGCATCTACATGGATTGAATTGCTTGAAGATGCCGAACATGGGATTGAGCACTTTCACCCAAAACAGTGACCGCAGCAGTACAGAATGAACAGTGTAAATGTGAGTATTATATTGTGCAATACCTCAGTGAAATGGGAGGGTGGACGTTTAGGTGAGTTAGTTATTGTGGGAGGGAGAGATTCCTCCGATAAAGGGTGGTTATGATATGTTAAACGCAAAGATGTGAGACAGCGGGTGTTTGAAGAAGGAAACTTATCACCACAAAGATTATTTTTATGTAAAAAAAAAGATTGATTTTCCCAGCGTTAGCTAAGCACATATTACATGGAGTAAAACGGGAAAAATGCCGATTGGTGTCACAGTGATTCGAGCAGGACTTGCTGTGTTGACAATGCCAAGGAAGAACCATTTTATGATCCTGGCGCCACATGCAAAAGCACGATGCAAAATGCAATAAGGATCGTGGCAGAGGTTATGCCAGGAAAAGAACCACTCGCACAAAGGAATACTTGTCAAACAGTGACTGAGATGTGGGAACTCAGATTCGGTTGAATCTTTAGCTTCTTTGTCCCAAGAGACTGTAGAGATTGCAACACTGAGGTTGTAGGAGATCACGTTTGCGAGATATCTATAAAACTTCAAAGGGTCATGGGATATTGCTGAAATTTATTTCTCAATAACACTGTATTTTAACATCGGTTACTTCACCAATTTCCTCATTCATTGATGTGATCATGTAATGGCATATCATATAATCCCAGTTCAAGGGCGTGTAATCAGAGAATTTGAGTCGCACTGCACCCAATACGAATTGGAAATGGTGATGGCATTGAGCGCGAGCATGTGGCTGCGAAAATGCAATTGGTCAGCGGAATGCCATTCTCTGATGATACAAAGACACGTGAAGTATGGAGGCTAAAGGCTCTCGCCTTAACGTCAGCGGCTTCAATTCCCACTTATCAAGAAGCTGTGGGACATCAGACTGGGAGCTCCAATTTCACCTGCAAGAACTTGTATTGACATGGAACAGGGAACATTGGGACAACAGCTGGGCGAAAAGATAGTCACCTATTTTAATCTTGAGTGAAGTAGTTTTCAGCAGGATACTTGTTTGTGGATTGAGGGAATATCTGCAACTGGGAAAGTCTAAAGTACAAAGAAGAATTCTTCAAAGAGTCAATTCTTGGAGAAACATCTGTGCAAAGAGAAGCAGAGGATTTTTTTACGTCATCCGCCCATCCTTATATTTTTGACTTTGCACTGGATTAATTTCCATGAAGAGATTTTTTTGCTCGGTTCACAGTATTCACTTTACTGCATACTCGCAAAGGTCGTTACTGTAATCGCAATCTCTGAAAGTTAACTGGTATATACAATGTGGTGATTAGGCTCACGTTCACGTCAGTTATGCTGAAGAAGTAGATTCGAAATTCATCAGATCAACAGTAAATGACTGAGCAGACAGAGTGTGAATGGAAGCTTCATGAGGACGTATGTGTTTTTTTTGGAAAATTCACTGCTTTGAAAGGTGAAGAAGATTGGACTGAAGCAGTGACAATGATTATCTTTATCGCTTGTTCAACTGGTGAACATGACTGCTATTAGCCGTGTCCGTGTTAACATCATGGCTCTTAAGGTCACCCCCATGCATTGGGCCAGTGGCGCAATGGATGACGCGACTGACTACAGGTCAGGAGATTATAGGTTCGAATCCTACCTGGCTTGGGAATAGCGCAGACTTATAATAAGCATGAAAACTGATTTTTCCGAAGCCAAAATAAGGTATTAGTTCCTTATCTGCAGGACCGAGAATGCCTTCCTTAAGTGTCCCCGAGAATATGAGAGTCAATATTCTAGCGTCATCACTGGAGGGAAGCCGAATAGTCACGCGTGTTACTCATGTGCACAATTCCATTTCATAAAGCCACCGATCGAATAACTGTTGCTCGCGGGAATGCTCGGCTTTGAGAACTTTTCGAAACTCTTTGGCCAGTGGAATCAGAGAAGAATGAAGGGTTAACTGTCCAAATGATCTTTATAGAGAGTCAGTTCCAGACTCTAACACCGCTGACTGATAAAGTTTTCCTACCAGTCTATTCAAAGCTTTCTGCATCCTATCTGAAATCTACAAACCCTGGTGATCGATCAAGAGCTAATGTGTCCTTCAATCTGTCATTCCATGCTCCTCATTATTTCGGACACGTCGATCATGTCTCCTCACAATCAGCTCTGCTCTGAGAAAAACAACCTCCGTTTTGCCTAGGCCACACCACTCAAAACATTCTTATGCAGGCAATCCAGAGCGTAACTTCGTTATTTGTTTTGGTGAATATATAGTAAAATTTACTCGGAATACTTTAGCTAGGTTGACTTCCAGTTTTTAAAACAGAGAGATAATTATTCACAATATTAAGCGATGAAACACAGTGAACAGAATATAGAATACCCACAGAACTCAGCTATCCAAAATAGATTTAATTATGCTTTTCCAAAAATACACAACAGTCCTGATAATTAAACCCCATAAACACAGAGGAAAAATGAAACAGGTTTACAGGTCGAAATTAAAGGGGCAGAAGAAGAGAGACACGCACATCACTGGCATCGATAAGCACCTGGAAAGCCTTCGTGTAATTAGATGTTGCTGACACTTTGGCAATGATTTACAAAGTATTTAGGCTGTCAAATACATTTTGAAAGTCTTGTGTTCACTGAAATTTATTGTCTGTTTTTAACAATTCGGTGAGTGGAACAGTCCCATTGGTATCATTCAGCACAAACTTTCAGTAAAAGCCACTCTATCCGGGAACCGTAGTACTGCTCTTTTCGTCAACAATGTGTAAAAGTCCCCTGTAACTTACGATTTCGCATCCCGTGGGGCTATTTGCCCGTCTTCAATGACATATCCCAGGAAGGTGACTTTGGCTTTGGCAGATTCACTTTCAGTTAGGTTTACATACCAGTTTGACTTCCGAATTCGATCAAACAAGCCCTATAAATGCTGTAAATATTCAATCCATGAGAGACTCTTAGTCACGAGGCACAATATACACCACACAGTTGCATATCCGCCAATTAACCTGTCAGTTAACCTCTGAAATATGACTGGTGGTTTCTGTACAAACGGCATTAGTTTACATTTCTGCAGGCCTTTTGGCGTTATAAAATTGCCTTTGATATTTCTGACAAAGTTCACTGCCAGTAACCTTTGAGGAAGTCCAACTTGGAAATGCAAGTTGCTCCTCCAATCTTTTCCACACAGTCTTCCAGCTGCAGATATGTATCTGCATCAGTCTTTCTAACAACATTGATTTTGTGGTAGTCCACACATAACTGTTGGGTCTTTTCTGCCTTTGGCACCATGATGATGGGTGAACTCTATTCATTGACACTCACTTCGGTTATGCCATTTTGGAGCATACGTGATATCTCCTTATGAACTTGTACAACTTTAAAGGGTTATGCCTGCAAGGATGTTACAAAGTCAGAACAGCATCTCCTATATTTACATCATCTACAATTAGATTATTAATACCCAGTATATTTCAACAGATCTCCCCATGCAAGAGTAATAACTTTCTATTTTCTTCTGGAAGATAACTGAATAACTTTACCAATATTAGACAACTTTTGCATTGTCCAATTTTATTTCAGGAACGTCCAATGCAGAATTCCCTGACATTGGTTCTTCCCAGTGTGTCGTAGTCAATAACACATTCTCCTCTTGTGTTCGTTCTCTGCCAAAATACCGTCAGAGTATATTCCCATCGCACATTCTGTGAGATTCCTTCATGCCTGGAGTCCCTATCAAGTAGCTAACCTCACTCAAGTTCCTCTCAATTAAATAAGGTCTTCTAAACCTTACTTTAAAGTTTCACCGATTAATGAAATTTAAATAAATACATTATTCCGAGTGGCAAAATTGTGATTTTTTGATTTCTCATACACTTCCTGCTTCACCATTTGCTGCGATACTTTTTAATACTGTCCTGACAACTCCCCATTATTTAGGCCAACTCTAAAATTTGTTACATCGTCCAAATGCGTGGTCTCTCTAATCTGACTTACTAATTTTGCCTTAATAAATTTTAATGGTCCTCTTACTTTATGCCTACAATTGGTTTCAGACGGACTTAGTTTGGTGGATTCTTTTGGTACATCTCAGATCGCAAACAGCACTGACGCAACTCCCTTATGGAAATAATCTGGCTCCTCCGAACCATAAAACCTCAAAATAGTCTTTAATAATTGACTTCACCTTTCCAGTGCACCCTGTGATTCTGGATGGTACACAGTAGATTTGAATCGTTTTATTTCCAAGCTATCTATATACTCCTTGAAAAGTTTAGATGTGAAGTTTGACCCTTGAGCTCATTGTATCTCTGATGGTAGTCTTAATCTCGTTTGTAAAAAAAATCGTACCTCTTCCACAATCCTTTTAAATGTCATATTGTACGATTGAACAACATTTGGAAATCTCGTCAATACATCCATTACTGTTAATTAATACTTATTCCATCGCTTATTGGATGTAGGGAACCTACACAATGAATGAAGTCACTTAAGAAAGATTCCTCGAACGCTGGAGTAGGTATTAAAGGTGCAGGCTTTGTTATTTCCCATGGATTTCCTATTAGCCGAAATGTATGACACGTCTGGCAAAATTCAAATGCATTCCCCTGCAATCCAGGCCAGTAAAAATGTCTTTGTATTTTAGCCTCCGTTTTCCTCACGCCTAAGTAACCTCCAATTTGTGGCACATGCGGCACTCGCAGCTCCACTTTTCTGTACCCTACAGGAAAATAAATTCTGCCCATTTCTCACTTGCTTGAATATGTGTTGCTCTCCATTTCCTCCTTAACATATCATTTACTAAGTAATATCACACGGGGATGAATTCACTCTCCTTCCAGGTACAGGTCTTCTGATCCAACTGCTTTAATTTTTCATCTTTCTGCTGTAAGTCAGCAGCACAGCAGAGCTGAATATACTTGCATTTATAACGCTTGTCTCCTGCTGTGTCCCACTGATCTGATTTTAAAAATATTTTGTAATCATATTTCAGCTTCCTTATCCCTGCCTTTTGATTTATCCTGCTTCAGCTTGTGACTCTGTGATCGCGTTCACACACAATCTGGGAAAATTCCTTGATAAACTTCCTGCATGCTGCACTTGCGGACATCTCGACTGGTTTTTCAACTGGATTAGGCAGCACGCTTACCGGCGATTGAGCTATATCATTTGCAAGCACAAATTGTATTATTGGAGCTGAGAGTTTTTCCAGAACTCCCACCACAAATTCTCCACTCTTTTTTGCCCACTCTAGCCTCACTCTACATAACTGAGCAATTTTTCGTCCCACCATGAATTCCCGTGCACATAGTGCTTCAGGACCACATATTTTCCGCTCCTTCAGCATCACAGACAGGCACGATCCTGTGTCCCTGAATATTGTTATCTCTCTATCTGCTACTCCTGGCCAAGGTAAATAAACTTTACCTTTGCAGGTATATTTTTAAAGCAGATCTGGCACTTTCCCCTTTCCAACCTCCGATCGGCTTGTGCACTCTGATGCAGCTTTCCACCCTCCACTGTGCTTTCTATTGCCAAGCCAAAAAAATCCAGGCTTGTTTCGTTTTCCTGCATCTGACTTTCCAGTGCTTCCCCTAGTCCTCCAAAATTGATTTCATGTGGCCTACTTTATTGTAATAAAATCCTCAGATCTAGTTCCCTTCAAGAGTTCCCTATTTAACCTGTGATAAGTTATTCTAATGATCTTCACAGAGATTTAACTTTCCCTTTCCACGTGAGGATTTCTCTTCGCCCCAATTTCGATGCCTCAGACTTAAAATGATTCTGGAAGACCATCCTTGTTTTATTGACCACTTCATAACAATCAGCCATTTCAGCTGCTAGCCTTGCCGTTTGAACAATATGCTCTTCCAGATTAAGCTTATCTTCAGCCTTTATCACCTGCCTTTTAAGGTGAATTCCTTTAATAATTGCCAATTTCTGAAGTTCAAACCCTGTGTCCCTTTCTCTGTGCTCTGCTGCTTTCTCTTCTTCCCTCTCTCTCCTTCGAATCGTATCTCAAACTGCTTCAAATCTGGTGTCCTTTCCTTATCTCTCGCGTCTAACTCAAGCTGCTTCATTTTCAAATAAATGTTAACCATCTCTACAGATTCTTATGGATTTTCCAGCTTAGTTAAATTCTGAGCTATTGCGGGAATTATCTCTCCTTTCCTCACAGAAATCGGCAAATACAACCCCAGCATATCTGCTAATTCCAGACGCCAGGCCTGAATTATTTAATGTAAGATTACCAACTTTACATCGTCCATAGCCAGACAACTCTTTGTACCTAAATGAGACATTGCTTTCCTCGGCAATGTCTACCCCAATCCAAATCAACACCCGAAATAAAGACGCAAGCATCTATCAGTTACTCTTGTAATCCATCAACTACCTCCCAATTTATTATGGACGAGGCTAAACGATTCAAAATGTTATTAAGCAGACAACCCAGACCGTAACGTTATATTTTTTTCTTTAAGTGTATAGTGAAAATTACTCGAGGAAGCTAGTTACAAAAATTATTCACAAAATGACGGATTGAAAAACAAAAAACTGAATATAGAATACCCACAGAACTCAGTCTATCCAAAGTAGACTTACTTGTGCTGTTCTGAAAATACACAACAATCCTAAAAAAACAAGAACCTTAAACACAGTAAAAATGAAACAGAAGCTTATAGGTAAAAACTAGAAGGGCAGAAGGAGAGAGATTATTAGTTAGTGCACCACTGCTGCAGGATCTCAAAACCGGAATTCAGCTTTCCAGAATGACCACTCCTATTCTATTAGACAGTTCATTTCTAAAACATAAAATCTTTGGCCTTAAGCCTCAGCTGTTTACGGAGAAACGAAAGGCCTCTCAGCGAACACTTTTATCTCTGTAACACTTCATCCGATTCGGAGCCTGAACTGTTTTACAACGCCTTTGATAAAAAAAGATATCAAGTCACATTATCCTTGAGGAAAAGAACAGCTCCGTTTTTCTTAAAGAAGAGAACATCTTTGTGAGAGCCCAGTCCGTCCAAACTATCTTCATAAGTGAAACTCTTCGAACAGACAATATCCTGGTAAATCTGTTCTGCACCGTTACCAATGCAATCACATCCCTGCTGTAATGATAATTGCAGAAAGCCACACAATACTCCAGCTCGAGCCGATTGGGCAAATGTAATTAACAACTTAGAAAATCACAGAAACTGCACTTTTCCAATAATATGACTTTTACACAATACTGCCCCGTGGAGAAAGTGAGAACTGCAGATGTTAGAACTCAGTGTGGACAGTGTGGTGATAGAAAACACAGTAGGTCAGGCAGCATGCGTGGAGCGGGAGAGTTGATGATTCGGGCATAAACCCTTCATCAGGAATGATGTTCGTGGCCGTGGGGGCTGAGTGATAAATGGGCGGTTTAGGGGGTTTGGGCGCATGATAGCTGAGAATGCGATGAGAAGATAAAGGTGGCGAATAAGATACTGGTTCTGACACGAGGTGGAGCGGATAGGTTGGAAAGGTGATGTGCAGGTCATGAGGGCAATGCCGAGTTGGAATCATGAAAGTAGAATAATATGAGGGAAGGGCGAATGAGAAAACTGGTGATCCCATGTGTCATCAAGGTCCCAAGAGGAAGATGAGGCCTTCTTCTTTCAGTCATCAGGTGTTTAGGGAATGTCAATGAAGGAGGAGCAGGACCTGCATGTGCTTGGCAGATTGGAAGGGGGAGAATGAATTGCATCAATGATGAGCTCCCAACCACATATCAAACCTATAATTACGAACATGTTATTAGATCACAGGAACAATATCCAAAACTATCACACCTGAGGAGAAGGCGAGGATTGCAGATGCGAGAGATTACAGACAGGAAGGATGGCGCTAGAAAGCACAGTGGTTAGGCAACATCTGAGGACCAGGAGTGTCAATGTTTCCAACATTCCTGACGAAGAACTTATGCTCGAAACATCGACTTTCCTACTCCATGGATGCTGCCTTACCAGATGCCCTTTTCCGGATCCACGCTTTTAACTCGACACCACCTCAGCTCAACTGCATAGGAAAATTAAGCTGCACCTGTCACCACTCAGTTGATTCTTCTGTCGCATGTGAGACAAACTGCAATATTCATTTCCCCATAAATATCAGGTTATTCAGATCACTAAAGAAATGAAAACTGCAGAGACTGAATGTCTGAGAGAAAAGAAATAATTTTTGCAGAATTCAGCATTCTGTCAGTTCAACTGAACGTTTGAATATTAATCATGGTAAAGGAAAAGAGAAAGCTGCAGTTTAATAACTGCTACATTCTGATTCTGAAAAGAAAAACGAGTTTCATGAACTAGAATGTTTCGATCGGGCAATGCATGCTCACCTTGTTAATTGCTGATAGGAATGGAGGAATATATATTGGCTCCGCCACTGCTGAACAGATGAAACATATCATGATGCCTTCCGAATCAGTTGATGATCCTGCAGACAAGTCAATGTGACGCATATCCCAGCACAGCCAGTTCGGTGTTTATTTCAGAGTCCTGCAACATCACATTTAATTTAAATGATCGTTATTGATTGTTCCTTATAAATATGGCATTCTCCATTTCAAAGTGCATTGGACAATATTGTACACACTCACTTATTCATCGGTACATCACTCAATTTTAGTACCCCTAATGTTCAATTCACGACTTCACTACCAAATGACTTTCACGGAAAAGAATGTTTATTTTTAAAACCGAAGACTGACCTGAAGCAATGCCTGTTGGAAATCAACCATCATTCTGTCACGCTCTATAACTGATTTAGTGTGTCTCAGTGCCTGTCACCATAAACCTGTGCCCTTAGTTTTTAACTTCACCATTCTGCGCAAACGATTTAGGTCAGTTGTCTATCCATACCCGTCAAGATTTTATATACGGTGAGAACGTGACGCGCTGCCTGGAACATTCCAGCTAAAACGCTCCTGCCTACCCCATCTCCACGCTTAAATCCAGCCCTCAGGTCCCCGCAACATCCTTGTAAATCATTCGTGTACAGTTTCAATTTTCACAAAATCCTTCCTGTAGAAGTTGACCATAATTGCAAGCAGTATTCTAAGTGTGATCTCACCAATGCTCTATATCGTCACAACATGACATTCCAACTTGGATAATCGACTTTCTGACGAATGACAAAAAGCTTGCCAAGTACTTTCTTCACCATCTTGTCGACTTGTATAAATTTTGCCTTGACTGATAAAGTTGTGATTGTCACGATGTTCTGCTGCCTTGACGGACATGTGGCCCAACATGCAAAATCTCTCTGTTCCTCTGGGTTTCCACGTGTCCTGCCTTTCATTGAGTCATCCGTTGAAGTGTTACTTCCAACGTGCATCACCTCATGTTTTTCATGGTTAGTTTCAACATCCCCTATCTGAATTTGACATTTGACAAATCCATCTCTGAGCTCCTCCATCCTATGACCTTCTTCCTCACTATTAACCACTTTGCTAATATTCGTATCATGGACAACTCTGCTTCTCATTTCCCGATAACCTGTTCTATATTCTTTACACACATTCACAAACAACATGGGACCCAGCATTCATCCTTGTGTCACACCATTGATTACCAGTTCCAATCACACAAAAAGCCTTCATCACCATCCTGTGTCTCCTACCACCACCAAATGAAGTTTGGCTCCAACTTGCCAGGGGACCTTAAATCCCTTTTCACTTTTATCCTCTTACCAGTCTCCAGTGTGGTGTCGTGTTAAAGGCTATGTTGAAATCCACACAAACAACATCAACTTTACTGCCCTCGTTAAAAAACCCGATCACTTGCCAATCAAATAGACTTCATCCAATCTGTTAGGCATGACATTCTGTAACAAAACCGTGATGACGCTTCCTGATGAAACCTTGCCTGGACAAGTGGCAGTTAACGCTCTCCTTCAGGATTTGCTCCAAAAGGTTCCCTTTAACTGATGTGAGATTCACTGCTGTGTGAATCTCTGGTCTATCTCTCCCAATCTTGCTGAAAAGTGGAACTGCATTAGTCCAATCCAGTACAAACCGAAAGGGGAATGTAAAACATTGCTCAGAACACCTGTAATTTCCACCCTTGTCACAGAGAGGAACATAAGGTGCAAGTGCGTCATGAATTGGGAATATGCCCACGTCAAGTCGGTCAGAACCACGAACACTTCCTCAGTCCCTATGTCAAACTTCTTCAGAACCTTTCCATCCCTATTCCTGCATTTTGCCCCTATATCTTCCCACAAGAGGAATGTTCGGTAGCTGAAAAATTAAAGTGATTCACTCAGTTATCCCATTTGCTAACACAACTGTACTGTCACACTGGAAGGAGATCATTCAGATATTTTAACACGAAAACGCTGTATTCAGCCTTTGTGGTTATAAAACATTGTGCCTTGATAGCCACAGACTATTACAGTGAGAAATGGTTTGAATTTTCTCTAACTGAAAAACATTCTTTTTATTCCTCCTCTTGTGGAGATTCCTATCTGTTCACATCTGACATGACGGAGATTTTTCTCTCTGTTGTTTATCATATCCAGAACAGAACTCCGGCACAAATCCCAAGCACATGATTTCTATATTTATTGACCTACGAAGTCGATGCCAATGCCTCACATTGTAATGGGATTCATCAAAAAGAAAACTTTTCAGGATTAACACAGTTCTGTCTTATGTGCAGGGGGTCATTACACAAGCACAGTATCAAGCTTCCTCAGGGGCAAGACCAAAAGATGCTGGAAAGACAAATCGGAGTTAATATTTTAGGTCCAGTGACGCCGTCCTTAGCACTGATGGTTTCCAGTAAAAGTTTCGTATACATGCAGAAGATATGTGGGGGCGCAGTAATTAGGAGGAAACAAGATGTTGGGATAGAGCCGAAAGAGAGAAACTAACAGTTGGGCATAGGAATTGATAATGATTTGTTTGGAGCATTAATAACTGTTCACGGAGACTGTTTATGACTAACCATAGGTAGTGTATAATGACTGCTTTGCTATAACTAGGCCTGGGGGTGTGTCGGGGGCCAGGACATGGGAGACTTCAGGCCTCTAAAATGACTGAAATTGATATGGAGGGTTGCGGGGTCCTCAAGCAGAATATCGTCTGTTGCTTTTACAGCATGCGCTGAGCTCTGGTGGAACACTGCAGTAAGCCTGAGATAGAGACGTTGTCTAGGAAACATGGTTCTGTGCGAAAGGAGCAGTCAACGTGAAGCTCAGGGACATATTTGGCGATAGAACTTTGTATTCTGCAAAACGGTCATTCAGTCCACACTTCATTTCCCAAGGTAGTGGCGACCACAATAAGAGCAGTGAATCTATTAGACTGGATTGTGCAAAGTGTAGGGAAAGTGTTGCTTCACCTGGAAGGTGTATTAGAGCACTTGTGTACTAAGCAAGGAGGTCAGAAATGGACAAGTGAGAAGAAGCAAGAAGCAATAAGAAAGGATAGCGTCGAAGATATTATCAGATATGTTGTTAATCAATGGGTAAGAAAGCGACCATAACGGCACTGTACCTGAATGCTCATACATTTTGGAAGAAGGTTGGGGATATAACGGCATAAATTATCACGAACAAATACGATTTAGTAGACATTGCAGAGGCATGGAGACAGCATAGTCAAGACTGGGAGGTAAATATTCACGGGCATGAGACAATTTGGAAGGACAGAAAGGATGGTAAGGAAGGTGGTGAAGCTCAAACATTCAAGGACAACCTCATACCAATGCTGACAGATGATATACGTTCTATGGAGAATAAGTTTGAATCCATTTGAGAGGAAATTAGAAGTTCTAAGAAGAAAATGTCACTGATTGTCTGAGTCTATCCGCCTCCATATTTTAAGATCACATTGGGGAGGGCAGTAAACAAAGGCATAAATAACACCTGAAAAACTGGTATGGCAATTATCATGCGGATTTTAATCAACATGCCAATCGGTCGAAGCAGCTCAGTCAGGGTAGCCCTGACGAGGAGAGTATTGAGTATCTGCGATAGATTCCTCAAATACTGTGCAATGGAACAGGCCAACAAAGGGAGAGGCCAAATTAGATTTGATACTGGGTAATGAACACGGCAAGGTGTTAGATTTGGCGGTAGGTGAGCACTTTGGTAATAGTTACCAAAATTCAGTTATGTTTACTTGAGTTTTTCAATGGGATAGTAATACACCGGAGGACAAGCGTTTCTGCTGGGGGAAAGAAAATTGCAATGCGATTAGATAAGATTACGCATGCACTGGTTGGGCAAGGAAACGGCAGGGAATGGCCAGAATAGAAATGTGGAGCTGATTCAAGGAGCAGGTTCTGTGTGTCTTTAATAACTATATACCTGTCAGACAGGGAGGAAATTGTCAAGCGCAGGAGTCATGATTACTAAGGAAGCCGAATCTCTTGTTAAGATGAAGAAGGCTTGTGTTAGCAAGAGTTGTGAAGGCTCAGTTCGGGCCATTGAGAGTTACAAGTTAAACAGGAAAATCCTGAGGAGAGACTGAAGATGAGCCAGGAGGGGAGCTGAGAATTTGTTAGCAGATAGGATAAGGGGAAATCCTAAAGTTTTCCATAGGTCTGTAAGGATTAAAACAATGAATGGAATAAAATATGGCCAATGAAGGACAGTCTTGGAAAAGTAGTACCTGGAGTCAGAAGCGATGGGGGAAGCGCTAAAGCAATATCTTTCGTCAGAATTCGCACTGGAAAAACAAAATGTTGTCGAGGACAATACTGAGAAACAGGCTACTAGACGAGATCGGATTGAAGTTCCCAAGGGCGAGGTGTTACAAACTCTGAAAATGTGTAAATATATATATTCCCGTGGGCCAGATGGGATTTATCCTCAGATTCTCTGGGAAACCAAGAATCTGATTTCCGAGCCTTCGACTTTGATATTTATGTTGTCATTGTCCAAAGGTATAGTACCAGAACACTACAGGATAGTAAAAGTTATTCCCTCATTCAAGAAGGGAAGTAGAGAAAACCATGGAAATTATAGACCATTGACCCTCCCGTTGGTTGTGGGTAAAGTGTTGGAAAAGTTCTAAGAGATAAGATTTGTAATCATCTCGATTGGAATAAGTTTATGAGGGAAAGTCAAGCCGGTTTTGTGAATGTAAGGTCGAGACTCACAAACGTTATTAAGTTCTTTGAGTAGGTCATTAAACTAGATGTCGGTTTGGTCATTGAACTGGAAAGTTCATTACCAGACGTTTCATCACCCTACTAGCTAACAATTTCAGTGGGTCTCCAGGCGAAGCACTGTTCATGATTCCTGCTTTCTATTTATATGTTTGAGTTTCTTTGCCTTGATGATGTCATTTCCGTTGGTGATATCATTCCTGTTCTTTTTCCTCAGGGGGTGGTCGATGGCGTCGAGATCGAAGTGTTTGTTGGTAGAGTTCTTGTCGGAATGCCATGCTTTGACGAATTCTTCTGGATGTATCTGTTTGGCTTGTCCTAGGATGGACATGTTGTCTCAGTCCATTGTTGTGTTTGTCGAATGCAATGTTTGTTACAGTTCTTGCACAGTATCTTGTAAATGTCATCATGTTTTGCATGTGGACAAATAGGTAGAACACGAGACACCAGGATATATGAACATCAACTAACCACAAAACGACGTGACCCTTTCTCACTGGTATCCTTACATACAGATATGGAAAGGCACCACTTTGACTTGGACAACGCATCCATCCGTGCACAAGTGAAACAGAGACAGACACGAGAATTCCGAGAAGCATGGCATTGCAACAGGAAATCTATCAAAACGAGGTAGACCCCGTCTACAACCCCCTGAGAAAAAGAACAGGAAATGAAATCACTACAGGAAATTACACGACCAACCCAAAGAACCCCAAACATATAAATAGAAAGCAGAAATCATGAACAGTACGTCGCCCGAAGGCACAATGAAGATGTTACCCAGCAGGGTAACGAAACGTCTGGAAATGAGAAGGAATTTCTTCAACCAGAGGGATGTTACTCTATGGAACTGCTTGCCCAACGAAGTAATTGATGCTACATCAATAAATGTTTTTTTTTAAGCTAGGGCTGATTTTTGTTTGAACAATAAAGGAAGTAATGATTATCTTCAGAGGTTGGTTAAGTGGATGTATGTCCATGGAAATATCAGGCATGATCTTATTGAACGGCGAAGCAGTCGCTAAGGCCCGCATGACATAGTCTTGCTCCTCGTTCTCATGTTCTATGAAAGGAAGAGTCACATATTCCGCGATTTTAGGGAAAGGTTCCATGGGGCTGTTGGGGGAGGTGTTGAGAGAGAAGGCACACTGCACCACAGTGCCACGGAGGGAATGGTTCCTGGGAAAGGCGGACAAGGGCGGGGAGGAGAATATATGTTTGGTAACAGTATTTCGTTGGAGGTGGTGAAATTAGGAAAATATTTCGTTGATCACTTGGAGTACCATAGCGCTTAAGGATCCAGACCAAGTTCTGAAAAACACGGGATGAGAATGGATCGTTGCTTCATGATGGACATTTGCAAGATGGGCCGAAAGTCCTTCTTTGGTGCAGTGAAAGTCACAATGTCTTTGAGAAGCTAACTTTAGCAGCCATATAGCATTGTGGCAAAAAAAGGGACATAATCAGGGATTTTCATGACACCCTCAAGCCTGTCTGACACATAGCCTGCGATTACACGCCACCTATGATTTGGCACCGGCAGTCTCCATTAACAGTTGTTCACTCTCCGAGCGACAGCGTTATTCTCCTAATTGACCAAATGTTCTTCTCTTTCTTTTGTTCTTTCCCGACCAACTGTTTACTCCTTTACAATACAGAACGAGACATGATGGGATAGTTCCTGTTCGTCTGGATGATTGCAGTGTTAAAGAAACAATGCACAGGAGAAGCACAGTAGATTAGTCCGCATCTGAGTTGCAAGAGACATTTAAACCACAACCTTCTTGACGATTCCTTACTTCAGTTGCAGCAATACTGAAAAGCTCAACACCGTCCAGAACAGAGAAACTGAATTGAGCAGCAACACACAACTAATAAAACGTCGACAAACATCCTTTCTCTCCACAACCAAACACTCAGACATGCAGTCTGCACCATCCATAAGATGCACTGCAGATATTCACCAAGGATCCTTAAACAATACATTACAAACTCACAACTACATCCATCTAAAAGGAAAGGGGTAGTAGATAGATAGGAAAGATCTCCAACCCACCTACCATCCTGCTCTGGAAATATATTGCCGTTCCTCCAGAATCACTGGGTCAAAACTGTGGATTTCACTTCCCTATAATTTGGGACTACCGACAGCACACGGAAACGATGGTTCAAGAAGGCAGCTCATCATCACCTTGTCCAGTCAAATCATAAATGAACAATAAATGCTGACCTGTTCTGGAATACCCACATCCGACGAAGAATGAAAAATCATACGCTTTGGTGTTCGAAGGAGTTCTCTCTTACTGAGATATTTCTGGATTTATTTGACGGGTATCAAAGATGAGGATTTGCATTTGGGAAACTGAAACGAAGCATCACATCAGAATTTGATGGAGTTGCTTTGTTCCATGTAGCCTGAACCTCACCGGCCTTTGAAAATGAAAGCAGAAAGTTACATTCACAGTGGAGTGGAAGCATTCACATTCTGAACTATCGAGACATAATTGGAGGGGCGCTGGAGAGAAACTGCGGGAATGAGGTGACGATTCAATTACTTGTCTGCCCTGAAAATTCATCAGTGCAACCACACCGGGGAAAAACCATTCAACTGTTTTGAGTGTGGAAAGGGAGTTACTCAGTTTTCTAACTTGCTGACTCACCAGTGGGTTCACACGGAGAAGAAACCATTTAATGATGCAGAGTATAATAAACGCTTTAAAAGTTTTGACGATCTGCTGTACCATCAATGTGTTCACGTTGATGAGAAGCCATTCAAGTGTTCTCACAGAGGGAGTGGGTTCAGGCCGTCATTTGATCTCACTTTACATCTGTGAACTCAGTGGACATAGACCGTTCGCCTGTTCGAAGAATGGGAAAGGATTCATTCAGTCATTCAGTCTGCTGAAACAACAGTGAGTTCATACAGCGTGGAGATCATTCGTCCGCTGTGATTTGAAGTCAGTAATTGATTCAGGCAATCTGCTGGAATACAAGAGAGTTCACACTGGAAAGAGACTATTCACCTGCTCTTTCATTTCTCAAACTTACTGAAAGACGAGCGAATTCATATTGGCGAGAGGCCATTCATTTGTTCTGAATTGGGGAAAGGATGCACTTCAGCCATCCATCCTCCTGGTACACCAACGGGTTCACTGTGACAATAATTTGTTTTAATGACACAGTGTGGGAAATGCTTTATAAGGTTCCATTAATTGAGGTCCCATCAACATGTTCACGCTGATGAGAACACAATCTTGTGCTCTCACTGTAGGACTTTTGTTTCTCGGATATAAGTGAACACACTTCACACGGTCTTCATTTCGACGTGAAGAGCATTCAGAAATGCTGAATGCATCGAAATATATTTAAGTACAAATCCACACTTAACAATAAAGAAAAGTGTCAAGAACAGGGCAGTTACTGGATATCTACCAGGCTCCTCTAATTGTACCGAATCAGGGGAAAAAGTCTTTGAATTTGATGTGATTGAAAACTGAACAATTAAACACCAGATCAATTAAAGAGATTAAACACATCCAATGAAGTAAACGCCTACTGACAGAAAGAACACAGTTCAATTCTCGATGCAATAACACTATATCGCATTCACATGCGACCTCACTGGATTGTTTGCACTATTACCATCTTACCAGGCCGCAGAGGCTGCTACCTTCATTTGAGAAAGAAGAGGCTGGTGGTGATTTAACCAGAGCACCACCAGCCCACCGGTCAGAGAATATTTAGTGAAGAACAACCTTTAAATTAACCTCAAAACAGTGATAGGAATTGGAAACACACTGCGAGCATCACACTGCTTTATAAGCCAACAATGCAGACAACTAAGCGAAACAGATTCCACCTGAATGGGCTGTCACACGTGCGAATGAGTAATTGAATCCCTTGCTACCCACAGTGCAAATTAACTGCCTCTCCACGCACGGTGGCTCAGTGTTTAGCAGTGCTGCCTCAGAGCACGAGGGGCTGGCGTCGATTCCAGCCTCGGAGGCCTCTCTGTGTGGAGTTTGCACGTTCTTCACGTGTCTGCGTGAGTTTCCTCCAGGTCCTCAAATTTCATCCCACAAGACAAAACGGTACGCCTGTTAGGTGAACTGGACATGATATATTACCCATACCGTAGGTTAGTAGTTGGGGTAAATATAAGGGAGGGTAATGGGTTTGAGTGTTCTTTGGATGGATTGTGTGGACTTGTTGGGCCGAAGGGCCTGTTGTTTCACTGCAGGGATTCTCATGTGTTTTCTGGTGTTCCATCACATCATTGCTACTCCTTAAGCTCTTTTCAAAGTCAGACCATTAAAATTTTCTGTCATTTGTGGGAACAAGTCCATATCAGCTGAGATTGGAGACACGAGTGAATCACTTCCCAGGTAAGGAGCAAGTAAATGTTTCTCGCTCGTGTGAATGTGGTCGTGCTCACTGAATAGAGATGACCAGGTGAATCTCTTTCCACACTCAGTGCAGGCCTCTCTACAGTGTGCCCATTCTTCTTTATCTGAAGCTTTGCTGATTTAATGAATTCCTTTTCATACACAGAGCAGACGAATGGTGTCTTTCCAGTGTCATGTCGATTGGGTGACATTAGGCGGGGTTGTGAAGATAATCACTTAACAAACAGAGCAGACATATTTTCTCTCCCTTTGTTGAAGTCGTTTGCTTGCCATTAGGATTGATCCCCGAGTGAATACCTTCCCGTCCATGGAACAGCTGAGTGGCTTGTCCCCATGTGAACAGGTTGATGTTGAATTAAGATTTTGAATTTAAAACCTTTGAAGATCTTAAAGTTTATTTTTCAACAGTATGGGAAATGACTTGCAAACCTGCCTACAGACAGCATGGCCAATAAGAACACAGAAAATCAAGCCTGTCCAAGCCATACAAGGAACACCGAAAATGCCTCAGCATTGACCAAACAGGCTGACCACAGTCATTCACAAACCACCGAATACACTTCCCAAGACAAACTACCAATAAGCTTCCTCGACCAGATAAATAAAGCTGTCCCCAAGGCTGAAGTGTAATCTAATACCCCAGTGATATCAAAGCGACATGAAGCTCAGGTCAGCCAGTGAAGCACCAGAATACCTTGCTCACCTCAGGAGAGCAACAATGGTATCACCTCACAGCCAACGAAAGGGACATTCTCAAATATCCACGAAGAGAGCTGGAACCCCCTGATTCCATTCTAGAACTGATTAATGCTGCTGGATGCTTGATTGAGTCCAGATTGTATTAAGCACGTCCAGAGCTTGTGCCGCGATCCGGATCAAGCCAGGGGAGAGCCGGACGGGCAAGGGAAGCCTGGCAAAATAGAATGAGAGACTGCTGATTAAATTTTTCCCATCAATCCTAAGAGATTCCTCAGCTCGAAGGAAATTGACCGGGGCTCCACCAGTTCACTTTTTTCTCTGTCTTGTGGTTTCTGATCATTTGCTTTGGATGTGTCTGTTTGTTTTGCGGTTGCTGACTGCATGTATTGTCAGTTTCAGGTGTCTCATCTAAGTGTGTTTATCCATCAGACAAGTGTTTGTTTACAGTGTGGTACGCGATAGTCCTTTATTGCTTGACCTGTCAATCATTCACTGCTTGTGTGTTCTGTAAGTACTCCCTTTGTCTTTCCTCGAAAGTTGAAGTGCAATGCGTAGCAGTCAACGCAGGACGTCCAGTACGCCATGGCGGCAGGGAATTCCACCCACTGCTGGGATGTGCTCGCTGGACAACCCCAACTATGTGGTGAAAACAGCCAAGGACCGTAATTGTCCAAGACGATATTGAGGAGGCATGGAAGTTTAGATTCCCTTCAATGTCGAAACAGGCCCGTCGACCCAACCAGTCCACACCGACCCTCAGAAGAGGAAGCCACGCAGACCCATTTCCCTCCCACGAATGCACCTGACACTATGGGCAATTTAGCACGGCCATTTCACCTGACGTGCACATCTTTGTGATTGTGTGACGAAACCGGAGCACGTAGAGGAGTCCCACGCAGACATGGCGAGAATGCGCAAACTGCAGACAGACAGTCGCCCAAGGCTGCAATCGAACCTGGGACCCTGGCGCTGTGAGGTAGCAGTGACAACCACGCCGCCCTGTAAATGCGTGAACTTCCAAATAAAGATATGAGATTCTCTTGTTATACCTGGTTCACTGGCAGACACTGTGCTGAAAGAGACAAGGGATGACTGTTACATTACCCACTTTACTTTACCCGCCTCCACCACTACCGCTGGCAGCTTTTTCCACATATACGTGAAAAGGTTACCCCTCAGGTTTTTTTTTCAAATGTTTCTCCTCTCACGTTAAACTGCTGTCCTCTAGTTTTGGACTCTCCCACTCGAGGACAAAGGCCTTGGCTATTCACCATATCAATGCCTGCATGATTTTATAAGTCTTGTTCAGGCCACTCCTGAGCCTCCTTTTCTCTCACTGCAGGGAAAAGAGAAGCCCCAGCCTATTCAGCTTCGGCTTATACCATAAACACTCCAGTTCCAGCATCATTCTGGGAAATCTTTTCTACACCCTCTCAAGTTTCACAAAATCCTTCATAGAAACGGTCAGCCAGATTTGTCTAAAATAATTCTAAATGTGGCCTCACAAATGTTCTGTACAGCTGAGACATGACATCTCGACTCCTACACTTAACATTATGACCAATGAACGAAAGCATGCCAAACACCTTTTTCCCCACCCTGTCTCCCTGCAACTTCACTTTCAAGGAATGATGCATCTGCACCCTTTGGTTTCTTTGCTGAGCAACACTCCCCAAGGGCCCAGCCATTAATTGTATAAGTCCTGGCCTGGTTTGCATTACAAAACCGCAACAGCTACATTTATTTAATGAAGCATGGGTTCATGAAAGGCAAGTCATCTTTAACGGATTTATTGAAATTCTTTGAGGTGATAATGAGCGTGGTAGACAATGGGGAACTGGTGAACGTGTTGTATCTGGATTTCCAAAAGGCATTCAGCAAGGTGCTGCACAAAAGGCTGCTGCATAAAATAAAGATGCACAGTGTTACGGGCAATGCATTAGCATGGACAGAAGAATGGTTAACTAACAGAACGCAAAAATTGGGGATAAATGGGTGTTTTTCTGGTTGAAAATCGGTGACTAGTGATGTGTCTCAGGGATCAGTGTTGAGAATGCAACTGTTTACAATTGTTGGGACTGCAATTATTTACAATTCAGGTAGATTGCTTCGAGGTAGAGACCAAGTGTCGTGTGTTGTAGTTCGCAGAAGCCACATAAATGAGTGATAGAGCAAAGTGTGCAGAAGGATATAGACAGGTTAAGGGAGTGGGCAAGGGTCTGGCAGATGAAGTACAATGTTAGTAAACATGAGGCCATCCATTTTGGTAGGAATAATAACAAAGTGGTGAAAACAATGACTGCAGATGCTAGAAACCAGATTCTGGATCAGTGGTGCTGGAAGAGCACAGCAATTGAGGCAGCATCCGACGAGCAGCAAAATCGACGTTTCGGGCAAAAGCCCTTCATTGCTGTGCTCGTCCAGCACCACTGATCCATCATAACAAAGTGGACTACTTTAAAATGGTGAAAAATTACAGAATGCTGCTGTGCAGGGGGCCCTAGGTGTTCTTGTGCATGAAACACAAAAGTCTGGTTTGCAAGTCCAGTAGCTAATTCGGAAGACAAATGGAATAACGTCCTTCATTGCCAGTAGATAGAGTTTAAAATTAGGACTTTCTGCTGCAGCTGTATAGGGCGCTGGTGTGGCCACGCCTGGAGTACTCTGTACACTTTTCATCGCCTTACATGAGATGACACTGAGGTGAGGTTTGCTAAGGAGTTTGACTACGTTGATTCTGGAAATGAGGGGGTTGGCTTATGAGCAGACTGGGATTATACTCATTGGAATTCAGAAGAATGGGGGAGGGGATTGTAAAATTATAAATGCGACAGATAAGACAGAAGCAGAGAGGCTCAAAGTTTTTGAGAAGATTTGTAGCTCGGGTGCTCGTTGTTGTGGTTCTGTTCGCCGAGCTGGGAATTTGTGTTGCAGACGTTTCGTCCCCTGTCTCGGTGGCATCCTCAGTGCTTGGGGGCCTCCTGTGAAGCGCTTCTATGACGTTTCCTCCCGCATTTATAGTGGTGTGTATCTGCCGCTTCTGGTTGTCAGTTCCAGTTGTCAGCTGCAGGGGCCGGTGTATTGGGTCCAGGTCGATGTGCTTATTGATTGAATCTGTGGGTGAGTGCCATGCCGCTAGGAATTCCCTGGCTGTTCTGTGTTAGGCTTCTCCCAATAGTAGTTTTGTCCCATTCGAACTCATATTGCTTGTCATCTGCGTGTGTGGCTACTAAGGATAGCTGGTCAAGCCAACGTCTTCACCCAAAGGGTTGTGAATCTCTGGAATCCCCTGCCTCGTGAAGCAGCTGAGGCTAACCTGTTGAATGTTTTAAAGGTGCAGATAGATTTGTGAACAGTAAAGGAATGAAGGGTTATAGTGAGCGGTGGGTAAGTGGAGTCTCAGTCCATTGAAAGATGATCCACGATGTTATTGAAAGGCAGAGCTGACTCATGGAGTCAGATGGCCTACTCCTGATTGTATTTCTAATGTTCGGATGTTGTTATGTTCTAACAGGCCTCCAATTCAAAAAGTAATGCTCTCTAACTACTAAATAAAAACGGAAAGAACTGTGGATGCTGTGTATCAGAAACAAAAGCAGAAACTGCTGGAAATGCTCAGAAGGTCTGGCAGCATCTCTGGCGTGAAAGGCTCACCAGTTTATGGTTCCCTTGCTTTTCCATACAACTTTCTTCAATAATGCTGCCACATTCGTCACTCTCCAGTCTTCTGGCATCTAATCTATGATTATCAACGATACAAATATCTCAGCGAGGGGTTCAGGAATCTCTTCCCTCTCTTCACACAAAGTTCTGGGAAATATCTAATCAGGTCTCCAGGATTTATTTAAATTCTTCTACTTCAAGACCTCCAACACCTCCTTTTCTGTAAACTGAACTCATTTTAAGATCACATTATTTATTTCCCAAGTTTCTTAGCTTCCCTGCTCCTGTCTACTTTAAGTATTGATGCAAAATATTTGCTTAGTGTCTCTGCCATCTCCTGTAGGAAAGCCATGTTGATCTTTAAGGGCTGTATTCTCTCCTTAGTTATTCTTTTAACCTTAAAATAATTTTAGAATCTTTTCGGATTCTCCTTAATTCTATTTGCCAAAGCAATTTTATGTCCCCTTTTTCCCCTCATGATTTCCTGTTTAAGTATACTCCTACTGCCCTTATATCCTTCTCAGGATCACTCAATCCCAGCTCTCTATATCTGATGAATGCCCCCTTCTTTTTCTGGACAGGAATTGCAATTTCCCTCATCATTGAGCTTTTCCCATGCCTTGCCCTTCACACAAACAGAAACATACCAACACTGAACTCTCATTGTCTCATTCTTAAAGGCCTCCCACTTGTCAGCCATCCCTTTACCTGTGAATAACCTCCTCCAACCAACTTCTCAAAGTCTAATACCATCGAAACTGGCCGCACTCTAATTTGAAACTTTCATTTTTAAATCAATGTTATCCTTTTGTATCATTATTATTAAACCAATAGAATTATGATCACTTTCTCTGAAGCCTACCCCTATGAACACCTCAGACATTTGTCCTGCCTTGGTTCCCAACAGACGGTCAAGTATTGCACACTGTCGAGTAGGTGCATCCACATATTGAATAACAACGTTTTATTGTACACACTTAAATAATTTCTCCACATTCCAAGATCTTAACACTACCCCAAACTCTGTTTGGAAAGTTAAAATTCCCTACCATTATCCTTTTTTCTTAAAGATAGCATAATCGCTTGTAAATTTCCCACTGACTATTAGGAGGCCCATTTTACAATCCCAGCAAGGTCATCACCTCTTTCTTATTTTTAAGTTTCATCCATATAACTTCACTGGGCAATCTACAAGAAATATCCTCTCTACATCCAGCTGTAATGTTCTGTCTATCCAAAAACACCACTCCACCTGCTCGCTTGCTCCTCTTGTCTATACATTCTATACCATCTATATCCTGGAACATTAAGCTGCCAGTCCTGTTCATTCCTGTGCCACATTTCTGTAATGGTAATGATATCCTTGTCCCACATTCCCATCTATGCCCTTTGTTCATCTGTCTCACATGTCAGGCCTCTTGCATCAAAGTAAATGCAATTTCGCAGTCTTACCTCGCTCTTGCCAAACTGTTGTCTGCCTTGACTCCTAGAATTGCTCACCGCATCTCACCTGAAAAATTTCTTATTCTCACTATCTTCTTGGTTCCCACCATCCCCTTACTAGTTTAAAACCTTCAGCATACAGCTAGCAAATTTCCCCACAAGAATATCGGTCCCCTTCCAATTCAGCTCCCTCTTATACAGGTCATTTCTATCCCTGAAGAGATCCCAGTGATTGAAAAGTAGTAATCCTAACCCCTGCAGCAGCTCCTCAGCCACACATTAGCTGCTCTATCTGACTGTTCCTAATCTCAATATTCCATTAGTTTTTAAACAAACCCCAACATGACATTTGCCATCCTTTTTGACAGTTGAAATTAAAAGCTAACTTTTTGTGGTTCGGAGATGCTGACTCCCTGTAGATTTCTGAATTCAATCTCTATCTTGCCTGTTAAAATGCATAACTTCACTGTTTATGTCTGTTCTCATTTATTTAATGCACATTACATTATTTTGCAAAGCTCCTTGTTCACTCTCTTGCCCTATCTGTATCCTTGTAAATCCTTTCTGAACCCTTTCCAG
Source organism: Chiloscyllium plagiosum (assembly GCF_037043375.1). Classification (NCBI taxonomy): domain Eukaryota; kingdom Metazoa; phylum Chordata; class Chondrichthyes; order Orectolobiformes; family Hemiscylliidae; genus Chiloscyllium; species Chiloscyllium plagiosum. The sequence goes on along the minus strand of NW_028270159.1, from coordinate 97,903,331 downwards.
TTTCACAACATCCTTCCGATATGAAGGAGACCAGAATTGCACGCAATATTTCAGCAGTGGCCTAACCAATGTTCTGTACAGCCGCAACATGACCTCCCAACTCTTGTACTCAATATTCTGACCAATAAAAGAAAGCATACAAAATGCATTCTTCGCTATCCTATCTACCTGCGACTCCACTTTCAAGGACCTATGAACCTGCAGTCCAACGTCTCTTTGTTCAGCAACACTACCTAGGAACTTACCATTAAGTATATAAATCCTACTAAGATTTGCTATCCCAAAATGCAGCACCTCGCATTTATCTGAATTAAACTCCATTTGCCACCTCTCAACCCATTGGCCCATCTGTTAAGGATCCTGTTGTAATCTGAGGTAACCCTCTTCACTATTCACTGCACCTCCAATTTTGGTGTCATCTGCAAACTTACTAACTGCACCTCTTATGCTCGCATCCAAACCATTTATGTAAATGACAAAAAATAGAGGGACCAGCACCGATCCTTGTGGCACTCCAATGGTCACAAGCCTCCAGTCTGAAAAACAACCCTCCACCACCACCCTCTGTCTTCTACCTTTGATCCAGATCTGTATCCAAATAGTTCTCGCTGTATTCCATGACATCTAACCTTGCTAATCTGCCACCCATGGGGAACCATGTCGAACACCTTACTGAAGTCCATATAGATCACATCTACTGCTCTGCCCTCATCAATCTTCTTTGTAACTTCATCAAAAAACTCAATCGCGTTTGTGAGACATAATTTCCCACGCACAAAGCCATGTTGACTATCCCGAATCAGTCCTTGCCTTTCCAAATACATGTGCATCCTGTCCCTCAGAATTTCCTTCAACAACTTGCCCACTGCCGAGGTCAGGCTCACCGGTCTATAGTTCCCTGGCTTGTCCTCAACACCCTTCTTAAACATTGGCACCACGTTTGCCAACCTCCAGTCTTCCGGCACATCACCTGTGACTATCGATGATACAAATAACTCAGCAAGAGGCCCAGAAATCACTTCTCTAGCTTCCCACAGAGTTCTCGGTACACCGGATCAGTTTCTGGGGATTTATCCACTTTTAACCGTTTCAAGACATACAACACTACCTCCTCTGTAATCTGGACATTTTGCAAGATATCACCATCTATTTCCCGACAGTCTATATCTTCCATATCCTTTTCCACAGTAAATACTGATGCAAAATATTCAATTAGTATCTCCCCCATTTTCTGTGGGGAGATTGCATTTTTGGATTGGGATCCAAAAGGGAGGGTGTGTGTGAGGTGTTCAGTCTAGAGTTCAGTCAGGGAGGGGGTGATTGCAGTGATGAGCAGGGATCAGTCAGGGAGGGTGTGTTTGCAGTGTTCAGTAGGGATCAGTCAGGGACGGGATGATTGCAGTGTTGGATAGAGATGAGTCAGGGAGTGGATGCGTCAGACGTTGTGTAGGGATCATTCAGGGAGAGCGAGAGTGCAGTGTTGGGTAGGGATCAGAGAGGGACGGAGAGATTACACTGCTGAGTAGAGATCAGTCAGTGATTGGGAGATTGCAGTGTTGGTTAGGGATCAGTCTGTGAGAGGGCGATTGCAGTTTGGATAGGGATCAGTCAGGCAGGGGGTGAATGCAATATTGGGCAGCGATCAGTCAGGGAGGTGGAGACTGCAATGTTGTGTAGGGATCAGTCAGGGAGGAGAGTCATTGAAGTATTCGGTAGGCATACGTCTGGGAGCGGATGATTACAGTGTTGGGTTAGGGATCACTCAGGGATTGGGAAATTGCAGTGTTGGGTAGGTATCAGTCAGGGAGGGGGTGAGTGCACTTTTTGGTAGCGATCAGTCAGGGAGGGGGAGATCACAATGTTGGGCAGGGCTCAGTCAGAGACGGGGTGATTACAGTGTTTGGTCAGGATCAGTCAGGGAGGGGGTGATTTCTGTGCTGTGTAGGGTTCAGTCCGGGTGGGGGAGATTGCAGTGTTTGGTCGGGATCACTCAAGGAGGGGGAATTTGCAGTGTTGAGTAGGAAACAGTCTGCAAGTGGGAGATTACAGTGTTGGGTAGTGATCAGTCAGGGAGGGAGAGATTGTGGTTTTGGGTAGGGATCAATCGGGGCGGGGGAGACTGCAGTGTAGGGTAGGGATCAGTCAGGGAGAGGGAGATTGCAGTGTTGGATATTGATCAGTCAGGGAGGGGGAGGTTAATTGGGTAGGGATCAGTCAGCGAGGAGAAAATTGCAGTGTTGTGTCGAGATGAGTCAGGGAGGGATTGTTGCAGTGTTGGGTTGGGGTCAGTGAGGGGGGAGATTGCAATGTTGGGTAGGGATCAGTCAGGGATGTGGGAGAATGCAGTTTTGGGTAGAGATCAGTTTGGAAGGGTGTTTATGAGTTGTTGTGTGAGGTGTACATTTAGAGAGGGGGAGGTTGTTGTGTTGGGTAGTGATCAGTCAGGGACTTGGAGATTGTAATTTTGCCTAGGGGTCAGTCAGGGAGTGGGAGAATCCAGTTTTGGTTAGGAATCAGTCAGAGATATTGGAGTGTTGAATAGCTTTTAGTCAGGAAGGGCGTGTCTGAGTTGTTGTGTACGGACCATTGAGGGTGACGGTGATTGCAGTGTTAGTAGGGGTCATTGAGGGAGGGGGAGAATGCAGGTTTGGGTAGGGATCAGACAGGGAAGGGATTATTGCTGTGTTGGATAGATCAGTCAGGGCGTGGATGAATGCAGTGTTGAGTCGGGATCAGTCAGCGAGGGGAAAATTACGGTGTTGGGTAGGAATCAGTCAGGGATGGCGAGATTTCAGTGTTGGGAAGGGTTCAGTCAGGGAGGTGGAGATTGCTGTGATGGGTAGGATCAGGCAGGGAGGGGGAGATTGCAGTGTTGGATAGTGATCAGTCAGGGAGCGGGAGATTGCAGTGTTGGGTAGAGATCCGTCACGGTGGAGTAGATTGCAGTATTGGTTAGGGATCAGTCAGGGAGGGGGTGTTTGCACTGTTGGGTGGGGATCAGTCAGGGAGGGGGTGATTGCAGTGTTGGGTCAGGATCAGTGAGGGAGTGGGTGTGTAAGACGTTGTGTAGGGATCGGTTAGAGAGAGGGTGCGTGCAATGTTGTGTTGGGATCAGTCAGGGCAGGGATGATTGTTGTGTTGGGTAGTGATCAGTCAGGGAGGGGGATATTACAGCTTTGAGTAGATATCAGTCATGGAGGCGGAAATTGGAGTGTTGAGTCGGGATCAGTTATGGAGAGGGAGGGGGAGAGTGCAGTGTTGGATAGGGATCAGTCAGGGAGGGTGTGAGTGCAATGTTGTGCAGCGATCTGTCAGGGAGGTGGAGACTGCAGTGCTGGGTAGGGATCGGTCAGGGAGGGGTGTTTGCACTGTTGGGTAGGGATCAGTCAGGGAGGGGGAGATTTCAGTATTGGGTAAGGTTCAGTCAGGGAACTTGAGATTGCAGAGTTGGGTCAGGTTCAGTCAGGGAGGGGGAGATTGCAGTATTGGGTAAGGTTCAGTCAGGGAGCTTGAGATTGCAATGTTGGGTCGGGTTCAGTCAGGGAGGGGGATTGCTGTGTTGGTTAGGGATCAGACAGGGAGGGGGAGATTGCAGTGTTGGGTACGGATCTGTCACGGAGGGAATGATTGCAGAGTTGGGCAGGGATCAGCCTGGGAGGGGGTGTGTGAGGTGTTGTGCAGGGATCTGTTAGGGAGAGTGAGAGTGCAGTGTTGTGCAGGGATCAGTCTGGGAGGGGAAAATTGCAGTGTTGGGTAGGGATTCATTCGGGAGAGGGAGAGTGCAGTGTTGGACAGGGATCAGTCTGAGAGGGGATAATTGCAGCTTTGGGTAGGTATCGGGGTGTGTGAGGTGTTGTGTAGGGATCGGTTAGGGAGGGGGAGAGTGCAGTGTTGGTAAGGGAACAGTCAGGGAGTGGGAGAATCCAGTTGAGGGTAGGGATCAGCCGCGGGGGTTGTGATTGCAGTGTTGGGTAGCGATCAGTCAGGAAGCGGGAGAATGGAGTTTTGGATAGGATTCAGTCAGAGAGTTTGCAGTGTTGAGTAGGTATCAGTCAGGAAGGATGCGTGTGCGGCGTTGTGCACGGATCAGTGAGGAAGACGGTGACTGCAGTGTTGGGTAAGGATCAGTCAGAGAGGGGGAGATTGCTGTGTTGGGTAGGGATCAGTCATGGAAGGGGTGATTGCTGTTTTGGATAAATCAATCAGCGAGTGGGTGATTGCAGAGTTTAGTAGGTTTCTGTCAGGGAGGGGGTGATTACATTGTTGGGCAGGGATCAGTCTGGGAGGAGACAATTGTAGTGTTGGGTAGGGATCAGTCAGGGAGGGGGTGAGTACAGTGATGGGTATGGATCAGTCGGGGAGGGGTGATTGCAGTGTTGGATATGGATTAGACAGGGAGGGGGTGATCGCAGAGTTGGGTAGGGATCAGTCATGGAGATGGTGATTGCAGTGTTGGGTAGGGGTCAATCAGGGATCGGGAGATTGCAGAGTGGAGCAGGGATCAATCAGGGAGAGTGTGATTGCAGTGTTGGGTAGGCACCAGTCAGGATGGGGGTGTGTGAGGTGTTGTGTAGGGATCTGTTAGGGAGAGGGAGAGTGCAGTGTTGGACAGGGATCAGTCTGGGAGGGGATAATTGCAGCTTTGTGTAGGGATCAATCCGGGAGGAGGAGATTGTAGTGTTGGTTAGTGATCAGACAGGGAGGTGGTGATTGCAGTGTTGGGTAGGAATCATTCAGGGCGGGGGAGGGGTGTGAGGTGTCGTGTAGGGATCTGTTAGGGAGAGGGAGAGTGCAGAGTTGAGTAGGGATAAGTCAAGGATGGGGAGATTGCAGTGTTCGGCAGGGATGAGTCTGGGAGGGAGAGATTGCATTGTTTGCTAGGGATCAGTCAGGGAGGGGGAGATTGCAGTGTTGGGTCGCGTTCAGTCAGAGAGAGGGAGATTGCAGTGTTGGGTCATGGTCAGTCAGTGGGGTTGATTGCAGTGTTGGGTATGAGGTCAATCAGGGAGGGGGATATTGCAGTTTTGGTAGGGATCAGTCAGGGAGGGGGTAATTACAGTGTTGGGTAGGGATCATTCAGGGAGGAGAAAGTGAGGACTGCAGATGCTGGAGATCAGAGCTGAAAATGTGTTGCTGGAAAAGCGCAGCAGGTCAGGCAGCATCCAGGGAACATGAGAATCGACGTTTCGGGCATAAGCCCTTCTTCAGGAATGAGGCCTCATTCCTGACGAAGGGCTTATGCCCGAAACGTCGATTCTCCTGTTCCCTGGATGCTGCCTGACCTGCTGCGCTTTTCCAGCAACACATTTTCAGCATCATTCAGGGAGGGGTGCTTGCAGTTTTGGGTAGGGATCAGTCAAGGAGGGTGTGTGTGAGTTGTTTTGTAGGGATCTCTTAGGGAGAGGGAGAGTGCAGTGTTGGGCAGGAATCAGACTGGGAAGAGGTGATTGCAGTTTTGGGTAGGCACGGGTCAGGGAGGGGGTGAGTGAGGTGTTGTGTATGGATATGTTAGGGAGTGGGAAAGTGCAGTGTTGGGCAGGGAACAGACTAGGAGAGGAGAATTGCAGTGATGGCTAGGGATCCGTTTTGGAGAGGGAGAGTGCAGTGTTGGGAGGGGATCAGTCTGGGAAGGGATAATTTCAGTTTTGGGGAGGTATCAGTTCGGGAGGTGGAGATTCCAGTGTTGGTTAGTGATCAGTCAGGGAGGTGGTTACGGCAGTGTTGCGTAGGTACCAGTCAGGGAGCGGGAGTGTGAGGTGTTGTGTCCGCATCAGTTCGGGATAGGGAGAGTGCAGTGTTGGGTAGGGATGGGTCAGGGAGGGGGAGAGTGCACTGTTGTGTAAGGATCATTCAGGGATGGGGAGATTGCTGCGTTGGGCAGGGATCAGTCTTGGAGCGAGAGATTGCAGTGTTGGCAAGGGATCCGTCAGGGAGGGGGAGATTGCAGTGTTGGGTAGGGATCAGTCAGGGAGGGGGAGATTGCAGTGTTGGGTAGGGATCAGTAAGGGAGGGGGAGATTGCAGTGTTGGGTATGGATCAGTAAGGGAGTGGTGAGTGCAGTGCTGGGTAGGGATCAGTCGGGGAGGGGAAGATTGCACTTTTGGGTAGGGGTCAGTCAGGGAGGGGGTGATTGCAGTGTTGGGGAGGGATCAGTCAAGGAGGGGGATATTGCAGTGTTGGATATTGATCAGTCAGGGAGGAGCAGACTAATTGTTGGATGGGGATTAGTCAAGGAAAGCGCGATTGCTGTGTTAGGTAGGAATCAGTCACGGAGTGAAAATTGCAGTGTTGGGTAGGCATACATCTGGGACCGGATGATTGCAGTGTGCGGTTTGAGGTCAATCAGAGAGGGGGGTATTGTAGTTTTTGGTAGGGATCATTCAGGGAGGCGGTGTTTACAGTGTTGGAAACGGATCATGCAGGGAGGGGGAGATTGCAATGTTGGGTAGGTATGTTTCAGGGTTGGGGAGAATGCAGTTTTGGGAAAAGCACAGTCGTGGAGGTGGAGACTGCAGTGTTGGGCAGCGATCAATCAGGGAGGGACGACGTGCAGTGTTGTGTAGAGATCAGTCTCTGAGGGGTGTGTGAGGTGTTGTGTAGGGATCAGTTCGGGAGTGGGTGAGAGCCGTGTTTGGTAGGGATCAATCAGGGAGGGGGTTATTGCAGTAGCGGGTAGGGATCTATCAGTGACGGGACAATTGCTTTGTTGGGTAGGGATCAGTCAGGAAGGTGTCGATTGCTGTTTTAGATAGGAATCAGTCAGGGAGAGTCGGACTGCTGTTTGGATAGGGATCAGTCAGAGAGGGTGTGCGTGCAATGTTGGGCAGTGATAGTGAGGGTCGGGATCAGTCAGGGAGGGGAGATGGCAGTTTTGGGTAGGCATAAGTCTGGGAGGGGATGATTACAGTGTTGGGTAGCGATCAATCAGGGAGGGGGAAATTACTGCGTTGACTAGGGGTCAGTCAGGAAGGGGGAGTTTGCAGTGTTGCGTAGGGATCAGTCAGGGAGGCGGAGAATGCTTTTTTTGACTAGGAATCAGTGAGGGATGGGGAGATTGCAGCCTTGGGCCGGAATCAGTCAGGGAGGGGTGAGTTCAGTGTTGGGTAGGAATAGGTCAGGTAGGGGTAATTGCAGTGTTGAATCGGGATCAATCAGGGAGTGGGAGATTGCAATGTTGGGTAGGGATCAGTCAGGGACATGGAGATTGCAGTGTTGGGTAGGAATCAGTCAGGGAGGGTGAGATTGAAGTGTTGGTAGGATTCAGTCAGTGAGGGGGAGATTGCCGTGTTGGGTTGGGATTAGACAGGGAGCGGGTGATTGCATTGCTTGATAGGGATCAGTTAGGGAGTTGGAGAATGCAGTTTTTGGAAGGGATCAGTCAGGGAGGGAGTGATTACAGTGTTGGGTACGGATCAGGCAAGGAGGATGAGATAGCAGTGTTGGGTAGGGATGTATCAGGGAGGGGGAGTTTGCAGTGTTGAATAGTGATCAGTCAAGGAGGGGGAAGTTAATCTTTGGGTAAAGATTAGTCAAGGAGAGGGCGATTGTTGTGTTGGGTAGTAATCAGTCAGGGAGTGAAGATTGAAGTGTTGGGTAGGCATAAGGCAGGGACCAGATAATTACAATGATGGGTTTGAGATCAATCAGGGAGGGGGATATTGCAGTTCTTGGTAGGGATCAGTCGGGGATGGGGTAATTACAGTATTGGGCAGGGATCAGACAGGGAATGGGAGATTGCAGTGTTGGGTAGGGATGTGTCGGGGGGGGGAATGCAGTTTGTATAGGGATCAGTCAGGGTGGGGTTGAGTGCACAGCTGTCTGGAGACCTGTCAGGCAGGGGGAGATTTCAGTGGTGGGTAGAGACCAGTCAGGGAGGGGCGAATGCAGTGTTGATTTGAGATCAGTCAGGGAGGTAGTGATTGCAGTTTTGGGTAGGGATCCGGCAGGGAGGGGGAGATTGCAGTGTTGGGTAGGGATCAGTCAGCGAGGGTGTGATTGCAGTGTTTGTAGGTTTCAGTCAGGGAGGGGGAGATTGCCGTGTTGGGTAGGGATCAGACAGGGAGCGGGTGATTGCATTGCTTGGTAGGGATCAGTCAGGGAGTGTGAGAATGCAGTTTTTGGTAGGGCTCAGTCAGGGAGGGTGCGATTACGGTGTTGGGTACGGATCAGGCAAGGAGGATGAGATAGCAGTGTTGGGTAGCGGTCAGTCAAGGAGGGGAAAGTTAATATTTGGGTAAAGATTAGTCAAGGAGAGGGCGATTGCTGTGTTGGGTAGGAATCAGTCAGGGAGTGAAGATTGAAGGGTTGGGTAGGCCTAAGTCAGGGACCTAATTATTACAGTGTTGGGTTTGAGATCAATCAGGGTGGGGGTATTGCAGTTTTTGGTAGGGATCAGTCAGGGATGGGGTAATTACAGTGTTGGGCAGGGATCAGGCAGGGAGTGGGAGATTGCAGTGTTGGGTAGGGATCAGTCAGGGAGGGGGAATGCAGTTTTGGAAGGACACAGTCAGGAAGGTGGAGATTGCAGTGATGGGCAGCGATCAATCAGGGAGGGGCGACGTGTATTGTTGGGTAGGGATCAGTCACTGAGGGTGTGTGTGAGGTGTTGTGTAGGGATCAGTTAGGGAGGGGGTGAGAGCAGTGTAGGGTAGGGATCAGTCAGGGAGGGGGTGTTTGCAATAATGGGTCGGTATCTGTCAGGGACGGGGCAATTACTGTATTGGGTAGGGATCAGTCAGGGATGTGGCGATTGCTGTTTTAGATAGAGATCAGTCAAGGAGGGGGTGAGTGCAGTTTGGATAGGGATCAGTCAGGGTGGAGATGAGTGCACAGCTGTGTGGAGATCTGTCAGGGAGGGGGAGATTGCAGCGTTGGGTAGGGATTAGACAGGGAGTGGGAGCCTGCCGTGGTGGGTAGGGACCAGTCAGGGAGAGGCGAATGCAGTGTTGATTTGAGATCAGCCAGGGAGGGGTGATTGCAGTTTTGCGCAGAAATTAGTCAGGGAGGGGGAGATTGCAGTGTTGGGTAGGGAACAGTCTGGGAGGGGGTGAGTGCAGTGTTGGGTAGGGATCAGTCAGGGAGGGGGAGATTGCAGTGTTGGGTAGGGATCAGTCAGGGAGGGGGTGAGTGCAGTGTTGGGTATGGATCAGTCAGGTAGGGGGTGAGTGCAGTGTTGGATAGGGATCAGTCAGGGAGAGGGAGATTGCAGTGTTGGGTAGGGATCAGTCAGGGAGGGGGTGAGTGCAGTGTTGGGTAGGGATCAGTCAGGGAGGGGGTGAGTGCACTGTTGTGTGGGGATCAGTCAGGGAGGGGGAGATTGAAGTGTTGGATAGGGATCAGTCAGGGAGGGGGAGGGTACAGAGTTGGGTAGGGATTAGTCAGGGAAGGTGTGTGTCAGGTGTTGTGTTGGGAACAGTTAGGGAGAGGCTGAGTGCAGTGCTGGGTAGGGATGAGTCAGGGAGAGGGACGGTACAGTGTTGGGTAGGGATCAGTCAGGAAGGGTGAGATTGCTGTGTTGGGTAGAGATCAATCAGTGAGGGGGTGACTGCAGTTTGGATAGGGATCAGACACGGAGGGGTTGAGTGCAATGTTGGGCAGGGAATAGCCAGGGAGGGGGTGATTACAGTGTTGGGGAGGGATCAGTCCGAGAGGGGGATATTGCAGTGTTGTGTAGGGATCAGTCAGTGAGGGGTTGAGTGCGATGTTGTGCAGCGATCAGCCACGGAGAGGTTGGTTGCAGTGTTTTGGAGGGATCAGTCAGGGAGGGGGTGAGTGCAATGTTGGGTAGGGATCAGTTAGGGAGGTGGTGAGTGCAATGTTGGGTAGGGAATAGTCAGGGAGGGGGTGGTTACAGTGTGGTGTAGGGATTAGTCAGGGAAGAGGAATGTGCAGAGTTGTGTCGGGATCATTTCTGGAGAGGGAGAGTGCAGTGTTTGGAAGGGAACAGTCAGGGAGGGGGAGGTTACAGTGTGATGTAGGGATTAGTCAGGGAGGGAGTGTGTGAGGTGTTGTGTTGGGATCATTTAGGGAGAGGTTGATTGCTGTGTTGTGCACTGATCAGTCAGATAATGGGCGATTGCTCTGTTTAGTAGGGATCCGTCAGCGAGGGGGCGATTGCAGAGTTTGGATAGGGATCAGTCAGGGAGCGGTGACTGCAGTGTTGTGTAGGGATCAGTCAGGGAGGGGGAGATTGCCGTGTTGGGTAGGGATCATTCAGCGAGGGTGTGATTGCAGTGTTGGGTAGGGGACAGTCAGGGAGGGAGATATTGCAGTGTTGTCCAGGGATAAGTCACACAGGGGTGATTGCAGTGTTTGTAGGGATCAGTCAGAGGGGTTTGATTGCAGTGTTGGGTAGGGGTGAGTCATGGAGAGGGAGATTCAGTGTTGGTTAGGGATCAGTCAGGGAGGGGGAGATTACAGTGTTGGGTAGGGATCAGTCAGGGAGGGGAGTTTGAAGTGTTGGATAGTGATCAGTCAGGGATGGGGAGGATAATTTTTGGGTAGGAATTAGTCAAGGAGAGAGCAATTGCTGTGTTGGGCAGGAATCAGTCAGGAAGGGAAGATTGCACTGTTGGGCAGAGATCAGTCAGGGAGAGCGGGATCGCAGTTTTTGGTAGGGATAGGTCAGGGAGGGGGACATTACAGTGTTGGGAATGTATCAGGCAGGGAGAGCGAGATGTCAGTGCTGATAAGTGATTTGTCAGGGTGGGGGAGAAAGCAGTTTTGGGAAGGGCACAGTTAAGGATGTGGAGATTGCTGTGTTGGGCAGCGATCAATCAGGGAGGGACGATGTGGAATGCTGGGTAGGGATCAGTCACTGAGGGGGTGTGTGAGGTTTTGTCTACGGATCAGTTAGGGAGATGGTGAGATCAGTGTTGGGTAGGATTCAGTCAGGGAAGGGGTGACTGCAGTTTGGATACAGATCAGTCAGGGAGGGGGTGAGTGCAATGCTGGGCAGTGATCAGCCAATGAGGGGATGATTACAGTATTGGTCGGGATCAGTCAAGGAGGGGTGATTGCAGTGTTGAGTAGGGATCAGTCAAGGAGAGGGAATGTTCAGTGTTGTGTCGGGATCAGTTCGGGAGGGGGAGAGTGCAGTGTTGGGTAGGGATCAGTCAGGGATGGGGAGCTTGCAGTGTTGGCCCGGCATCAGTCAGGGAGTGGGTGATTGCAGTGTTGGTTAGGGATCAGTCAGGGAGGGGGGAGTTCAGTTTTGCGTAGGGATCCGTCAGGGATGGAGAAATGGTAGTGTTGAGTCTGGATCAATCAGGGAGGGGAAGATTGCAGTATTGGGTTGCGATCAGTCAGGGCGGGGGAGATTGCAGTTTTGAGGAGGAATCAGACAGGGAGGGGTTGATTGCAGTGTAGGGTAGGCTTAAGTCAGGGAGGGGGAGACTGCAGTGTTTGAAAGGGAACAGTCTGGGAGGGTGAGATTACAATGCTGGGTAGGGATTAGTCAGGGAAAGGATGACTGTAGTGTTGGGTAGGGATCAGTCTGAAAGGGGGAAATTGCAGTGTTGTGAAGGGAACAGTCTGGGAGGGGGTGAATGCAGTGTTGTTTGGGGATCAGTCAGGGAGTGGGAGATTGAAGTGTTGGATAGGGATCAGTCAGGGAGAGGGAGGTTGCAGTGTTGGGTAAGGATCAGCCAGGGAGGGGGAGATTACAGTATAGGGTACGCATCAGTCAGGGAGGGGGAGATTGCAGTGTTGGGAAGGGACCAGTCAGGAAGGGGAGAATGCAGTGTTGGGTTGGGATGAGTCAGTGACCGGGTGTTTACAGTATTGGGTAGAGATTAGTCAGGGAGGGTCAGATTGCAGGATTTGATAGTTATCAGACAGGGAGGGGGATGTTACAATGTTGTGTTGGGATGAATCAGGGAGGGCGTGATTACAGTGTTGGGTCGGGATCAGTCAGGGAAGGGAAGATTGCTGTGTTGGGTAGAGATCAGTCAGGGAGAACGTGAGTGCAATGTTGGGTAGGGATTACTCAAGGAGGGGTTGTGTGCAGTGTTGGTTCGGGATCAGTCAGGAAGGAGCAGATTGCAGTGTTGGATAGGGATCAGTCAGGGAGAGGGAGGTTACAGTGTTGGGTAGGGATTAGTCAGGGATGGTGTGTGTGAGGTGTTGTGTTGTGATCAGTCAGGGACAGACGGAGTGTAGTGATGGGTAGAGATCAGTCAGGGAGGGTGAGATTGCAGTGTTGCATATGGATCAGTCAGTGAAGGGGCGAGTGCTGTGTTGGGTAGTGATCGGACAATGAGGGGTTGAGTGCAATGTTGAGCAGCGATCAGTCACGGAGATGTTGATTGCAGTGTTTTGGAGGGCTCAGTCAGGGAATGGGTGAGTGCAATGTTGAGGAGGGAATAGACAGGGAGGGGTGGTTACAGTGTGGGGGAGGGATTAGTAAGGGAGGGGTGTGTGAAGTGTTGTGAAGGGATCAGTTAGGGAGGGGAGATCGCCGTTTTGGGTAGGGATCAGTCAGGGAGGGGGGGAATGCAGTGTTGGGTAGGGATCAGTCAGCGAGGGTGTGATTGCAGTGTTGGGTAGGGATCATTCTGGGAGGGGGATGTTACAGTGTTGGGTCGGGATCGGTCAGGAAGGGGGAGATTGCAGTGTTGTGAAGGGACCAACCAGGGAGGGGGTGATTGCAGTGTTGGGCAGAGCTCAGTCAGAGAGGGGGAACTTGCAGCGTTAGGTAGGGATCAGTCAGGGTGGGGGTGATTACTGTGTTGTGCAGGGATCAGTCACGGAGGGGGAGGTTGCAATTTTGAGTAGGGATCAGTCAGGGAGGCGATATTTCAGTGTTGGAAAGCGATCAGTCAGGGAGGGGGAGAATGGTATGTTGGTAGAGATCAATCAGGGAGGGGGTGAGTGCAGTGTTCTGTAGGGAATACTCAGGGATGGGGTGATTACAGTGTGGGGGTGGGATTTGTCAGGAAGGGTGTGTGAAGTGTTGTGTAGGGATCAGTTAGGGAGAAGTTGTGTGCAGTGTTTTACAGGGATCAGTCAGGGAGTGGGTAGGGATCAATGTTGGGTAGGGAATAGTCACGGAGGGGTGGTTACAGTGTGGGGAAGGGATCAGTCAGTGTGTGAAGTGTTGTGCAGAGATCAGTTAGGGAGAAGTTGAGTGCAGTATTGGATAGGGATCAGTCAATGAAGGGGCGATTGCAGTGTTGGGCAGGGATCAGTAAGGGAGGGGTTGACTGCAGTTTGGATAGGGATCAGTCAGGAAGGTGATAATTGCAGTGCTGTCTAGGGATCAGTCAGCGAGCGGGAGATTGCAGTGTTAGGCAGTGATCGTGACAGAGAGCGGGTAAGTGCAGTATTGGAGAGGGATCAGTCTGGGAGGGTGTGAGTGCAATGTTGTGCATGGATCAGTCAGTGAGGGTGAAATTGCAGTTTTGACTGGGATCAGTCCGGGAGCGTGTGCTTGCAGTTTTGGGTAGGGATCAGTCAGGGAGGGGTTGATTGCAGTGTTGTGTAGGGATCAGTCTGGGAAAGGGCCATTGCAGTTTTGTGTAGGGATTAGTCATGGAGGGGGTGATTGCAGTATTGTGTCGTGATTAGTCAGGGAGCGGTGATTGCAGTGTTGCATAGCGATCAGTAAGGAAGGGGTGAGTGCAAAGTTGGGTAGGGACCTGTCAGGGCGGGGGTGATTGCATTGTTGGGGAGGGATCAGTCAGGGAGGAGGTGAGTGCAGTGTTGTGTAGGGATCAGTCAGGGAGGGGGTGATTGTAGTTCTATGTAGGGATCAGTCAGGGATGGTGTGATTGCAATATAGTGTCGGGATAAGCCAGGGTGGGGTGATTGCAGAGTTGGGTAGGGATCAGTCAAGGAGGGGGAGATTGCAGTGTTGGGTAGGGATCAGTCACGGGGAGGGGGACCGCAGTATTGTGTACTGATCGGTAAGGGAGGGGGTGATGGCAGTGTTGTGGAGGGGTCAATCAGGGATGGTGTGAGTGCAGTGTTGGGTCGGGATCAGTCAGTGAGGGGCAGATTGCCGTCTTGGATAGGGATCAATCAGGGGGAGGTTCCATTGTTGGGTAGGGTTTAGTCAGTGAAGGGCTGATTACAGTGTTGGTTATGGGTCAGTCAGGAAGTGGGTGAGTGCAATGTTGGGTCGTGATCACTCAGGGAGGGGGTGAATGCAGTGTTGTGTTGGGATCAGTCAGGAAGTAGCAGATTGTGTGTTGGATACGGATCAGTCAGGGAGGGGAGGTTGCAGTGTTGTGTTGGAATCCGTTAGGGAGGGAGTGTGTGAGGTGTTGTATAGTTATTAGTTAGGGAGAGTTTGAGTGCAGTGTTGGGTATGGAACAGTAAGGGAGGGGCGGTTTGCAGTATTGGGTATGCATCAGTCACTGAAGTGGCGATGCTGTGTTGGGTAAGGATCAGTCAGGAAGGGTCCGATTGCAGAGTTGGATAGGGATCAGTCAGCGAGGGGGTGACTGCAGTGTCGGGCAGAGTTCAGTGAGGAAGGGGGTGACTGCAGTTTGGTTAGGGATCAGTCAGGGTGGGGGTGTGTGCAATGTTGGGCAGGGGTGAGGCAAGAAGCGGGAGATTGCAGTGTTGAGTGGGGATCAGTCAGGGATTAGGAGAATGCATTATTGGCTAGGGATCAGTCAGGAAGGGTGAGATTGCAGTGTTGGGTGTGGATCAGTCAGGGATGGGGAGAATGCACTGTTGGGTAGGGATTACTCAGGGAGGGTGTGATTGCAGTGTTGGATAGGGATAAGTCAGGAATGGGGAGATTGCAGATTTGGGTAGGGATTAGAGAGGGACCGGTTAATTGCAGTTAGGGTGGGGATCAGTCAGGAAGGGGGAGATTGCGGTATTGGGTAGGAATCAGTCACGGAGTGGGAGATTGCATTTTTGGGTAGGGATCAGTCAGGGTGGGAGAGATTGCAATGTTGGATAAGGATCAATCAGGTAGCGGGTGATTGCAGTGTTGGGCAAGGATCATTCAGAGAGGCTGTGAGTACAATGGTGGTTTGGGATCAGTCTGGGAGCGGGAGATTGCAGTGTTGGGTAGAGATCAGTCAGGAAGGGGGAGAATGCAGTGTTGGGTAGGGATCAGTCAGGAAGGGGGAGATTGCAGTGTTGAGTGGGGATCAATCAGGGATTGGGAGAATGCACTATTGGGTAGGGAACAGTCCAGGAGAGTGTGATTGCAGTGTTAGGTAGGGATAAGACAGGCAGGGGAGTTTGCAGTGTTTGGTAGGAATCAGTCAGGGAGGGGTGATTGCAGTGTTAGGTAGGGATAAGTCAGGGAAGGGGAGTTTGTAGTGTTTGGGAGGAATCAGTCAGGGACCGGTTGATTGCAGTGATGGGCAGGCATCATTCAGGGAGAGGGTAATTGCAGTGTTGAGTAGTGATTACACAGGGAGGGGGTGAGTGCAGTGTTGAGTAGGGATCAGTCAGGGAGGGAGTGTGTGAGGTGTTGTGTAGGGATCAGTTAGGGAGAGGGCAATGTTGGGTAGGGATCAGTCAGAGATGGGGAGATTGCAGTTTTGGGTAGGGAACAGTCCGGGAGGGGGTGACTGCAGTTTGGTTAGGGATCAGTCATGGTAGGGGTGAGTGCAATGTTGGGCAGGGGTCAGTCAGGGAGGGTGTGATTACAGTTTGGGTAGGGATCAGTCAGGATGGGGGTGATTGCAGTTTTGGGTAGGAATCAGTCAATGAGTGGGAGATTGCAGTGTTGGGTAGGGATCAGTCAGGGACTGGGTAACAGCAGAGTTGGGCAGCAATCATTCAGGGAGAGGCGAGTGCAGTTTTGAATAGGGATCAGTATGGGACTGGAAGATTGCAGTGTTGGGCACGGATCATACAAGAAGTGGATGAGTGCAATATTGGGTAAGGATGAGTCAGGGAGGGGGTGACTGCGATGTTGTGCAGGGATCAGTCAGGAAGGGGAGATTGCAGTTTTGGATTGCGATCAGTTAGGGAGTGGGTGAGTTTTATATTGGGTATGGATCAGTCAGGGACGGGGTGATTGCAGTATGGTCAGATTAGATTACTTACGTTAGATTACTTACAGTGTGGAAACAAGCCCTTCGGCCCAACAAGTCCACACCGACCCGCCGAAGCGCAACGCACCCATTCCCCTACATTTACCTCTTTGACCTAACACTACGGGTAATTTAGCATGGCCAATTCACCTGACCTGCACATCTTTGTGACTGTGGGAGGAAACCGGAGCACCCGAAGGAAACCCACGCAGACACGGGGAGAATGTGCAAACTCCACACAGTCAGTTGCCTGAGTCGGGAAGTGAACGCGGGTCTCTGGCGCTGTGAGGCAGCAGTGCTAACCGCTGTGCCACTGTGCCACCGTGCTGCGTGGTGAAGGGATCAGTCAGGGAGGGAGTGAGCGCAGTTTTGTGTAGGGATTACTCAGGGATGGGGTGAGTGCAGTTTTGCGTAGGGATCAGTCAGGAAGGGGCAGATTGCAGTGTTGGGGGGGGTTCAGTCAGGGAGGAGGCGTATGCAATGTTGTTTAGGGATCAGTAAAGGAGGGAGTGGTGAAATTGTTGGGTAGGGATCAGTCAGGGAGAGGGAGATTGCAGTGTTGGGTAAGAATCAGTCAGGAAGGGGCAGATTGCAGTGTTGGGTGGGGTTCAGTCAGGGAGGAGGAGTATGCAATGTTGTTTAGGGATCAGTAAGGGAGGGAGTGGTGAAATTGTTGGGTAGAGATCAGTCAGGGACCGCTTGATTGCAGTGTTGGTCCGGGATCATTCAGGGACGGGGTGTGTGCAATATTGGGCAGGGATCTTTCAGGTAAGGGATGATTGCAGTGTTAGGTAGGGATCAGTCAGGGAGGGGGAGATCGCAGTGTTGTGTAAGGACCAGTCTGCGAGGGGTGAGTGCAGTGTTGTGTAGGGATCAGTCAGGAAGTTGGTGACTGCAATGCTGGGCAGGTCACAGTCAAAGAGGGGGGAATTGCAGTATTGTGTCGGGATCAGTAATGGAGCGGTTAATTACAGTGTTGGGCAAGGAGGGATCAGTCAGTGAGGGGGAGATTGCAGTCTTGGGTAGCGATCAGTCATGGAAGGGGTGAGTGCAATGTTGGATACTGATCAGTCAGGGAGGGGGTGATTGCAGTGTTGTGTAGGGATTAGTCAGGGAGGGGGTGATTGCAGTGTGGTGTAAGGATCAGGCAGGGAGGGGTGATGCTGTGTTGGGTAGGGATCAGTCAGGGAGGGGGTGAGTGCAGTTTTGCATAGGTATCAGTCAGGAAGGGGTGGATTGCAGTGTTGGATAGGGATCAGTCAGGGAGGGGGAGATTTTAGTGTTCGGTAGGGATCAGTCAGGGAGGGGAAGATTGCAGTGTTGGGTAGGGATCAGTCAGGAAGCAGGAGATTGCAGTGTTGGGTAGGGATCAGTCAGGGAGGGGGAGATTGCAGTGTTGGGTAGGGATCAGTCAGGGAGGGGGAGATTGCAGTGTTGGGTAGGGATCAGTCAGGGAGGGGGAGATTGCAGTGTTGGGTTGGGATCAGTCAGGGAGGGGGTGAGTGCAGTGTTGGGTAGGGATCAGTCGGGGAGGGGGTAATTGCAGTGTTGGGTAGGGATCAGTCAGGGCGGGGGTGATTGCATTATTGGATAGGGATCAATCAGGGATGGGGAGGTTGCACTTTTGGGTCGGCATTTGTCAGGGAGGGGGTGATTACAGTGTTGGGTCGGGATCAGTCAGGGAGGGGGTGAGTGCAGTGTTGGGTAGGGATCAGTCAGTGAGGGGGAGATTGCAGTGTTGTGTAGGGATCAGTCAGGGAGGGGGTGAGCGCAATGTTGGGTAGTGATTACTCAGGGAGGGGGTGAGTGCATAGTTGGGTAGGGATCAGTCAGGAAGGAGCAGTTTGTGTGTTGGGTCGGGATTAGTCAGGGAGGTGGTGTGTGAGGTGTTGTGCATGGATAACATACGAAAAGGTTGAGTCGGTGCAGCGTCGTGATTAGTCAGGGAGGAGTTGGTCGCAGTGTTGGGTATGGATCAGTCAGTTAAACGGCGATTGCTGTGTTGGGTCTGGATTAGGCAGGAAGGGGGAGATGGCAGTGCTGGGCAGAGATCAGCCAGGGAGGGGGAAATTGCAGTGTTGGGTAGGGATCAGTCAGGGAAAGGCAGATTGCAGTGTTGGGTAGGGATCAGTCAGGGAAGGGGAAATTGCAGTGTTGGGTAGGGATCAGTCAGGGAGGAGGAGTATGCAATGTTGTTTAGGGATCAGTAAGGGGGGGTTGCAATGTTCGGTAGGGATTAGTCAGGGAGGCGAGATTTCAGTGTTGGGTGGGGGTCTGTCAGGGAGGGGGAGAGTGCATTGTTAGTTTAGGGATCAGTAAGGGAGGAGGTGATTGCAGTGTTGGGTAGAGATGACTCAGGAATGGGGTGAGTGCTTTATTGCATAGAAATCAGTCAGGAAGGGGCAGATTGCAGTGTTCGATAGGGAGCAGTCAGGGAGGGGTAGGTTACAGTATTGGGTCGGGCTTAGTCTGGGAGGGGGCGATTGCTGTTTTGGGTAGGGATCAGTCAGGGAGGGGGAGATTGCGGTGTTGGGATGGGATCAGTCAGGGAAGGGGATTGCAGTGTTGTGTAGGGATTAGTCAGGGAGGGTGTGAGGACAATGTTGGGTAGTGATTACTCAGGGAGGGAGTGAGTGCAGGGTTGGGTAGTGATCAGTCAGGAAGGAGCAGATTGGGTGTCGGACAGGGATCAGTCAGGGAGGCAGAGGTTGCACGGTTGGGTAAGGATTAGTCAGGGAGAGAGTGTGTGAGGTGTTGTGTAGGAATAAGTTAGGGAGAGGTTGAGTGCAGTGTTGGGTAGGGATCAATCAGGCAGGGGGAGATTGCAGTGCTGGGTAGGGATCAATCAGAGAGGGGTGAGTGCAGTGTTGTGTAGGGATCAGTCAGGGAGGGGGAGAGTGCAGTGTTGTGTAGGGATCAGTCAGGGAGGGGGAGAGTGCAGTGTTGGGTAGGGATCAGTCAGGGAGGGGGTGAGTGCAGTGTTGTGTAGGGATCAGTCAGGGAGGGGGTGATTGCAGTATTGGGTCTGGATCAATCAGGGAAGGGGACATTGCAATGTTGGGTAGGGATCAGTCAGTGAAGTGGAGATTGTGGTGTTGGGTAGGGATCAGTCAGAGAGGGGTTGATTGTAGTGTTGCGTGTGGATCATTCAGTGAAGTGGCGATTGTTTTGCTACATAGGGATCAGTCAGGAGATGCCGATTGCAGAGTTGGACAGGGATCTGTCAGGGAGGGGGTGACTGCAGTTTGGATAGGGATCGGTCAGGGTGGGGGTGAATGCAATGTTGCGCAGATCTCAGTCAGAGGGGGGAATTGCAGTGTTGGCTAGGGATCAGTCAGTGAGGGGTGATTACAGTGTTGGGTAGCGATCAGTCAGTGAGGGGGTGATTGCAGTTTTGGGAAGGGATCAGTCAGGGAGGGGGTGATTTCAGTGTTGGGTAGGGATCAGCCGGGGAGCTTGTGATTGCAGTGTTGTGTAGGAATCAGTTAGGCAGGAGATGAGTGCCTTGTTGGGCAGGGCTCAGTCAGAGAGTGGGAAAGTGCAGTGTTGGGAAGGGATTTGTCAGGGTGGGGGTGGTTGCAGTATTTTGTTGGGATCACTCAGGAAGGGGGTGAGTGCAGTGTTGGGTAGGGATCAGTCAGGGTGGGGGTGTGTGAAGTTTTGTGTAGGGATCAGATAGGGAGAGGTTGAGTGGAGTGTTGGGCACGAATCAGGAAGGCAGGGTGAGATTGCAGTGTTGGGTCGGGATCAGTCAGGGAGGGGGAGAGTGCAATGTTGGGCAGGGATCAGTCAGAGAGGGGTGAATGCAGTGTTGGAAAGTGATCAGTCTGGGAGGGGGAGATTGCAGTGTTGTGTAGGGATCAATCAGGGAGGGAGAGATTGGCGTGTTGGATAGGAAGACGTCAGGGAAGAGGACATTGCAGTGTTAGGTAGGGATCAGTCAGTGAGTGCGGTGTTGGGTAGGGATCAGTCAGGGAGGGGGAGATTGCAGTATTGGGTCGGGATCAATCAGAGAGGGCTGAATGCAGTGTTGTGTAGGGATCAGTCAGGGAGGGAGGGAGTGCAGTGTTGGATAGGGATTAGTCAGGGAAGGGGACATTGCAATTTTGGGTAGGGATCAGTCAGTGAGGTGGAGATTTTGGTGTTGGGGAGGGATCAGTCAGGGAGGGGGAGATTGCAGTATTGGGTCGGGATCAATCAGAGAGGGGTGAATGCAGTGTTGTGGAGGGATCAGTCGGGGGGGGTGAGTGCAATGTTGTGTCGGGATCAGTGAGGGAGGGGGTGAGTGCAGTGGTGGGTAGCGATTAGTCAGAGAAGGGGACTTGCAATGTTGGTAGGGATCTGTCAGTGAGGTGGAGATTGTTGTGTTGGCTAGGGATCAGTCAGAGGGGATGAGTGCAGTTTTGGGTAGGGATCAGTCAGGGAGGGAGTGAGTGCAGAGTTGGGTAGGGATCTGTCAGGGAGTGGTTAATTGCAGTGTTGTGTAGGGATCACATCAGTTCAGGCAGTATCTCTGGAGCAGGAGAATCGACGTTTCGGGCATAAGCCCTTCTTCAGGAAGGCCTTATGCCCGAAACGTCGATTCTCCTGCTCCTGAGATGCTGCCTGACCTGCTCTGCTTTCCAGCAACAC